>NC_064926.1:476050866-476353896 GCF_023897955.1 Schistocerca gregaria
CATCCTATTTCAGTTCAGATTGGAGACGTTATACTCTGACCAGACATCACGTTTTGGACGACATTTGGACAGTTTCGGCAGTATAGGGCTGAATTTTAATACGTAGCCCTTTGACACCGTTGCATCTTGCCAATATTAGAGCCCGAAGAGAAAACTTCAAGTGTTCTTTTTTCCCACGCGCTGTTCGAGAGCGGAAAGTTAGAGATATAGTCTGAAGCTGATTCGATAAACCGTTTGTCAGGTACTTAAGTAGCGACATCGATTTCGCTACGGAAGATATTGACGGTGTGGCCACCTAGGAGCCGGAATGTCTTCATAAGCAGCGCATGGTGGCTCAGATGACATATCTTCCGCCCTCTGAGGACTGTTGACATCGTCCTCGTGACACACTACTTGGACCTGACTGCCCTGTACCAGACTGGACTATGGGCTGATATACGGGCTGTTAATTGCTCCACTGATGACGACTTTGCGAAGTGTTACGAAGTTTGTGGTACTTTTCATCCACCATCAAGTTTACTCGTAGATTCAGCACGTTCAGGTTTTGTGGATTTTAAATTTGATCTGTTGTTGTTTTATTGTGGATTAATAAAAGCTCTGCATTTTGGTTCATATTCACTCTTAACCATCTCATTGAAAAGAGACTAGAAAGGGGAATGATAGTTCATTTAAAGTTTATTGATCTGCAGAAGACGTATGATACATTCCAACTTGGAAAGTTGTGGTTAGTAATGAAAAATTTTAATATCGCTAATAAGTATGTTCAGGCAATGAGAAACTTGACAGTTGCAACAATACGGTTAAGTTACGTAACAAAATTTCCTAAGGATTCTCCGTAAATAAGGTTTGCAGGCAAGCACGTCCACTACCACCGACTTAGCTTAAAGTATAATTAGAAGAAGCTTTTTAAACCATGGAAGAGCAAAAGCTTTGAATGGGAATTTCTGCAGGACAAGAAATACTGTAGACTTTATTTCCTATAATCTTCGCCGATGACCAGCTCCGTATAGAGAGAGACAAAGATAACTCCAGCTACATGTTCAGAGAAATGCAAGAACAATAATCAAAATAAGGCTTGACAATAAACATATCAAATAGGGAATATATGGTAGCGGTTGAAGATGAACGAGAAGACTTGGATGTAGGATTCGGCATATTAAAAATTTCTGCATATTTAAATACTTAGGTTCGTTGTTACAAGAAATGGAAGAAGCGCACATGGCATCTCAAATAATATTGGTCAAGGACAAAGAGTAACTTGTGGACTCAAGTTCTTGCTATGAAGCGCCAACATTACGAACAAACAAAGGTCTTGCTGTACAAGTCAGTCGTAGAGAGCATCACCACATATAGCGCTCAAATAAGGGATCTAACCAAAAAGGACAAATAGAAACTGATGTCCCTTGATATAGATTTCTGACGAAAACGTGTCGCATCGCTAGACTGAAACACATCAAAAACGGAGGAATACGGGTAATGATAGGAGAAAAAGACATTTTTCGCGATTCCACATACGGTAAAATATTAACTTGGTATGGCCACCAATGGCCAAAAGGAATCAATGGACAATAGCTCAGCGGAGAAAACGTGGAAGACCACACTGAAGACGAATACAAAATACTAATGGTGCGGTGAATTCACGAGGCATTCAAGAAGAAGACTGGACACGTAAGGAAGCTAAGAAAGTTGAGAAGCAGAAGATGACGACCGCCATACAAGCGGCACAATATACAAGATAGTCAGAAACAGCCTGGAAAGCTCGTAAGGGTGTTGCAGAGTAGGCTGTGTTGTGAAATAATTGTTAAGAAGAAAATTCGATACGTTGCGCCGTTTCTGGTTTAACAAACATTCACGTTAGCCAATCAGGTAACTGCACACGCAAATTCAAGCACTTGCACGCGCTAAAAGAGGGCAATGCATAGAAGTCTGGAGATAATTGCGTTACCATTTGTTGAAATGCTCATTACCAGTTGAAATATGCCTTTTATGGAAGAAATAAATTACAGCTGGGTGTTCGTTCGGTTTGAGGAAACCAAACGAAAAACATGTTTGGCGACACTGTCTCTGGCAGGATGCTTGAATTTGGGTGCGCAATGACCTGATTGGCTAACTCCAGTACTAATTCAATCGGAAACGGTGCAAATTATCGAATTTTTTAACGTTTATTTCCAGGATAACCTAATACGCAGACAGTTGCAAGCTTTTCAGACTGTTTCTGAACACCCGCTTTATATGTTACTACACGGAATTGAATTTTATACATGCGGCGTCAGTCCTTCCGAAAGTAATTTCTTTTCGATTTCTTTACATTTTTCATGCAGTCATTTGACATTAGCTTACCTACACTTTCTATTTAATTCATTCCTAAATGACTTAGATTTCTGTAGTCCTGAATTCCCCTGAACATTTGTGTATTTATTTCTTTTATCGATCAACTGAAGTATTTCTTTTGTTACCTATGGTATCTTCCGAACTACCTTCTTTATACCTATGTTTTTCTTGCAGGTTCTGTGATTGCCCTTTTTTAGAGACGTTCATTCCTCTTCAGCGAACTGCCTACTGAGCTACTCCTTATCACAGTACCCATACGTAGCCTTAGAAAACTTCGAGCGTATCAATTCATTCCTTAGTACTTCCGTATAAGACTTCTTTGCGCATTGATTCTTCCAGACTAGTCTTCTAAACTTCAGTCTTCTTTTCATCACACTAAATTGTGGTCTGAGTCTAACTGCTACCGGTTACACCATACAATCCAGTAATTTATAATAACGTTAGAGTAATGATATTTTTGGATTTTCATTGATTCCTGAATATCTTCAATCTTGTGTAGCTAATCGATTAAATGACTAAAATTACATGAAGGCGTAACGTATACTGAAGAGCCAAAGAAACTGGTACACCTGCCTAATATCGGGTAGGGCCCCGGTGAGCAGTCAGAGGTGGCGCAACGCGACGTGGCATAGACTCGACTACTGTCTGTAGTAGTGCTGGAGGAAATAGACACCATGAATCCTGCAGGGCTGTCCATAAATCGTAGAATACAAAGGTGTAGAGATGTCTTCTGAACAGCACGTTGCAAGGCATGCCAGATATACTAAATAATGTTCATGTTTGGGGCGTTCGGTGGCCAGCGGAAGGGTTTAAACCCATAAGAGTGTTCCTGGAGCCACTGTGGAGCAATTCTGCACGTGTAGGGTGTCGCATTGTCCTGCTGCAGTTACCCAAGTCCGCGGGAATGCACAATGTACATGAATGGATGCAGTTGATCAGACAGGATGCTTACGTATGTGTCACCTATCAGAGTCGTATCTTGACGTATCAGGGGTCCCATATCTCTCCAACTGCACACGACCCACACCATTACAGAGCCTATACCAGTTTGAACAGTGCTCTGATGACACGGATGGTCCATGGACTCAAGAGGTTGTCTCCATACGCACACATCCATTCACTCGATACATTTTGAAACGAGACTCGTCCGACCAGGTAACATGCTTCCAGTGATCAACAGTCCAATGTCGGTATTGACAGGCATAGGCGAGGCGTAAAGCTTTGTGTCGTGCAGTCATCAAGGGTACACGAGTGGGCCTTCGGTTCCGAAAGCCCATATCGATGTTGTTTCGTTGAATGGTTCTCACGGTGACACTTGTTGGTGGCCCGGCGTTGAAATCTGCAGCAATTTGCGGAAGGGTTGCACTTCTGTCACGTTGAACGATTCTCTTCAGTCGTCCCGTTCTTGCAGGATCTTATTCCGGCCGCAGCGATGTCGGAAATTTGATGTTTTACCGGATTCCTGGTAGTCATGGTAACTCGTGAAATGGTCGTACGGGAAAATCTCCACTTTATATCTACTTGGTTGCTGCTGCGTCCCATCGCTTGTGCGCCGACTATTACACCACGTTCAGTATCACTTATATCTTGATAACCTGCTCTTGTGGCAGCAGTAACCGGTCTAACAACTGCTCCAGACACTTGTTGTCTTATATAGGCGTTGCAGACAGCAGCGCCGTACTCTACCTGTTTGCGTCTCTCTGAATATGCATGCCTATGCCAGTTTCTTTGGCTCTTCAGAGTATTTCTGGTGGAAACCTGTTGGAACTGCAAATATGTGTTTAATTTCGTTTTGTATGTCGCAGCACCTCAAACTGTATGGGAGGCCATCGCGAAAACACACACAAGAATATGTCAAGCGACTACACATGTGAGCTGCGACCTTGTATAGGGCAATGCTTACTGTGTATGTGATTACTTAGAGTACTACTAACCCAACGCCATATGCAGTGCGCCCCCTCGTTCGGCCGGCCGCTTACCTGGATGGCCTTCTTGGCGAGGCGCGGGATCAGTGTCTCCGGGTAGACCTGGTGGACGCTGAAGCTGGGCTGGTCCACTGCCGCCTGGCGCCGGATCTCTTCCCATCGGTCCTCGCCGTACACCTGCTTGATGTACTCGGACATGTTCTCCAGCAGCAGCCCGTACATCCTGGCACCTGTCGCGAAAGAGAGCAGAACAGCTGTCAGTGAAGGAGGGCGTCTGGCGACTGGAACATCAACTGCTTCACAAAGGTAACCTAACTTCACTGGTGGCCATTGAAATTACAACACCAGTATCGAAGGAAACTTTGCGGATTTTACATATACAGTATAGCAGGAAGAATAAATCATTAAATTTGTAGGTGGTATCCGAGTATACATTGTAAGGGTTTTGTTTTACACAGAAAATTGTAATTTTGGTAATGTTTTGGATGTCATGCTGAAAATTAAAGTTCAACAGCGTCTGAATAATAGCGGGTTGTGCTGCGAAAGATTATTAGTAGAAACTTTCAAAATGGTTCAAATGTCTCTGAGCACTATGCGACTTAACATCTGAGGTCATCAGTGCCCTAGAACTCAGAACTACTTAAACTTAACTAACCTAACGACATCACACACATTCATGCCCGAGGCAGGATTCGAACCTGCGACCGTAACGGTCACGCGGTTCCAGACTGAAGCGCCTAGAACCGCTCTGCCACACCGGCCGGCAGTAGAAACTTTGCTTGTGAGTGGATGAGTGGAGTGGAGTACAGTCTAGGAGAGAGAAAGAGAGAGAGAGAGAGAGAGAGAGAGAGAGAGAGTAGGAGGCATCGAGTTGTATCTTGTGACGTGGTAAGATTGTAAGGTGGATGTAATTTCGCACCTTACAAGCACACACCTACATACTTTGCCGTGATTTACAATCAGAATTAGGTATCATTTGATAGGTTGTACATCGTATATATGAATATTTTTGGAGACCGACATTGTCAGGTACACCTAGTAAATAGTTGTTAACGCTTATTGCATGAAAGGTGACGGAGTGTCTTTATTTTCAAAACGGCCTAATGAATGACTGCCTATACTAGTAGAGGTTGGAACGCCAGTGGAAATGAAAAGGCAGGCGTAACTCAACCCCTATGTGGAAAAGCCCGCACATGTGTGTTGATCCTGCTTGACACAGGAAGTAGCCAAGACGGACGGTCGGGGCACGTGAGAGCTGAAGCACAATACAGCGGCGGGGAATTATAGCGGGGCCGTAAGGATAACCGGATAATACTTCGGAAACTCTGAAAAACTTGGACGCAGCAGAGAGGAACGAGGAAACGTTACCTAGGAAATCACGCAGGCTGCGTTATTTCCGAGGATATTTACTTTGAGAAGCGTACCATTGTATGTATTCCTAATTAATGGGGATAGATATTTCCTTGCAAACTTTCCGAACTGGACGACCAAAGAATAAAATATGGTTGGTTGGCGTTCGGAAGAACCTGTAGAGAGAGAGAATATTCCGTGGTTTCGAGAATATGATTCGCCTTCTGCAGTTATGAGGGAGGGGAGCGAGCTTTGCTGGGTAGCCAGCGGTGGAACAAATGAGGTTCTTCCCTTTAGAGCACCTGTGTCTGACGGTTGGTCAGTATCAGCTTTATTGGTTCAGACGGACTTGCTATCTTTGCTCTCAGGAGATTTTATAGTTAGACGGTTAGGCACTGTACTGTTGCGAATTTACACGATTCTGGACTTCACCTCCGGGTAGGGCGCCGTCGTTGATTACGCAGCGTTCAGTGATTGACAGCACTTCTTCTGCCTATACATTCGTTGATGCGTTATCTGAACTCCGTCCTTGCGGCTGGGAGTTCAAGTTTCTCGTCTGTAGAACACATAGAGGAGAAGACAGTATTAGGTTATACTAGTCAGAGGACCGCCATCTGCCGTCCTAGTGTTTGAATGAGTTTTTATTTTGTGGCTGGAGTACTTCCACCATCGCAGACGTGTACGAGAACCAAGTCTCCGACACTCCGGACGCAGTACATACTGTGATAATGCTGATTGCTTCGGCTTTTAGGGCTATAAAGTTAAACAGATGTGATCACGTAAATTTTATTTCCACTGAGGTTGCACACCACTGTGGATCATCTTTGAAAGTAGTGTTTCTAGTGTTTGGTACGTAGGTGGTGTAAGTCATCTCGCGTTATTTATATTAGATCACATAGCCATAAAAAGGGGCAGATGATAAAAAGTTCGTAGATTACTTTAAACTTAGTATCGTTAAATGTATAAAAAAGACCATTATTCCATCTACTACCGTTAGGAATATGGACGATAAAAAAAGCACGTACATGTCACAAGATCCCTTATTTTGCTACTATCTAGGAAAAAATAGGCCGCGGGGGAACAATACTGAACCTGCCTTTTTCATCCCTAACAAAGTAGGCGACAAGCATAGCCACAGAGAGCAGCCTACTAGTGCTAAATTCAATGCAACAGGCGTGTACAGAAATAACTAAAATGATTATTCAAAGTGTTGTGTAGGGAAAACACGTAGATGTGTTTCAGTGTTAGATTCAAAGAATATCTTAAGGGTTAGGGTTGTAGATCGGTACGTGCCCACTTCCGGAAGCAAGGGCATACGGCAATTGATACAGCCTCAAATTTGTCCATTTTACATCGAAAAAGCAAGGGGAACACACTTAAAATCCTTGAGAAGTGTGAATTATGAAGTCCGTTGAAACAGTCTTCAGAGCAGACGCGAAACAGGAAAATGGAACTACGTCGTCTTAACATTCTGGTTAACTTTAATTTTTTAAATAAATACTTCAGGTAAGATTTTCTGTTTCTTTAGCATTGCATTAATGACTGTGTGTTTTTAATGCTTCAGTGTACATTACTTTATCCCTTATTTTATGGTTTTCGGTTACTCAGATTTTGTAACATAAAAAAGGATTTTTTGTGATGTCATTACTTTACTATTGAAACAGCATGTCACCTTTGTTCTCTAAAGCGTTCAGTTCTGTGTCGTTTACTTATCATTTATTTCTCACAATATGCTTAAGTAAGCACCCGTCAAATAATAACATTATACGTTCCATATCCTGCTACTGATTTCCATCTATTTTATTTTCATCAAATGCTTAATTAATAAACAAAAAAATGTATCAATTCCTGCTCATAATTCTTTGTCACGTATAACTGTTCTGTTACGGGTACTATATGTTATTCGGGATCAGGATTTTAACATTTTTTGTCTGCGAATGCGATCGCGCCACGCTAATATTTCTGCAGCTAATATTTTCCCACTGCACATGCGCGGTCCCGGTTTCCATCACTGAGCACGACTTAGCACTGCAGGCTGATTTATTTCTTGTGTGCCACTTTCAGAAGCATACAAAATTCCCTATCAGTTATCGTTTTAATATTGTTTTTGTTACCAAGTGAGTTCTTATCGATTCTTCCTGCGCTCTTTTTTATCAATTTATGAGCACTTTGATGGATTGTGATCCTGAATGTAATGGTTAACCGGTTATGTCTGGTCTACTGCCCTCCTCTCCGGGTTCATGGTAGATGTTCTTATTTTTCACTGTGTGTTCGAGTCCTTTATTGGTTTTATGTCACACTGAGTTGGGCGAATATTTCTTGAAGATTCTTACAGCTTTTTAAAAAAGTAATTGAGGCATGACTGAGGAATCGTGGACCCATAATTTCCACTTACTGACGATCCGCTAATTATGTAATTTATTCATAGACAAAGAATGTTCGGTCCCGTCCATGTCGGAAGTTTAATGTCATGAAAGTACTTACCCTTTCGTATGCAGCTATAATGGATCACAACTGTAGAGAATGCTTTTTCTAATTTAACAGATCTAACCTGATGATGTGACTTATAAGCTACGAATCGGTCGTTAAATAAATTATTTACAACGGCAGCCGAGCGTCTGTAACTTTTATTTTGTGGCCTTCCGAGCAGCAACTCAGTTTAGCCATCAATAACACATAGTTACAGTGTACATAGAATTGAATAAAAGAATACAGAAATGCAAAATTACAACGGCGCCTGTTATTCAAGACACTAACAAGGATGTTTCCGATGACCACGTTTTGTCATTTGTAAGTAAATGACTGCTACATCTTGATGACGGACATACCATCTCCCGCCTTCCAGGATGGTAACAGCACTGTTCAAAAGCGCGAAAGCATACGTTAGTAGTTTGAACAACACCTTGATTGGTCCACAAATCTTTCAGTCTTAGCCAAACAGAAAATATTTGGAACTCTTTGGAATGGCAAGTGAAACGTAGAAACTTGTTAGCTCTACGGGATCTGATTGTCAATGAGTGGAGTGAATTGGATTTGGTACAGATGAAGAAACATAGAACTACGTTGTCGAACTGAGGCTACTGTGAAGGCTAGAGACGGCGTTACTCGGTATCAAAGTAATGGCTATCGCGCGGAGGACCCGGGTTCAATTCCTGGTACTACTGGGAATTTTTCCTCGGCAGGAGAACTAAGCTGGGGCCCCTCAATCTCCTGATGCCAATTGAGGAGCTGTTCGAAATGCTCCAGACCCAGACTAATAGTCAGGAGATCGGTGTGCTGATCATACACTCCTCTGCACCACATCCAAGTGACGCCATTGGTTGATGGATGACATGGCGCTCGGTCGAAGCCAACTGGCCGGTCTGTGGCCACAACAGCGGAGCTGCTTATGAGGCAGAGCAACACAGTACGCATGTTTGTGACTTTATGGGTCCTGGCAGTTGTCAGGAAGTAATCGGTAGCTGTTGCTTTTCTTTTCAGTCAGTTGTAAACAAATTTCCTTTCTGTAACCCGTGCAGCAATGGACTTTAGCTGGGCAAAGACGGGAGAGTGTTCGTGAGCTCCGTAGTGCTGCGTGTCGCAAGTGTTCTGGAGGCTTTGTGACTGTGAGCCATAGCCATGTCGGGTCCTGACCGCCCACCCAGAGGCTGCCGGAGAAAACGTCGCACGTGTGTAGTACGTGCGTGGCCATCTGGGGATGCACGTGTCCATGTTCTGTGTGCCAACGAGTCGTCAGAAGTTGTAATCTGCACGTCTCCGTTTGGCACTTCATAGTTACACACGCCTCGTACGTAAACAAAATACGTTGCGACCATTTAAAGATCTTTTTAATGTCAAGCATGCTGTCTGGTGTCCTCACTTACGGATGTGTGTGTGTGTGTGCGTGTGTGTGTGTGTGTGTGTGTGTGTGTGTGTGTGTGTGTGTGTGTGTGTGTGTGTGTGTGTGTGTGTGTTCGTGTGTGTGTGTGCGTGTGTTTTCCAGGACATATCTGGAACTCGTGGGGAAATTTCAAACGAACTTGGTACGCCTGTAACTCAGTACCATTAAATAATTACTCTGTGGGTAAGGCATCCTTAGCATCCAAATACTTGGTGGATGGTGTGGTACAAAGGTGACATGCAACTTCTGGAGCAATTTCATTCACAGGGTACAAACAGCGTATTAAAAAATTATTCCATATTTTGAGAGGTGATAGTATGGATAAAAGGAAGAAAAACTGCCTCGTAAACATGCGCTCTAAAATGCATAACTTAATCCTTTGAGTACCAATGGTTTCTTCCTGAAATCACCACTGTATTATTATTATTTTTTAAACGCCATTACCTTTAGTATGAAACCACCGATGATGTTGCAAGACAGAGACATCTAGTGGTAAACTGAGGTGCTTCTACGAATCTAATGTAACAGTCATAGAGTTCAATGAAACAGTCGGCGCTGAGCTTGTGTTATTTGACTGTAGGAGATTGTGACATGTGTATTTTTTTCTAGTGCCCATCTTGAAGAGACCACTGACAGTGTAAGAAGGCAGGCTATATCTAAGGTCACTGTAACGTAAATTGAAGTTTGTACTACTGATTTTATGAATGGCTCGAAATATTATATAGTCTTCACACAACTTTTGTTATAATTTGAAGCTCATTGTTGCTCGATATTTATGACTGTAATTTATTTGAGGCATTATGAGTGCGTGGAGTTTTGTGATGCGGGATTGTCTAGGAAAAATAAGAATTTGTTTAAACATGAAATTACAATGAAATGAATACCTCTAGCTGCTTAGAGGCGTTGATATAAGTCAACGGGGACAGTTGAAAATAACTGCCTCGACCGTGACTCGAAGCCGGGATCCTCTGCTTACATGGCAGACGCCCTATCCATTCTGAGCCACCGAGGACACAGAGGATAGTGCGACTGCAGGGATTTATCTCTGGCGCGCCTCCTGTGAGACCCACATTCCCAACTTATTGTCCTGAGCTATATTCATGGTGCCCCTGCTCATTATACTCATTTCTCGCGGCGTGTTGCTGATTCCCGTAAGAGTTCGGGCACCGTTTGTGCATCCGCACACAAGAAGATGGTCAAATGTACGGGTATTCGTTGGACAAATATATTATACTAGAACTGACATGTGATTACAGTTTCACACAATTTGGGTGCATAGATCCTGAGAATTCAGTACCCAGAACAACCACCTCTGACCGTAATAACGGCCTTGATACGCCTGGGCATTGAGTCAAACAGAGCTTGGATGGCGTGTGCAGGTACAGTTGCCCATGCAGCTTCAACATGATACCATAGTTCATCAAGAGTAGTGACTGGTGTATTGTGACGACGCAGTTGTACGGCCGCTATAGACCTGACGTTTTCAGTTGGTGAGAGATCTGGAGAATGTGCTGGCGAGGGCAGCAGTCGAAAATTTTCTGTATCCAGAAAGACCCGTACAGGACCTGCAACATGCGGTCGTGCATTATCCTGCTGAAATGTAGGGTTTCGCAATGTAGGGTAGAGTCACTGGTCGTAACCAATCTGAAATGTAACGTCCACTGTTCAATGTGCTCTCAATGCGAACAAGAGGTGACTGAGACGTGTATCCAATGACACCCCATACCATCACGCTGCGTGATACGTCAGTATGGCGATGACGAATACACGCTTCCAATGTGCGTTCACCGCGATGTCGCCAAACACGGATGCGATCATCATGATGCTGTAAACAGAACCTGGATTCATCCGAAAAAATGATGTTTTGCCATTCGTGCTCCCAGGTTCGTCGCTGAGTACACCATCGCAGGCGCTCTTGTCTGTGATGCAGCGTCATGGGTAACCGAAGCCATGATCTCCGAGCTGATAGTTCATGCTGCTGAAAACGTCGCCGAACTGTTGGTGCAGATGGTTGTAGTCTTGCAAACGCCCCCATCTGTTGACTCAGGGATCGAGACGTGTCTGCACGATCCGTTACAGCCATGCGGATAAGATGCCTGTTATCTCGACTGCTAATGATACGAGGCCGTTGGGATCCAGCACGGCGTTCCCTATTACCCTCCTGAAGCCAACGATTCCATATTCTGCTAACAGTCATTGGATCTCGACCAACGCGAGCAGCAATGTCGCGATACGATAAACCGGAATCGCGATAGTCTACAATCCGACGTTTATCAAGGTCGTAAACGTGATGGTACGCATTCTCCTCCGTACACGAGGCATCACCACAACGTTTCAACAGGCAACGCCGGTCAACTGCTGTTTGTGTATGAGAAATAGGTTGGAAACTTTCCTCTTGTCAGCATGTTGTAGGTGTCGCCACCGGCGCCAACCGTGTGTGAATGCTCTGAAAAGCTAATCATTTGCATATCACAGCTTCTTCTTCCTGTCGGTTAAATTTCGCGCGTGTAGCACACTTTCTTCGTGGTGTAGCAATTTTAATGGCCAGTAGTGTATATTTATATAAAAAACCATTTTAGCAACAATCTTCAAATTTATTTAGTTCAAACCCACGGTGAGGGCCTGGTGTGAGACACTGTCAGCTTCAAGAATCAGACCTCTAGACAAGAAGAACTGGAGCCGTATCAGCATGACAAGCTAGGTAAACTTGAAAGTTTACTGTAATCTTAGCTCTTCTCAAAATCTTCATAAAGGCTTTGCTTATTAATTACTTGTACTGCGCGTTATTTAATGTGGACAATAGCTGGAAGAAGAAAGGTGGGGGGAGATTACATATTCCTCGAAAAGAACGTCTCCTTCCCTCCAGGAATTCCCATTTGAGTTCCCGAAGAATCTCTGTAACGCTTACGTGTTGTTCCAACCTGCCGGTAACAAGCCTAGCAGCCCGCCTCAGAATTGCTTCAACGTCTTCCTTTAAGTCGATCTGGTGCAGTACTCAAGAATAGGTTGCACTAGCGTCCTATGTGGGAACTCCTACACTTTCCTAAAACCCTCCGAAAAAACCGAAGTCGACCATTCACCTTCCCTAGCACAATACTCACATGCTCCTTCCATTACATATCGCTTTACAGCGTTAAGCCTAGGTTCTTAAACGACATGACCGTGTCAACCAGGACACTACTAATGCTATATCCGAACATAACTTGTTTGGTTTTCCTAGTCATCCACATTACCTTACATTTTTTTACACGCAGAGCCAGCTGCCATTCATTACACCAATTAGAAATTTTGTCTAAATCATTTTGCATCGTACCACAGTCAGTGGCACACCTTCGACATCCGCTCATACACCATAGCATCATAAGCAAACAACCGCAGATTGCTGCTTATCCTATTCAGCAGTTCATTTATGTATAAAGAAAATATTTTCGATGCTATCACTCCGACGCACTCCTGACGATATCATTGTCTCTGAACACTCGCCGTCGAGAACACCAAACTGGATTCTATGACTTAATAAATATTCGAGCCACTCACAATCTGGGGACCTATTCCATATGGTTGTACCTTAGTTAACAGTTTGCAGTGGAGTATGTGTCTAATGCTTTTCGGATATCTAGGAGTACTGAATCTACCTTTTACCCTGCATTCGTAGTTAGCAGTATATAATGTGAGAAAAAGGCAAGCTGAATTTCACATGAGAGATGCTATCGAAAACCGTGCTGATTCGTTGACATAAGCTTTTCGGTCTCTGGGAAATTTGTTGTATTCGAACTGAGAATATGTTCTGGAATTCTACAACAAACCGATTTTAAGGATACTGGTCTGTAATTTTGGGAGTCAGCTCTTTTACTCTTCTTATATACAGGAGTCACCTGCGCTTTTCCCAGTCGATTGAGAATTTGCGCTGGACGAGAGATTCGAGATTAATGCAAGTTACGTAAGGGTCCAGTGCCCTAGAGTAATCGTTGCAAAACCGAACTGGGATTCTATCGGGATCTGGTGAGTTATTTGTTTTCAGCTCTCTACTTTGACACCATTACCTGGAAGGAGTGCTAGAGGAAATAGAGGACACATAAAGAAAAGAATTCGCGTTTCCTAAGTTGTAAATTTAGTGAGCGCTCAAGCGTGTTCGGAATACTCTTCCAATTCCAGTAGCTAACGCAACAAGACAGGCGTTGTGTACCACGTTGTGCTGCCGTTAAAAATTCCGAGAGCGTCCGCTCCTAGGAGAATGACCGAGAAATCCTTATTCGCATGTTTCTTCGCAAAATCACCGTGATGGTAAAAGCAGAGAGATTCGATCTGATACTGAAGCCCACAACTATCCCGCGCACCATTGGCGACTGAAATGAGAAACACGAGAAGTGACAACGGTACATGAAGTGCCCTCAGTCACACATCGTACGATGGATTGTGAAATATAAGAGCCAAAGAGACTGGTAGACCTACCTAATATCGTCTAGTGACCCCGCGAGCACTCAGGAGCGCCGCAACACGACGTGCATGGACTCGACTAATGTCGGAAGTAATGCTGAAGGGAAATGACACCATGAATCCTGCAGCATGCCTGTACATCCGTAAGAGTACGAGGGCGTGGAGATCTCTTCTGAACAGCACGTTGGAAGGAATCCCAGGTATGGTCAGTAATGTTGATGTCTGGGGAATTAGGTGGACAGCGGAAGTGTTTAAACTCAGAAGAGCGTTTCTGGAGCCACTCTGTAGTAATTCTGGAATTTCCAAGTCCGTCGGTATGCACAATGGACATAAAAGGATGCCGGCGATCAGACAGGATGCCTACATAACGTGTCACCTGTCAGAGTCGTATCTAGAAGTATCAGGAGTCCCACATCACTCCCCTCCACCAGCTTGGACAGTCCCCTGCTGACATGCGGACTCCATGGATTCATGAACTTGTCTCCATACCCATACACGTACATCCATCGATACAATTTGAAACGACAGTCGTCCGACCAGGCAACATGTTTCCAGTGTCGGTGTGGACGGTTCCAGGTGAGGCGTAAGGCTTTGGCTTTGTGTCGTACAGTCGTCAAGGGTACACGAGTGGGCCTTCGACTTCGAAAGCCCATACCGATAATGTTTCGTTGAATGGTTCGCAATCTGACACATGTTGATGGCCCAGCATTGAAATCTACAGCAATTTCGGGAAGGGTTGCACATATGTCGCGTTGAACGATTCTCTTCCGTCGTCGTTGGTCCTGTTTTTGCAGGATGTTCTTTCCGGCCGCAGCGATGTCAGAGATTTGTTTTATCGGATTCCTGAAATTCCCGGTACACTCGTGAAGTGGTCGTATGGGAGAAACCTCACTTCATCGCTACCTCAGAGATGCTGTATCCCATTCTCGTGCGCCGACTGTAACTCCACGTTCAAACTCACTTAAATCTTGATAACTTGCAATTGTACCAGCAGTAACCGATCTAACAATAGCCAGACACTTGTTGGCTTATATAGCCGTTGCCGACCGCAGCCTGTTAGGTGTGTATGTGTTTGAGTACGCAAGCGTATGCCAGTTTCTTTGGCGCTTCAGAATAGTGCTCATGCAGACAGATGACCTCCAGAAATCTCTGAGTATTAGTGTCCTCCCGGTCTCAGCAGGAGAGTGACCAAGAAATTCTTCTTGGCACGTTTCTTCGCAAAATAACCGTGATGGTAAAAACAGAGAGATTAGCTCTCATACCGAGGCTGGTAGTGAAGAACGCCATAGGCAACTCGCCGGAAGGCGAGCGACAGCTATGATGCAGAAAGCACGTTCCTCGCACCCGTATGAGCTCGCTGTTGGGTGCCAGCTGGCATACGGGCGGGGCGACCGCCAGATAAGCGGCCCGGCCGCACCTGCCCAACTACACTCCTGGAAATTGAAATAAGAACACCGCGAATTCATTGTCCCAGGAAGGGGAAACTATATTGACACATTCCTGGGGTCAGATACATCACATGGTCACACTGACAGAACCACAGGCACATAGACACAGGCAACAGAGCATGCACAATGTCGGCACTAGTACAGTGTATATCCACCTTTCGCAGCAATGCAGGCTGCTATTCTCCCATGGAGACGATCGTAGAGATGCTGAATGTAGTCCTGTGGAACGGCTTGCCATGCCATTTCCACCTGGCGTCTCAGTTGGACCAGCGTTCGTGCTGGACGTGCAGACCGCGTGAGACGACGCTTCATCCAGTCCCAAACATGCTCAATGGGGGACAGATCCGGAGATCTTGCTGGCCAGGGTAGTTGACTTACACCTTCTAGAGCACGTTGGGTGGCACGGGATACATGCGGACGTGCATTGTCCTGTTGGAACAGC
The DNA here is from genome assembly GCF_023897955.1 of Schistocerca gregaria. Classification (NCBI taxonomy): domain Eukaryota; kingdom Metazoa; phylum Arthropoda; class Insecta; order Orthoptera; family Acrididae; genus Schistocerca; species Schistocerca gregaria. The sequence continues at coordinate 476,066,680 of NC_064926.1, forward strand.
AAGTTCCCTTGCCGGTCTAGGAATGGTAGAACGATGGGTTCGATGACGGTTTGGATGTACCGTGCACTATTCAGTGTCCCCTCGACGATCACCAGAGGTGTACGGCCAGTGTAGGAGATCGCTCCCCACACCATGATGCCGGGTGTTGGCCCTGTGTGCCTCGGTCGTATGCAGTCCTGATTGTGGCGCTCACCTGCACGGCGCCAAACACGCATACGACCATCATTGGCACCAAGGCAGAAGCGACTCTCATCGCTGAAGACGACACGTCTCCATTCGTCCCTCCATTCACGCCTGTCGCGACACCACTGGAGGCGGGCTGCACGATGTTGGGGCGTGAGCAGAAGACGGCCTAACGGTGTGCGGGACCGTAGCCCAGCTTCATGGAGACGGTTGCGAATGGTCCTCGCCGATACCCCAGGAGCAACAGTGTCCCTAATTTGCTGGGAAGTGGCGGTGCGGTCCCCTACGGCACTGCGTAGGATCCTACGGTCTTGGCGTGCATCCGTGCGTCGCTGCGTTCCGGTCCCAGGTCGACGGGCACGTGCACCTTCCGCCGACCACTGGCGACAACATCGATGTACTGTGGAGACCCCACGCCCCACGTGTTGAGCAATTCGGCGGTACGTCCACCCGGCCTCCCGCATGCCCACTATACGCCCTCGCTCAAAGTCCGTCAACTGCACATACGGTTCACGTCCACGTTGTCGCGGTATGCTACCAGTGTTAAAGACTGCGATGGAGCTCCGTATGCCACGGCAAACTGGCTGACACTGAAGGTGGCGGTGCACAAATGCTGCGCAGCTAGCGCCATTCGACGGCCAACACCGCGGTTCCTGGTGTGTCCGCTGTGCCGTGCGTGTGATCATTGCTTGTACAGCCCTCTCGCAGTGTCCGGAGCAAGTATGGTGGGTCTGACACACCGGTGTCAATGTGTTCTTTTTTCCATTTCCAGGAGTGTAGTTCTTTTGCACTGGGTAATAATAAACCTCTTCAGCTGTATTTAGTTTTTTATTGCTGCATCGCTACAGGCTTCGTGGCACTGAAAGCCACGTCTTCAGGTGACGGACAATGAAAGCTGGGTAAAAAGGTTCCGAGTTTTTCCGCCCTAATGTTTTAGTTGTATGTTCACCTGAAGATGTGTCTTTTAGTACCACGAAACATGTTGTTGTTGTTTTTGTTGTGGTCTTCAGTCTTGAGACTGGTTTGATGCAGCTCTCGATGCTACTCTATCCTGTGCAAGCTTAATAATCTCCCAGTACTTACTGTAACATACATCCTTGGTGAATCTGCTTAGTGTATTCATCTCTTGGTCTCTCTCTACGAATTTTACCCTCCACACTGCCCACCAATACTAAATTTGTGATCCCTAGACGCCTCAGAACATGTCCTACCAACCGATAACTTCTTCTAATCAAGTTGTGCCACAAACTCCTCTTCTCCCCAATCCTACTCCTTACCTCTTCATTAGGTATGGGATCTACCCATCTAATCTTTAGCATTCTTCTGTACCACCACATTTCTAAAGCTTCTATTCTCATCTTGTCCAAACTTGTTACCGTCCATGTTTCACTTCCATACATGGCTACACTCCATACATATACTTTCAGTAACTTCTTCCTGACACTTAAATCTATACTCGATACAAATACTATACAAATACTTTCAGAAATGACTTACTGATACATAAATCTATAGTCGATGTTAACAAATTTCTCTTCTTCAGAAACGCTTTCCTTGCCATTGCCTGTCTACATTTTATATCCTCTCTACTTCGACCATCATCAGTTGTTTTGCTCCCCAAATAGCAAAACTCCTTTACTGCTTTAAGTGTCTCATTTCCTAATCTAACTCCCTCAGCATCACCCGACTTAATTCGACAACATTCCATTATCCTCGATTTGCTTTTGTTGATGTTCATCTTCTATCCTCCTTTCAAGACACTGTCCATTCCGTTCAACTGCTCTTCCAAGTCCTTTGCTGTCTCTGAGAGAATGCAATGTCATCGGCGAACCTCAAAGTTTTTATTTCTTATCCCTGTATTTTAATACCTACTCCGAATTTTTCTTTTGTTTCCTTTACTGCTTGCTCAATATACAGATTGCATAACATCAGGTACAGGCTACAACCCTGTCTCACTCCCTTCCCAACCACTGCTTCCCTTTCATACCCCTGGACTCTTGTAAATGCCATCTGGTTTCTGTACAAATTGTAAATAGCCTTTCGCTTCCTGTTACTCCTGCCACCTTCAGAATTGGAATGAGAGTATTCCAGTCAACACTGTCAAAAGCTTTCTCTAAGTCTACAGATGCTAGAAACGTAGGTTTGCCTTTTCTTAATCTAGCTTCTAAAATAAGTCGTAGGGTCAGTATTGCCTCAGGTGTCCCCATATTTCTACGGAATCCAAACTGATCTTCCCCAAGGTCGGCTTCTTCCAGTTTTTCCATTCGTCTGTAAAAAATTCGCATAACTATTTTGCAGCCATGACTTATTAAACTGTTAGTTCGGTAATTTTCACATCTGTCAGCGCCTGCTTTCTTTGGGATTGGAATTATTATATTCTATATTTTTTCTGTCTCATACATTTTGCTCACCAGATGCTAGAGTTTTGTCAGGACTGACTCTCCCAAGGCTGTCAGTAGTTCTAATGGAATGTTGCCTAGTCCCGGGCCTTGTTTCAACTCAGGTCTTTCAGTGATCTGTCAAACTCTTCACGCAGTATCATATCTCCCATTTCATCTTCATCTACATCCTCTTCCATTTCCATAATATTGTCCTCAAGTACACTGCCCTTGTGTAGACCCTCTATATACTCTTTCTACCTTTCTTCTGTCCGTTCTTTGCTTATAACTGGGTTTCCATCTGAGCTCTTGATATTCATACAAGTCTTTCCCTTTTCTCCAAAGGTCTCTTTAATTTTCCTGTAGGCAGTATCTATCTTACCTGTAGTGATCCAATAATAAAGGACTAAATAAAGCTGAAGCAGTTTCCTAACACCCAAGATGACTACTCATAGCTGTGCTTCCTCTACCTAGAAGGTTATCTCATTTTTCTGCGTCTCTTGCCTTTCTGGGAACATTCCCCTTTTAGACCAGAGGTCTGGAAGAAAGTACTGTATGCGTTCATTGTAATAGTTAGACACCTGGTGATAACTGATGCATAGGAGTGGGTGTCGTGGTCGAGCCGGGTGGAAGTGGAGCGACGTGAAAAGAATTTGTCGAACAATTTCAACCAAACCTGGTACATATATAAGATATTGGCTTGGAAAAACAGCCGGCCGTTGTGACCGAGCGGTTCTAGGCAATTCTGTCCGGAGCCGTGCGACCGCTATGGTCGCAGGTTCGAGTCCTGACTCGGGCATGGATGTGTGTGATGTCCTTAGGTTACTTAGGTTTAAGTAGTTCTAAGTTTTAGAGGACTGATGACCTCAGATGTTAAGTCCCATAGTGCTCAGAGCCATTTGAACCTTTTTTTTTTTTTTTTTTTGAAAAACATTGGGCGGGAGACACGTCTAGCCTCACTAGGCGTGGGAATCACTTGAAAGTGGGTGTTAATACATTGCCTGACAGAGAAAGTGGAGCACCCATAAGACATGGTCGGATATCAGTGTAATTTCGTACACGTACACGCCATAGACGGGTATGCTCCCTGCCGCCGTTGGATAAGCAGCTGCAGCAGCAAGTCGTATAACCCTAGCTTCTTATTTGTTACATAGTTTAATTTCTTTGCGTGTTTTTGGGTACTTGCATTGTTTAATTCGTATATTTCGGGCGTATTATAGTATTTGAGGGTTGTAGCATCGCGCCTTAGTACCTGAATAGTGCAAATTTGCGTAGTCGTCTGTCTTCTGTTTTTGTTGTGAACGGCCAGAGTCGGTTGGCCAGTCAGTGTGCTCCCTGCCGCCGTTGGATAAGCAGCTGCAGCAGCAAGCCGTATAACCCTAGCTTCTTATTTGTTACATAGTTTAATTTCTTTGCGTGTTTTTGGGTACTTGCATTGTTTAATTCGTATATTTCGGGCGTATTATAGTATTTGAGGGTTGTAGCATCGCGCCTTAGTACCTGAATAGTGCAAATTCGCGTAGTCGTCTGTCTTCTGTTTTTGTTTTGAACAGCCAGTCTCGGTTGGTCACAGTCATTGTGCTCCCTGCCGCCGTTGGATAAGCAGCTGCAGCAGCAAGTCGTATAACCCTAGCTTACTTATTTGTTACATAGTTTAATTAATTTCTTTGCGTGTTTTTGGGTACTTGCATTGTTTAATTCATATATTTCGGGCGTATTATAGTATTTGACAGTTGTAGCATCGCGCTTTAGTGTTTACTTCGTAGATTCTTATTTAAATTGCGTGTGAGTTTCGTATAGGAGGTGCAGTTTCGAGTTTTAGTTACTGTAATCGTAAATTCAGCAGATTGTAGCGCAGTCGTTAGGCATTTGTACAGGTTAGTTGATACATTCTTTGCGTGTTCCGCTTGCGTTATCTAGGCACCGACTCGTGTTTCAGTAACTGTTGTTAAACATCGATTAGAATGGACAGGGACTGCGATTGCTGTGTTCGGATGAGGGCTGACTTGGCATCCCTTCGCTCACAGCTGCAATCGGCGCTGACTTCGGTCGCGCAGCTTGAGGCTGTTGCCAATGGGCACCACTGTGGGGAGCCGGACTCGGGTATCACGGGGATGTCAACCTCATCCCGTCTGTCCCCAGATCGGTCTGCCGCTGTGGTTGCCCCGGTTGCTGCCCGCAGTGGAGCTGAGCCCTCGCCTGTGGTTGATTGGGAGGTCGTTCCAAGGCGTGGCAGGCAGCGAAAGGCGTCCCCGGAAGCTGACCAGAAAGCCTCCCCGGTGCGTCTGACAAACCGGTTTCAGGCACTGTCTCTGGCTGAGCCAGATGCAGCTGCCTGCCCTGTTTCAGAGGATCATTCTCAGCCTTCAAGGTCCGGGCAATCGCAGAGGTTGGGCTTACTGGTAGTTGGGAGCTCCAATGTTAGGCGCGTAATGGGGCCCCTTAGGGATATGGCGGCTAAGGAGGGGAAGAAATCCAGTGTGCACTCCGTGTGCATTCCGGGAGGAGTCATTCCTGATGTGGAAAGGGTCCTTCCGGATGCCATGAAGAGCACAGGGTGCAGCCAGCTGCAGGTGGTGGCACATGTCGGCACTAATGACGTGTGTCGCTTTGGATCTGAGGAAATTCTCTCTGGATTCCAGCGGCTATCTGATTTGGTGAAGGCTGCCGGTCTTGCTTATGAGATGAAGGCAGAGCTCACCATCTGCAGCATCGTTGACAGAACCGACTGCGGACCTTTGGTGCAGAGCCGGGTGGAGGGTCTGAATCAGAGGCTCAGACGGTTTTGCGAGCGTATTGGCTGCAGATTCCTTGACTTGCGCCATAGGGTGGTGGGGTTTCGGGTTCCGCTGAATAGGTCAGGAGTTCACTACACTCAGCTGGCGGCTACACGGGTAGCGGAGGCTGTGTGGCGTGGACTGGGCGGTTTTTTAGGTTAGAAGGCCTCGGGAAAGTGCGGGATGGGCTGCAATGTCAAAGGGTGCTTGGCAATTACAGGACGTGCTTGGATCAAGGAACAGTCGGAATTATAGTTGTAAATTGTTGTAGTTGCGCTGGAAAAGTCCCTGAGCTTCAAGCGCTAATAGAAAGCACAGAAGCGGATATCGTTATAGGTACAGAAAGCTGGCTAAAGCCAGAAATAAGTTCTGCAGAAATTTTTACGAAGTCTCAGACGGTGTTCAGGAAAGATAGATTAGGCAGAATTGGTGGTGGAGTGTTGGTGTCTGTCAGTAGTGGTTTATCTTGTAGTGAAGTCGAAGTAGATACTCTGTGCGAATTGGTGTGGGTGGAGGTTATACTTAACAGCCGAATTAAGTTAATAATTGGCTCCTTCTACCGACCCCCAGACTCCGATGATACAGTTGCGGAACAGTTCAGAGAAAGTTTGAGTCTCGTAACAAATAAATACCCCACTCATACGGTTATAGTTGGTGGGGACTTCAACCTACCCTCGGTATGTTGGCAAAAATACTTGTTCAAAACCGGTGGTAGGCACAAAACGTCTTCCGAGATTGTCCTAAATGCATTCTCCGAAAATTATTTAGAGCAGTTAGTCCAGGAACCCACGCGAATTGTAAATGGTTGCGAAAACACACTTGACCTCTTGGCCACAAACAATCCAGAGCTGATAGAGAGCATCATGACTGATACAGGGATTAGTGATCACAAGGTCATTGTAGCTAGGCTCAATACCATTTCTTCCAAATCCATCAGAAACAAACGCAAAATAATTTTATTTAAAAAAGCGGATAAAGTACCACTAGAAGCCTTCCTAAAAGACAATTTCCATTCCTTCCGAACTGACTATGCGAATGTAGACGAGATGTGGCTCAAATTCAAAGATATAGTAGCAACAGCAATTGAGATATTCATACCTCATAAATTGGTAAGAGATGGAACGGATCCCCCGTGGTACACAAAAAAGGTCCGAACGCTGTTGCAGAGGCAACGGAAAAAGCATGCGAAGTTCAGAAGAACGCGAAATCCTGAAGATGGGCTAAAATTTACAGACGCGCGAAATTTGGCACGTACTTCGATGCGAGATGCCTTTAATAGGTTCCACAACGAAACATTGTCTCGAAATTTGGTAGAAAATCCGAAGAAATTCTGGTCGTATGTAAAGTACACAAGCGGCAAGACGCAGTCAATACCTTCGCTGCGCAGTGCCGATGGTACTGTTATCGACGACTGCGCCGCTAAAGCGGAGTTATTGAACGCAGTTTTCCGAAATTCCTTCACCAGGGAAGACGAATGGAATATTCCAGAATTTGAAACACGAACATCTGCTAGCATGAGTTTCTTAGAAGTAGATACCTTAGGGGTTGCGAAGCAACTCAAATCGCTTGATACGGGCAAGTCTTCAGGTCCAGATTGTATACCGATTAGGTTCCTTTCAGATTACGCTGATACTATAGCTCCCTACTTAGCACTCATATACAACCGCTCGCTCACCGATAGATCTGTACCTACAGATTGGAAAATTGCGCAGGTCGCACCAGTGTTCAAGAAGGGTAGTAGGAGTAATCCATTTAACTACAGACCTATATCATTGACGTCGGTTTGCAGTAGGGTTTTGGAGCATATACTGTATTCAAACATTATGAATCACCTCGAAGGGAACGATCTATTGACACGTAATCAACATGGCTTCAGAAAACATCGCTCTTGTGCAACGCAGCTAGCTCTTTATTCGCACGAAGTAATGGCCGCTATCGACAGGGGATCTCAAGTTGATTCCGTATTTCTAGATTTCCGGAAAGCTTTTGACACCGTTCCTCACAAGCGACTTCTAATCAAGCTGCGGAGCTATGGGGTATCGTCTCAGTTGTGCGACTGGATTCGTGATTTCCTGTCAGGAAGGTCGCAGTTCGTAGTAATAGACGGCAAATCATCGAGTAAAACTGAAGTGATATCAGGTGTTCCCCAGGGAAGCGTCCTGGGACCTCTACTGTTCCTGATCTATATAAATGACCTGGGTGACAATCTGAGCAGTTCTCTTAGGTTGTTCGCAGATGATGCTGTAATTTACCGTCTAGTAAGGTCATCCGAAGACCAGTATCAGCTGCAAAGCGATTTAGAAAAGATTGCTGTATGGTGTGTCAGGTGGCAGTTGACGCTAAATAACGAAAAGTGTGAGATGATCCACATGAGTTCCAAAAGAAATCCGTTGGAATTCGATTACTCGATAAATAGTACAATTCTCAAGGCTGTCAATTCAACTAAGTACCTGGGTGTTAAAATTACAAACAACTTCAGTTGGAAGGACCACATAGATAATATTGTCGGGAAGGCGAGCCAAAGGTTGCGTTTCATTGGCAGGACACTTAGAAGATGCAACAAGTCCACTAAAGAGACAGCTTACACTACACTCGTTCGTCCTCTGTTAGAATATTGCTGCGCGGTGTGGGATCCTTACCAGGTGGGATTGACGGAGGACATCGAGAGGGTGCAAAGAAGGGCAGCTCGTTTTGTATTATCGCGTTATAGGGGAGAGAGTGTGGCAGATATGATACACGAGTTGGGATGGAAGTCATTACAGCATAGACGTTTTTCGTCGCGGCGAGAGCTTTTTACGAAATTTCAGTCACCAACTTTCTCTTCCGAATGCGAAAATATTTTGTTGAGCCCAACCTACATAGGTAGGAATGATCATCAAAATAAAATAAGAGAAATCAGAGCTCGAACAGAAAGGTTTAGGTGTTCGTTTTTCCCGCTCGCTGTTCGGGAGTGGAATAGTAGAGAGATAGTATGATTGTGGTTCGATGAACCCTCTGCCAAGCACTTAAATGTGAATTGCAGAGTAGTCATGTAGATGTAGATGTAGATGTAGATATGTAAATGATAAGAGATGCAATTCTCTGCAACAGGCGATGTAGTGTAGTTTGTGTTTAGTATTGTTTTCAGACCTGATAGCCTACGGATGTTGACTGATCACCGAGAAGGAGACAGAGATGCCGCGTAGTCTTGTGAGACAGCGTTGTCAGCTGTTTGAAATGGGCCTCTCTGTGGATCTTCGTTGGATCGAATCGTGCCGAATCCAGATTTGCTGGTCACTCTCGTGTTGGACAACATGGGAAGGTGAGCGCAGGCATCCTCGTCGGCAGTGGTTCTGGTCGACCACATCTTGACCAACACAAGCATGAATCGCCTTATTGTGCACCAAGCACTTCGCAAATTATTCAAAGCTGTACATACCATAAGAGTAGAAGCGATTGATTCCCTTCAGAAACCTGTGTCATCTCGGCAGCTGGACTAGGGAATTACCGTCCCATGAGTTGGCTGATATTAACACCACACCACGAACGGCTGCGTCTGGGGTGGTGCCGTGGCTGGAAAGTATCAGCTGCGGATGAGCGGCGTCGCATAGCGTTAAGCGAAGATCGTTGTTCTGTAGTACTCTGGATGATTACTGAGGATGGAAGAGGAGGAGATTAGCGTTTAACGTCCCGTCGACAACGAGGTCATTAGAGACGGAGCGCAAGTTCGGGTGAGGGAAGGATGGGGAAGGAAATCGGCCGTGCCCTTCCAAAGGAACCATCCCGTCATTTGCCTAAAGCGATTTAGGGAAATCATGGAAAACCTAAATCAGGATGGCCGGAGAGGGGATTGAACCGTCGTCCTCCCGAATGCGAGTCCAGTGTGCTAACCACTACGCACTGAGGATGATTGTGGGGACTACATGGGGAGAGGTCCCACTCTTCCAATGTCTTGGAGAGGAGTGTGAGTGTGAGTTAAGGTCAGGGTTGACAGTGATGGACATTCTGCGTTCGCCTCTTATGCGACATGGTACCTGTCTGATCTGTTTACGTGATATTGTACTACTCTTGAGGCCAGCAAGATTCCCAGATGAGATAGATAAAACACCTGTGGGATCAGCTCGGTTTTCACTTACGTCTCAGAATGACACCTAGCCGGCCGAGCAGTTCTAGACGCTTCAGTCTGGAACCGCGCGACCACTACGGTGGCAGGTTCGAATCCTGCCTCGGGCATGGATGTGTCTGATGTCCTTAGGTTATTTAAGTTTAAGTAGTTCTACGTTCTAGGGGATTGATGACCTCAGCTGTTAAGTCCCATAGAGCTCAGAGCCATTTGAACCATTTGACGACACCTTTCAAATCCGAAGCAATGGCTCTGGCTCTGAGCACTAAGTGTCTTAACTTCTGAGGTTATTAGTCCCCTAGAACATAGAACTACTTAAACCTAACTAACCTAAGGCCATCACACACATCCATGCCCGAGGCAGGATTCGAACCTACGACCGTAGCGGCCGCGCGGTTCCAGACTGTAGCGCCTAGAACCGCTCGGCCACTCCGGCTGGCCCGAATCAATGGACGGATCCAGACCAGAAATGGTGCAAAGTCATAGTGATAACTGGGCTATTACTGCCAAGTTCATAGTAAATCTGATTTGGTTTTGTAACGACTGTAACAACAAAAAAATGGCTCGGAGCACTATGAGACTTATCTTCTGAGGTCATCAGTCCCCTAGAACTTAGAACTACTTAAACCTAACTAACCTAAAGACATCACACACATCCATGCCCGAGGCAGAATTCGAACTTGCGACGTAGCGGTCGCGCGGTTCCAGACTGTAGCGCCTAGAACCGCTCGGCCACCTCGGTCGTCACTGAAAAAACTCCACATTCACTCTCGGCCCCTGTCCTTCCCTTCTGCATGCCTCGCTTTTTTTTTTTTTTTTTGACAGTCAGTCTAGATATTCAAAGGCCCCTGAGGTCGTTAGATGATTGGTGACGATCCCGACGACGGTTCACCCCTACTCATTGAGTGGAGGTAGGTAAGGAAGCTTGCAATGCCGAGTAATCTAGTACCTTTTTTAAAATTAAAATTAATTTTTATTTGTGTTTCTCCCACGCATTACGTGCCAAATAACATGACCTTTGCAGCTAGATGTAGGTTAGATGCGCTAAATGAATTTCCGCGTCTATGAAGACAGGTGCTACGACTGTACTCTGCCCTGGAGCACTCTGCGGCCATTACGGCGGCCAGGTCTGGCACGCTGACGAGAGAATGCGGTGTGCTTGCTCGCTCGTGGGCCGCCCGTAAAAGCGGAGAGCATCTGCCCGCGTCTGCTCGCCTTCCCAGTGCTCCTACCTTCCTGACAAACGCCTAACGCGAGGGGTCTGCGCCACTTAGGACTGCCCAGCGGAAATGAGACCGCCGAATTTGCAGTGCAGCGAGTTCCGTAATGACCTATGCAATTGCGGGAACAAAGGAGACGCTCCGGAAACCGCCTGGGGAAGCCTGCGGTGCCGTTGGCTCCGTCATATGAGGCGGAACACTAGTAGAGTACTAAGAGTGATGCTGCTGCGGCACAGTGTTTGTCTCCAGCTCGCAGTAGAACGTGCAGCCACGAAGACAACGTTGAAATATTGTATAGTGGATAGTAACGCAAGCACGGCTGAAAATTCGAGGCATGTTCCTGAACCGACAGGACAGGATGATAACAGGATGAAGACACTCAGAATCTCATTGGGTGTTAACGCTTGTTCCAAATTTTATTCATTTGTCTCCTGTTTCCTTTATACGGATAGTGAAGGGTGGGATGTTCAACATGCTGCGCTTCAGTCTACGAATAAAATAATAGAAAAGAACTTAAAAGTAATCTTTCACAGCCGGTGTTTAAGTTTTTGGTGATTTTTGGGCACTAGGCTGTGGTCCATACCACATTTTATTACAGAGAGAACTGTGTCACATACTGCTGCTGTGTAGGAATCAAAGGCACTATTTCTTGCATAAGAAAAGTGAGCTTTATCATTGCACTACCTCTGATTTTTATTATCTCTGTTGTTGAATGCAATATTAAGGACTCTGGGTTTGCTCTTGCTGTGGTAAACACGAAAGGGACTTATGATTGTGAATATTACGTATTACAATTCGATAGTAAGTGTAAAAGTTATATTAAATGAAGAAATAAACTAGTGCTCATCTCTGATAAATAATTAGGTGAATCTCGGACGTAAATATTACTCTTTCTAGTCATTCTAATTACTATAGGAAGTTTCGCGTACAGTACGTCGATGTGGAGCTGGAGAGTCGCTGGTGAGATTGGCGAACGAACCTGCAAATAAAACCTGGGACACTGAACGGATACAAGAGTAAGAAACAATAAATCTGCCACAGCTCTTTACCAACTGTTTATGACATTTCAGCGCTTTGGTCGTAAGTAAAACAAATTTTTCAGTGGACAAACAAATTGACTTCAAAATAGCCGCTTAATTGTCTCTACCTGTGAACATTGAAGGATAAATATTAATACTATTTTTGCGTTAAACGATTTATAGTTTTGCAATAGTTTTGTATGGATAAAAGTAAAATATATGTAACTGCCACATTTTACTTTTCTCAGCACAGAGATACTGTTTTGAAGAATAATTAAAAAAAATATTTAGAGCAACTTTCATTTATCGAGTTTATTTCAGTGGTCTAGAAGTGTTGATTACATTGAAACCAAACAACAATCCATAAAGGCGCGATAGGATGAAACCATGTGGTGTTTATGTTACACTGTATAGGTATAAGCGGAAATGACTGCTGGAGTTCCCCACCAACGATACAAAATTCCTCAGGAAACAGTTTTCTGATGACATGCAACTATTCTGCAGGTATAAATGTAAAAGAAGCTACTGCTCCTGCAACACTGCATGAAATATGTAGCTTATGATATCTTCTATTTAATTGGAACTTCATTTAATGCGCCTATTCTTTGGTGTTTTCTTTCAATCCAGACATCGAGAGAGAGAGGGAGAGAGAGAGAGAGAGAGAGAGAGAGAGAGAGAGAGAGAGAGAGAGAGAGAGAGAGATAGGAAAGTGCAGAAATTAAGACACCCACTCATTTTCAGACTCCTTTTAAACTGAAAACTGTTGTAGCATGTTGTGGATAAAATTAGTAAGTACACACCCACCCTCCCACCCACCCACCCACCCACACACACGCACACACACACACACACACACACACACACACACACAGGTGGATTAAAAGGAGAAATGAAGACTTATACAAAAATACAGTAAAGATCACAGATACAATGAGGAAGAGACGGCTCCAATTTTATGGACATTTGAAAAGAATGGAAGAAACACGGATTAGAAAGAAAATTTTTAATTACGTTAGCAAGCTGAAAAAACTGTAGGATGTATAGAAGCAGTAAAGAAAGACTCCAACAAAATAGTTGTTACGGAAGAAATAATACGTGACAGGAATCACTTCAGGCTACTGATAGAAAATGCAAACTACGAAGAAGATCAGCCAAAACCTCAACCCAAGAGAGTGTGCACAGATGAGCAGAGACGAGCAGTTGGCGAGAAAATGAAGAAGTACTGGGAAGAACGAAAGAAAAAGAAACACCATAAGTCTTAAGTTGTATGCAGTCCATAGCTGGCCAAATTCATATATATTAATTACATCTGTATAAAGCAGAATGTATCTGTGTATGTTCAGGATCTCCACCAAAAACCCCTGGATTGACTTCAGCCAAATTTGGCACGGAAACAGCAGGCCACACGACCGTCAGCACTGTGGGGTATGTGACTTCCAAGGTTCAATAGGAACAGTGAGATGGGCTGTCAGCATTTTGTGTGGGAACAGATCAATGTGCTTTGCAGGGCAGCCTACACTGCTTTGGTAGGATATAATTTTCTGAGCCCAGACATGTAGGCGGTCCTGCATGATATGTCAGTTGTGTTAGAGTAGCAACAGCCCACTTTGTGGACCTGCTTGCAGATGAACGTCAGGGGCAAATAAACGATATTCAAGCCACTGATGTGTAGTCTGTCGTGCATGACAGGTGTGTCGTGGTAGTAGTGCAGCCTGAACTGTATTTCACTGGCAACATATGCCGATGAGCAAGACTGGGGACAAGTTGAGATGGATAGAGGAAGGTATGGACAGATTAAGGGAGAGGAGGAAATCGACAGAGAGGAGGAGGGGCGATGTATGAGGCAAGTGGAAGGTGAAGAGGGGTGGGGGCGAGGTGGAAATGGAAGATGGGGAGCTGGAGGTGCAGAAAAGAGGGGGTGAGATGGATATAGTCAGAAGGAGGGGGAGGAAGATGTTGGCAGAGGGATGGTATGGAAGAAATGGGCAAAGTGAGGGGGAGAATGAGTAAACAGATAGAGATGGAAAGACAAAGTGGAGAGACAGAGAGAAAAAGAGGGGGAGAAAGTGTGTTGAATGAATACACAGGTGAAGCTCTGGGGAAAAGGCTAATAAAATAATACTTTGTGACACAATTTTTTCCAATCATTACACTTTTGCAGTTTTCAAAATAAATTAAGATGTATGGAAAAGTATTAAATGACGTGAAACATATTAGAATTTTGAAATCGAGGGCTGTGGAATGATCTGGTAGGCTTCCTTTTCAGCTGTTTCATTTTCTCACTTTTCAAGAAAAGACTTAACGATTTTTCCCCCCTGAAATTTCGTTTGAAAAATCTATAATATTGTATCTTCCTTATGTGGCTGTTTTTCACAAAAAAGCTTTCCCTACGAAGACAATACCAAACTAACTCTCCTTCACTACCCTTATCCAAATATAGCCCTAATCTTCTAAATTCAATAAAGGTCGAAACAAATCAGTTATGTACTAAAAGCAAGCCCCGTTTAAATACACCTTTATGTTAAAAACACACTGATGTGTCAAAACATTATGACCACTTGCTTGATAGCGTGTTGATCCAATTCTGAAATCCAATACAGCAGCGATTTTGCACAACATGTATTTGACAAATCATTGCTAGGTTTCCCGAGTATGTGGCTCCAGATGTCTACACACAGGTCACGTAATTTCCAAAAGGTTTTTGGTCTGTGGACGTAGAAATGTCGCCGGACAGTGTCCCAGATGTATTCCAACGAGTTTAGATCAGGTCAGTTTGGTGGTCAATATATCAACGTGAGTTAGCGTCATGAGGCGGTGCAGGTGATGACTTTTCTTACTACAACTGGACCCATGTAAGTCCAGATGCGACCTGCCTCGATGGCGCGATGCTTGTTTCGAGCATTCGTTTGCCTGAATCCGGACACAACCATTGGCCTACTGAAAAAATACCACTGGTCTACTGAAAAAAGTAGAAAATTCTCCACTGCAGTTGTAACTGACGATTCCGTTGGGTCAATATAGAAATACACACTGATGTGGAGCTGCATGTTCAATCATGCACGTTGAACGCTGGTGTGTTTTGACAGTCCTTCAATCACTTTCCATAGACACTCAAGACAGTAGCTCGCAAACGAGAGCCACCAGCTCCGGCGTTTTCGAAATGCTCATTCCCAATCGCCAGGCTGTAACACTCTAACATTTGTAAAAATCGTCACTCGCGGCCCGTATCGTTCCTAGAATGGTTGACTGTACTTCCCTCGCCACGTCACGTATCACCAACGCCACCAGGCGGTATTCAGTCTTGCGATGGGCAATGGTGACAATGTTTTGGCTTGGCAGCGCATTTACCAATATTTAGGAACAATGTCGAAATAACTGGTTGTGTTGTTGTTGTGGTCTTCAGTCCGAAGACGAGTTCGATGCAGCTCTCCAAGCTACTATATCCTGTGCGAGCCTCTTCGTCACTGAGTAACTACTGCAACCTACATCCTTCTGAATCTGCTTACTGTATTCATCCCCTTGTCTCCTTCTACGATTTTTACTCCCACACTTCTCTCCAACACTAAACTGGTGATTCGCTGATGTCTCAGAATGTGTCCTCTCAACCGATTCCTTCTTATGGTCAAGTTGTGTCACAAATTTCTTATCTCCCGAATTCGATTCAGTACCTCCTCAGTACTTACGTGATCTACCCTTTTAATCTTCAACATTCTTCTGTAGCACCAAATTTCGAAAGCTTCTTCTCTGTCTTTGTCTAAAGTGTTCATCGTTCAGGTTTCACTTTCATACAAGGCTACACTCCAGACAAAAACCTCCGGAAAAGTCTTCCTAACACTTAAATCTAAATTTTCTTCTTCATAAACGTTTTTGTTTCCATTGCCTCCTACATTTTATATCCTCTCTACTTCGGCCATCATCAGTTATTTTTCTGCTCATACAGCAACACTCATCTACACCTATAAGTGCCTCGTTTTCTAATCTGTTTCACTTAGCATCACCTGATTTAATTCTACTATACTCCGTTATCCTTGTTTTACTTTTGTTGATGTTCACCCTAAATCCTCTTTTCAAGACTCTGTCCATTCTGTTCAACTGCTCTTCCAAGTCCTCTGTCTCTGAAACAATTACAGTCATCGGCAGACCTTAAAGTTTTTATTTCTTCTCCCTGAGATTTAGTTTCTACTCCAAATTTTTCTTTCGTTTCCTTTACTGCTTGTTCAGTGTGCAAATTGAATGACATCATGCCCCTCGTCTCGTGTAACTACCGTCTGGTTACTGCACAAGTTGTAAAAAGCCTTTCGCTCCCTGTATTTTACCCCTATTAAGTAGCTGGTATTCTTTTAAAAAGTCAGTATCAATTATTGATGATCATTCAAGCAAGAAATGAAGTGTCATGTGAACTGCGGTGCAGACTGGTGGGAATTTAGACGCCTGGTCTCGGTAGACATCAAGTCAATAGACAGGCAAAGGATAACATTTAGAGGGAGGGGTTCTAACTGGGGCAGTTTTCTATCTATTGTTCCTACCGTCTTTAATTAACTAATATTCCTACAGAACACCTATATTCTCTTTGAGTTTCGTTGAAACTTAATATTTTTTCTTTGACTCTGCATCCAGATGTGCGCTGTTTTGAAGCTTGCTGGCCGCTGTGGCCGAGCGGTTCTAGGCGCTTAAGTCTGGAACAGCGCGACCACTACGGTCCCAGGTTCTTATCCTGCCTCGTGTATGGATGTGTGCGATGTCCTTAGGTTAGTTAGGTTGAAGTAGTTCTAAGTTCTAGGGGACTGATGACCTCAGATGTTAAGTCCCATAGTGCTCAGAGACATGAGAACGGTTTTTTTAATCTTCCTCCTACTGTGTTAAGTTCAGAGTAACACCTAATGCATAGCAACGAGCACATACCGGTACTAACAAGCGAAGCTTCCCGTTGCACCCCCTATGATTTACTTGTAAGGGGGCCCATTGGATAGCCAGTAAAAAACTGAACACAGATAACAGGAAGAAGGTGTAATGAACTATAAAAAAAAGAGCAAAATAGAGACAGTGAACGTCCAATGTCAAGATATGCATCATCGAGCGAATTGGGCGAGCTACGATGTCGTGGTTATGTCGTCACGGCGTTGGACAGCAATGTGAGAAATCCCTGTTCTAATCTCCCTCCTACCGCATTTTCTTTTTTTTTTCATAAAATTGTAAACTGTCCGTTCGTTCATTGACGTATCTCTCCTCTTTCTGTAGTCTTGGTATTTGTCATGCTATACATTGGTTATAGAATATGAGTTATGTGGGAAGAATATGAGTCATGTGGTAAGAATATATTACCGTCGCACGTAAATGTGATGAATAGTGAGAGCAGGCGAGATGCCGCTTAGACCTCTAACAGAAATCAAAACAACGAATAAGACGGTGTGAACTATGTTATAACAAAGGAATTGAAGAGTCAAAACTTCAAAAACGTTAAAAACGTCTGTTTTGAATGAGTACAGGGAACACTTTATGATTGTGAAATTGTCACGTTCATTTGTTGCAGTTTATGTGACAAACTATTATGTTTTCATCACTTCTTTGGGAGTGATCACATTCATACGAGTACCTAAACCGGGCAGGGAGGGATATGGTACTGACTCGCCAGGCGTACAAGTCACATGGGTCTACAAGAGATTCCTGTTATATGACACACATACTGTCACCAATGACGAGTACGACTTATCAGAGTTGTTTTCCGATGGGAGATTCGGTTGCATCGCCGCCTGGTCATCAAACGTTTGCGGTTCCCATTCAGGAGCAACTTCCTTTCGGCTGCTATCAGAATAGTTGCGCGCAATCAACTTTCATTATAGGTCCCTTCCTTACACCTCGCTGTTACACAATGACACAGACACATATTCGAATGCAGCGATCAGACACGTCAGTGACCGGACGGACAAAGACAGGGCACGGGAGAGATCTGAACACCACTCTGGACATAACCAGAATGCCACGGCGCTTCGTATTCGCTCCATGTAGCACACCTTGAGTTTGAACCGTTCACTGTTTCTATTTTGCTTCTTTTTTCACATTTCATTACATCTCCTTCCCGTTTTCATGCTTGATCTGTGTTCATTTCTTGGCAGGCTACCCACTGGAGCATCTTACCACTAAATCATGGTGGGCGCAATGGAGAATTTTCCTTTTAAGAATGTACAGGGTTTTATTTGTACTGTACAGATGGTTCCAAAGCCACTAAGAATTTCTTGGGGGAAGTCATTTTCCCGCGTAGGCTGTTTTTATTTTTGAAACAAACAATTTGTTTCATGCTTTTGCTACTAGCTAATGTCGCTCCCCTTGTCTGCTTGCAAGCTACTTCTGCCACAGCGAAAAACTTTAGTCACGTGGTCTCCTTTCTTTCACAAATTTGTATAGCAGTATCGTTAGATGGAAACGACTCCACACAAAAGCGTGAAAGATAAGATGTTATCTGCCTACAGTTTTCACTGTGGCAGAGGTAGGGGGGCGAAATTAGCTAACAGCACAGACTTAAATGTAGTAAGACCATCAAGGTCGCAATAATCATTTGTTTAAAAATGCTGACCGATTTCGGCCTTTATGCTGACCATCTTCACATCCAACGCACAGAGAAGAAAAAAAGAGTTCCAAATCGAATACGAAAGTCGGAAAATAATATAGTATGCGAAGAAAGAAAGAAAAAAAGAAAGAAAAGAGAGAACAAGAAGAGTTAAAACAGCGTAGCATTTACCCATGTGGCTGCAACCGGTGATGCTGTGAACAGTTGCGTGAAATCACAATTGTTTACAGCTGCTGGTGGCTAATCTGCCTTCAGATTAAATAATGTGGAATACGCGAGCTTCGGTCCCATGAAGTAAGCCTCAGCCAATGCGCAATAGCTTACGTAAGACACCCTCAAATTAACATATCACTGCCCTACTACCAACACAGTCTTCCTGTGCTTCACTGCTTCATTCTTGCCAGTGCATATCGGTAACTACACGCCCTCGTCCTGGTACATCCTTGACTACCAGCAGTATCAATCAATGCCACCAGGCGGTAATCGGTTATCATGTATCCTATCACATTCGCTCTTTGAATTTCAAATGTTTTTAACTTACACGATTATTAACAACGAGCTGCGATAGTTATTTTTAAGCTACTTTTCGTCTAATTTTATACTAATATTTTCATATTTCGTTTTATAGTTTACTCGTTCATTACGCATCTTGCTAAAGTCATTGTCAATGGCTGATGCTGACATCATGCGGCATAAACGCACGTTTTCATCTCTATTTAACCTGTGGAAAGTTAGTCATCAACAACTGTGAAAAACAGTGATTTCACGCAATTGTTTTGTGCACCGCTGGGTGCAGCGAAACGGGGAATATACTGCGCTATTTTAACTGCTGTTGGTCTTTCTTCTCTGAAGATCTGCACACTATTTTTGTAAGAATACAGTTTTTATTCTGCATGTGTGAAAGTTTTACAGTGTGTAGATGCATCCTTCCCGCTCGTTTTCAAACTTAGTTCAATCTGTCCTCGTGAGTGCCACGGTCACAGCATGTCTGCTACACTTGACGTTCGTCAGAAGCAACGTGGTGTCATAGAATTCCTTTGCTGTGTAAACGAGACAGTGGGAAACATCCATTGAAAAAGGTGTGTGGAGATGCTGCTGTCGATCGCAGTGCAGTTAGTCGGTGGGCAAGCAGGTTACGTGATGACAGCGGGCACGGCAATATTGAGGATTAACCTCGCAGCGGCAGGCCTCGTACTGCACACACTCCAGACAATGTGCAGAGAGTTAACGAATTGGTGACTGCTGTCAGACGCATCATAGCTCGACTGAGCCGTATTCGACCACATCGGCAAAATCAGGATTTTTTGCTGTTGCACGACAATGCACGGCCACATGTCAGTCAAAAAACCATGGATGCGATCACAAAAATCGGATGGACAACACTGAAACACCCTCCTTATAGTCCTGACCTGGCTCCATGTGACTATAATCTCTTTTGGAAACTGACTCTCTTCGTGGAACAAGGTTTGAAGATGATGACTCGCTTGTGCACGCTGCCAAACAGTGGCTCCAACACGTTGGTCCATAATTTTACCGTGCGTGTTGCAGGCGCTGGTGCCAAGATGGTGTAAGGGAGTTGAGAGGGATGTAAATTATGTGGAGAAATGAAAATACTGTTTCTAAAGGATGTGTCTACACACTGTAAAAAATTCAAATATGTAGAATAAAAGATGGATTTAAAAAAAATAGTGTGCATTTCTTTTGGGGTGATCCTCGTATTATCTAAGTTTTCAAATAAAGACTTCATTTAAAAAATAAAAAGTCCTTTCCAGGACAACGACTTCCCTGAAGACAGTAAATAGTACTAGAATGAGATTTTTCATTCTGCAACGGAGTGTGCGCTGATATGAAACTTCCTGGCAGATTAAAACTGTGTGCCGGACCGAGGCTCGAACTCGGGACCTTTGCCTTTCGCTGGCAAGTGCTCTACCAACTGAGCTACCCAAGCACGACTCACGCCCCTTCCTCACAGCTTTACTTCTGCCAGTACCTCGTCCCTTACCTTCCAAACTTTACAGAAGCTCTCCTGCGAACCATGCAGAACTAGCACTCCTGAAAGAAAGGATATTGTGGAGACATGGCTTAGCCACAGCCTGGGGGATGTTTCCAGAATGAGATTTTCACTCTGCAGCGGAGTTCGAGTCTCGGTTCCGGCACACAGTTTCCATCCGCCAGGAAGTTTCAGTTACTAGTACTGTTTCTCATGGAAGCCTTTACTAGTGCAGCACTCCACATTGACAGTTCGTCGCTTGTCTTGCTACAACCTGTAGCCCGTGGCACGGATGATATGGGATCGAAGTTGGCCAATTCGAAAAAGGGACCCCGACGGGAGTGGCAGAAGCGCCGTCGCTTCGCGGAGGCAGTCGTATCGGCTTATTGAGCGGCTAAGCCCCGACGCAAGGTCGCCACCCGTCCGTCGTAAAGTCTTCCCACAGGCACCGAACCTCGTTGTCGAGCCGTAAGGCTGTCTTTAGTGCACATCCTGGGTAATTTAGAGACGGCCTTCGTCCACGAATCCGCGGCGGTGCCGACAGCGCTGGAGCTGCGGCGGGCGCTCTCCCAACACTGTACGGCAGCGAAGTTACACTAGAGGTGACGAAAAGTCAGTGGATAGAGATATGCACATACACAGTAGTATCGTGTACACGAGGTACAAAAAGACAGTACACTGGCGGAGATGTCATTTGTACTCATTTGTGATTCATGTGAACAGTCGTGATTGTGGCCGCATGATGAGAATTAAAAGACTTTGAGCGCGGAATGGTAGTTGGAGTTAGACGCATAGGACATTCATTCGGAGATCGTTAGTTGATATAATGTTACGAGAACTAAAGTGTCAAGAGTGTTGTGGGGCGGCGGCTGGAAAAGTTTGTTATAATATATAGGTGCTGTTCTCAACATAGGCTCTCTAACTACAATGTTGTCAACCAGAAAGTGATTAGCAAAAACATGATGCCTGTGATTATAGTTCACTGTGCCCACTCTGATGGAGAATTAGAGTCATTGATTATTGAAGTTCATTACTCTGAGGATTTACGTTGATGACAGGGATTCAAAAATGGTTCATATGTCTCTGAGCACTATGGGCTCAATATGGCTCTGAGCACTATGCGAATTAACTTCTGTGGTCATCAGTCACCTAGAACGTAGAACTAATTAAACCTAACTAACCTAAGGTCGCTCAGTTCCAGACTGTAGCGCCTAGAACGACACGGCCACTCCGGCCGGCATCGCTATGGGACTTAACATCTGAGTCGTCAGTCCCCTAGAACTTAGAACTACTTAAACCTAACTACCCTCAGGACGTCACATACATCCATGCCCGAGGCAGGATTCGAACCTGCGACCGTAGCGGTCGCACGGTTCCAGACTGTAGTGCCTAGAACCGCTCGGCCACTGTGGCCGGCGATGTCAGGGATTCATAGATAATGCAGTTTACTATAACAAATGGTTCAACTGGCTCTGAGCACTATGGGACTTCTGACGTCATCAATCCCCTAGAACTTAGAACCTCTTAAATCTAACTAAAGTAAGGACATCACATACATCCATGCCCGAGGCAGGATTCGAACCTGCGACCATAGCGGTCTTACTATAACAATTTTCACTATATTCTGAAAACGATAAGGCATAAAATTCCAACAAATGATTACCCACGTCAGCTACTGTACTATCAGAGCTGCTCATAGTCTATTGCGCGGATCCTATCCCTAGATAACGAAACTGTTCAATAACTGTTATCGATGTAAATGTTCAAAGTGAATGCTCGCCAAAATTTGATGTTAATACTCATGAAACGCCACGCTAGTAATGGTAGGACATTCGTCCTGAGGCGACACGTGAAAATACGACATACGCAAACTGAGACTAAATCACTGGAGTCGTTCCGTAATTAACACTTTACCCCAATGCGAACTCATTATTATGTGCATACCGAGTTATATAATACGGTATCCAAGGCTGTTCCTGGCAATTGCACAAACGCGATGTGGCTTCCGACATGAAGAGCGCACTGATACGAATCTAGAAGAGAACTGGGGCCTCACTCTAGCTCGCACACTCTTATTTATATAGCCACGGTGCGGACCGCCAAATGCGCAGCCGACAACATTTGCCTTACTGACTTGTCGCTGGGCTAGCAAAACACCACTTCAAGTTACTAAATAATTAATTGCTTAATTTGCCGAAG
Source organism: Schistocerca gregaria (assembly GCF_023897955.1). Lineage (NCBI taxonomy): Eukaryota > Metazoa > Arthropoda > Insecta > Orthoptera > Acrididae > Schistocerca > Schistocerca gregaria. Next base: position 476,089,113 of record NC_064926.1, read on the forward strand.
GCCAATAAAGCTCTAGATTTAACTGTGCAATCAGAACACAGGTAAGTATCTATAATAAAATTCTAATGTGGCTAGGTTAAATACTTTTGGCGAGAGAATTATATTGTACTGCACGCAATAGATCAGGTCTGAACTTGCCCTTTGGAGAGACGCTACAGCTATAGTTTTATAGCTACCTTTTTGAAACTTATCATATCTTTGTTATTATAGCGTATCTCCCTTCTACCTAGCTTTATATAATCACTTAGTTAATCTATCTTGCTTCTGAACTTTTAGGACACAAAAACAGAAAATCATAAATTTCAACCAAAATATTACTTTGTGAGATCCAGCATGCTGTTTCCATTAAATTACAACGAAAAAGGAATCCGAATATAAATTCTGAATTTTCTAGCCCCTTCCTGTTGCGCCGATGATTTTTACGTAAAACGTCCAAATTTCTAAAACTGTTTAAGTTACTAAACTGAAACTTAATACATTATCATTTTAGCATCATTCCTGACATGCTATGAACTTTTCAGATTGTTTACTTTATTTTTAAGGTATTGTGCAACATTCGTGACGTCGTAGCTAGTTACAATGGACTAGGCTGGCATACAGTGGAAAGCATATGATTTTTATGTGGCTTGAGTAGGCTGCTTCCCTACAGTGTGCCGAGAATACCAAACTTCGGGCATTATATCTCACCACGGGCAACGCAGTCTTTCACGATACGACCGAGTTGCAGCGTCTGCATAGGGTTGACAGTGCTAGCAGACAAGCAACACTGTATGAAATAACCCCAGAAATCGATGTGGGACGTACGACGAAAGTATCCGTCAGGACAGTGCGGTGAAATTTGGGTTTGATGAGCTATGGCAATGGCGCGAGTGCCTTTGCTAACAGCTCGACATCGCCTGCAGCGCCTCTTCTGGGCTCGTAACCATATCGGTTGAACTCTAGACGATCAGGAAACCGTGGTCTGGTCAGATTACAGATTTCAGTTGGTAACAGTTGATGTTAGGGTTCGAGTACGGCGCAGACCCCACAAAGAAATGGACTCAAGTTATCAACAGGGCACTATGCAAGCTGTTAGTGGCTCTTTAATGGTATGGGATGGTCCACCTGAAGAGACCATTACCAGAAATGGTTACTTTCGGGTACTTGGAGACTTCGTGTTCCCAAACAACGATGGGATTTTTGTGGATGACAACGTGCCATGTCACTGGGCCACAACTTTTCGTGATTGGTTTGAAGAACATTCTGGAGGATTCTAGTGAATGATTTGGTCACCCAGATCGCCTGACATAAATCCCATCGAATATTTTTGGAACATAATCGAGAGGTCTTTTAGTGCACTAAATCTTGCACCGGCCGCACTTTGGCAATTGTGGAAGGCTACTGAAGCACCTGGGCTCAATATTTATGCAGGGGACTTCCAACAACTTGTTGAGTCCATGCAAGCCGGCCGGGGTGGCCGAGCGGTTCTAGGCGCTTCAGTCTGGAACCGCGCGACCGCTACGGTCGCAGGTTCGAATCCTGCCTCGGGCATGGATGTGTGTGATGTCCTTAGGTTAGTTAGGTTTAAGTAGTTCTAAGTCTATTGGACTGATGACCTCAGCTGTTAAGTCCCATAGTGCTCAGAGACATTTGAACCATTTGAACGTGTGACTCGTCAGCTGACAACTCTTACAGAACTACGTGAACAGGAGCAGGCGTTGTATAATGTATCCCAGGGCAGCATTCACCATCTGTACGATTGACTGAATGACAGACTCAGTACAAGTATAAGTGGTACCTGAGAATCGCTTGAGCCATTGATCTGTAAAGGCAATCATTTCATGTAGTCCACATGCACTGTTGCAACAATAAATCTTGAGTGAGTTGGAAACTTCTGAAAGGGTGCACTAAATTTTTCCGGCAGTATATTTTAAGGAAATGTTTCATTTATTTCTTTTGTAAACGTATGTCTTCAAATTATTCAGGGTGTAAGGTTTTAAGAAAATAATGTGCAGCACTGGGGAAGTGCAAACGTGTATTAGAACTGGTGTGTCTTTAATCACAATTGCTACTGGTAATCAGTGAATTTTTATATTATCATACGGGGTGTTTATAAATGAATATCGGGGTTTTAACGTTTTATAATATTTATTATATTAAACTTACAGTTATAGATGATATGTCAAATGAAAGAGCAAACTCAAACAGCTTTACCAAGAACCTTATAAATTTCAATGTGAGCACCATTTGTCACACATCAAGTCTGTAGCTGAGTTCTTCCCAAACGTTGATAAGTGTGTCTTCAGTGATTGTAGCAACAGCTGCTTCAATCTGGTTTCTTAATTCAGGGAGGTCTGCTGGTAGCGGAGGCACTTATACACGATCCTTGATGGAGCCCCAAAGGAAAAAATCGCATGGTGTTAGGTTCGGTGAACGTGGAGGCCATGCAAAGCAAGCCCTGTCATTGGGCTTGGGAAGAACTCGGCTATAGACTTGATGTGTGCCGTGTGAGAAATGGTGCTCACATTGAACATTGATAAGGTTCTTGGTAAAACTGTTTGAGCTGCTCTTTCATTTGACATATCATTTATAACTGTAACTTTAATGTAATAAATATTATAAAGCGTTAAAACCCCGACATTTATTTATAAACACCCACTATATTTCTAAATTAATTGCATCGTAACGGTGAAATTTTTGAAGAGAGAAATATTTCAGATTTTGCATGTTGTGTATATATTCAGTGATAGGTAATCCTGCATCTTGAACTGTTGCTTTGAGACCCGATAGAGTGTAGAACCATATAAAATAAGAATAAATTAAACGAATTCAATACAGTGAAATGAAATGAATCAATCGATGAGGACGCAGACGCAATTAATGATTAAATTTGCATTTGTTACTAAATATTTGTTCAACTGCCGGCTTAGGATATCATTTCAAGCAATTCGCGTCTAGATCTTTTTTTCGCAAAAACTCTTTAGTAGTGTTCCTAAAACAACACACCAGTTTTTGTTTTTTTCTCATACGTCTTCTTCTCGTATTTTAGCATTTGCAGCCTATGGCGTACACCATCCTGCGCCAACTTCTCATTTTCACTCTGAGTTCTTATAGAATTTTCGAAGTTTTCCGAAGAGATCAGCCTGGCATCGTAGCTGCTGCAAATGAAGCATGAAAACTTGGCCGAAGTTAATCAGAGGTACGTGACGGAAGCCGTGGCGCCGCCGGCAGAACTAATCAGACATGAGCGGTGGTTCCAGTCGCTTCACGGCCTCTGAGAGCGAGCGAAGTCCCGATGGCGCCGCACTTGACCCAGATCGCGCCCTGCCGCCTAATCTCGTCATCCCGAGTGTGAAATAACGCCGACCTGCGACAGTAGGGTAACGGCTGCAGCCGACCCGCTGACCCACTGCGCACGAGAACCATACTTGGGAAGCTTGGCGGAGTTCGTACTGGACCAGTAACACATCGGCGTGTGGAGACCATCGACAATACTTTCTAAGATCGCTTGAGAACAAATTATCATTTTTTTCTGTTTCTCACTGGTTTATTTCGCTCTAAAAGGAAAGGAATAGGTCTGATTTCAGAGCATCGATTATTAATCTAAATTCTGGGTCGTCAGTGAAGATGCTTGCCAGGCTAGGCTGCCAGATGGAATCCATCATATGAGGAAGGCATAGTGCAACTACTGTAAACGGATAAATAATTTTTTTATTACTCCGCTCTTCGAAAATTAACGAAAACTGTTCCTTTTCCCGTGAGACAAAATCTTTGAGACTATCTGAAAATGAAAATTTATAAAGAAAGTATAATTGAGAACTGTTAATGTTTTGTTGGCTTTAAATAACATGCCAGAGTATTATTTTTGTTTATTACATATAAATGATTCAGCAAGTATTTCAGGGTACATAACTTTCAGATTTTACTCTGACATACGTTAATTTAATAAACTTACGTAGACATAAAAATAAGATGGGTTTGCGAAGTATGAAAAACAGGGGAACAAAATAGGGAAAACATGTTCAGAAGGTACTGCGTGCATCTGCCGGTTTCAAACTGAACAAATGTGCGTATTAATCTTTTAATGACTCATTGATACTTTCAACTGCTAATTTTTATTTATTTTTGTACCGTTTTACATTTCGGCCTTAGACCAGTTCAAGTACCGCTGTAACATCATTAGATCTAAAGGTCACTGGTAAACTGCATATTTACAAAGGCGATACATGTGTCATAAGTTTTCCATATCCTTTTAATATCGTGCACATGGGGCTAGGAGCAATGACTAACTTTAATGACATTTCCACTACGACAGAACATAATCTACAAGTTACAATCATATAATAATAATAATGCCGTGAGACGAGGGCCTCCCGTCGGGTAGACCCCTCGCCTGGTGCAAGTCTTTCGATTTGACGACACTTCGGAGACTTGCGCGTCGATGGGGATGAAATGATGATGAGTAGGACAACACAACACGCAGTCCCTGAGCGGACAAAATCTCCGACCCAGCCGGCAATCTCTTTTTGTCCGCTTTTGTTCGTTGTGTCTGCTCTGGGCGGACGTCGTAAGACATCCGTTTCATTCCGTTGATGATCGGTTAACTCAATTTTTTTTTATTACAGAGGGCACGTAACCCTCTGACCCAACACGCGGAGCTACCGTGCCGGCTCCGCTCAGCCACCGGGGGCGGACAATAACATAATAAAATATGACTGTATTCAAAATCTACTCATTAAAATCACGGCATCTTAAGATTAAGGACTATATAATTATCTGTGGGACGTCCGCTCATAGGTTGTAAGGTGCTGCAGCATTTTGTCGAAGAACAGATACAAAATACTCAGGGAGTTCGTTACTTCGTAAATCGTCCGGTTCAGTTACAAAACTTTCGGACTGATTTCTAAAGTTGTTGCAAATTTCCACTTACTGCAATTACACACTTAATTTACCTTTATGTATTTTGTGGAGAACTTGCATCGAGTGATTTGTGCTTGGATTTCTTTAAATGTGCTGAGAAGTTGGAAGGGGTAACTATCACACAACATCGTATGTTCTTTAACACATGTGCTGAACGTTCCCCTTCGGTCTAGGTAGAAGTTTGGGCAGCTTTCACAACCGATTTTGTAAATTACAGATTCTGAAAATGGTCTAGATTTACGGGGTGTATACTGCAGTGTCCGTCGTAAGTTATTGTTTGTTTTGAGATTGGTTCTGACTTATGCGATCTTCAAGTAAAGCGTTTTCTTACCAGTAACTGAGTCTAAATATGCAACACAATCGCCCTACTCTTACTCTGTTCTTTTCTATCTCTAGCCTTGCTTATTTGCTCTACAACACTGATGGTTACATTTTTTGTGTTATTCGCGAAAGTAATTATAGTTACCATATACAAATGAAAGATATATAAATAAGTGAGAAACAGTAAAGAATATAACAGTGAAAATTGTGGAACATTAATAATAATCCAGAACGAGATTTTCACTCTGCAGCGGAGTGTGCGCTGATATGAAACTTCCTGACAGATTAAAACTGTGTGCCAGACCGAGACTCGAACTAGGGTCCTTTGCCTTTCGCGTGCAAGTGCTCTACCATCTGAGCTACCCAAGCACGACTCACGCCCCGTCGTCACAGGACTGCTTCTGTTAAGTTTGGAAGGTGAGAGACGAGGTACTAGTAGAAGTAAAGCTGTGAGGACGGGGCGTGAGTCGTGCTTGGGTAGCTCAGCTGGTAGAGCACTTGGCCACGAAAGGCAAAGGTCCCGAGTTCGAGTCTCGGTCAGGCACACAGTTTTAATCTGCCAGGAAGTTTCATTAACAATGATGTTCCTCCAGCTCTAAAACTGTTTCCTTCTCTATTTCGTAAGTTATTTCGTTCAAATTTTGCATTTTTTGGTATACTGTGAACTAATAGTCTGTTGCACCCTTTATTCTGTGGAATGACAGATTTAGTAGCACAATGCGAGCTGTTCAATGGCTTGAAGAGATAAAGATGACAACAGATTCTGTTTTATTAATTAACACCTTTTGGTGAGTAAATGCAAATGTGGTTACTACATAATCTGATATCTTCTCGCACATAACCAAGTTCAAACCAATAAGGGATGTTAATTTCTGACACTACATACGTACATCGCATTCGCGCAAGTTCCAGCAGTCAGCCTGCAAGCACTCAGACTATCCACAAACAAGAGAGCAGCATTGATCGTGGCAGAGAATGGAAAGCCTTGACTTTACGTTGGGAGCGGACCCGACAAGATGGATGAGGGTACCGAGCTCCCTGCTAATTAACCACACCTGTCTGGGTACCTCGTAGCGCCCGTGATGGACGCGGGCACCATCTGAGGACTCCAGAGGCGGCAGGAGAGCGGGCAGCTCTGACAAGGACAAGTAGAAATTGTGTCATCCTAGCAGTGAAGGACTGAAGTGTATCCTAAGCAAATTACTTTTAAAAATACTCACAGAAAAGCAGAAATATTGGGTTGTTGATAGGCATACACAGATGAAAGACAATTTTCTAGCTTTTGGTGTTATAGTCTGACAAACTAGAGTAAAAGTCTCTCTCTCTCTCTCTCTCTCTCTCTCTCTCTCTCTCTCTCTCTCTCTCTCTCTCTCTCACACACACACACACACACACACACACACACACACACACACACACACACAACAACAACAACAATAACACACACACACACACACACACACACACACACCTCAGCCCCAAAATGGTGCCAGGTGGACTAACAGTGCCAATACTTTATTTCTTGGCATATGGACTGATTGTGGTGGGGGCAGTGTCGGGTGGGCTAAGTAGAGAGAGAGGGAGGCGGGAGGCAGGAAAGGAGAGCCAGTTGGGTTTTGGCTAGGAATGCAGAAGGCAGAGGAATCAGATATGGTATAAGGGCTATGCATGTAATGCATGATTTTAGGGACCAGTGGGGAGTGACACACGCTGTAGGGACATTGGAACGTGAACTGGGAGAAGGTAATTCGATGGAGGAAAGGTAAACTGTTTTGTGGAGGGTGCATGGTTAGTAGGTTACCTGAGACTGAGACGAGGACGATTATAGGAGTGGAGAATGTTGCAGAACCTGGCCAATCTACCCACCCTGCAACTCCTACTCCTGTCCTGTCACAAGCTGATCCTACTTCATCAGATCCTGGGCCGCCTGTGCAAGCAGCCATGTCATACACCTACTCTACTGCAAACACTGGACAGCTTTTTATGTTGGTATGACCACCAATCAACTCTCCATTAAGATGAATTACTTCTCTCAAGCTGTTGCAAAGAACTAAGTTGACAACCCAGTGGCAGAACATGCACATGAGCATAAATTGTTCAGTTTCAATCTGGATTCTGCCCTCCACCACCAGCTTCTATAAACTATGCAGATAGGAGTTATCTTTTCAACCCATCCTCCACTCCTGTAGTCGTCCTCGCGTCAATTTCAGGTAAACCATGGTCCTCGCACTCTCCACCCAACAGTTTCTCTTTCCTCAACCCACTCATCCACAACAAAATCAAACCTACATGTCGCCTTCAGCGTGCGCCACTCCCCATTGGCTCCTAGAATTGTGCATTACATGCTTAGCCCATATACTTGCTACCTGTCTCACCCACATTCCTGGGTGGCAAACCAACCGCCTCCCTCTGAGCCGCTAACCACCCATCCCACCTCCCTGCTTTCTACCTATCCCTCCATCCATCCCACTCAATAAAACCTAACGAGAAACAAAACATTGATACTGTCAGTCCAGCAGCACCATGTAGGGACAGAGGCGTGTGTATGAGTGTACTCACTTGTGTGTGTGTGTGTGTGTGTGTGTGTGTGTGTGTGTATTTTACTTTAGTTCATCAAAATATAACTCCGGAAGCTAGCAAGTCTTCTTTCTTTTGTGTGGGGCTATCGATAACTCAGTACCTCTGGCTTCTGGTGTGTGGTCTCCTTTAATCCAAAAGTATTTAAATTCTACAAGAATTTTGGTGCTAATTACTTTTTCAAGGTAGTTGTCTTTAACGTCTGAACACTTTTCTTATATTCTGGCCCATCGAAAACTCAATTTTTACGTTGGTATTAACACAGCACAATCGCTAACATACACCTCGACCTGCGCTAGGTGTCGATCGCAAGTACATGTGCTATCTGATCAAAAGTATCTGACTTTTATTCGTGGATATTAATCTGGGGTGTGTCCACCATACCCCTTTATCGCTGGTTTAACTCTGCTGGGGATACCTTCAATATGTCGTCTGAATGTCTGTGGGGGAATGGCAGTCCATTGTTCCTGAAGAGCCACAACCAGAGGAGGCAGTGATGTTAGACTATCGGGTCTGGAGCGAAGTGTGTGGTCTAAATCATCCTAAAGGTGTTCCTGTTTTGTTCAGGTCTGGACTCTGGACAGACCAGTACATTTCCAGAATGCCACTGTCCTGCCTCACAGACGCTGCCTTATGACATGATGCATTGTTATGTTGATCCAGTCACTCATCGTGCTCGAGCTGTTCCTCTACTGTACGCAGTAGACAATGCTTTAAAAACGTTCATATCCTTCCGAACGAAGCGTTTTCTTAAGCGCAATACGGGGACGACACTCTGAGTGCAAAAAGCTCTCCAACACACTAACACTCCCTGCTCCGTAAGTCACTTTCCGCATTACAAGTGATGGCAGGCAACGCTATCCAGGCAGTCGCCAAACCCAAACCTTTCAATCAGACTTCCACAGGGTGGATGATGTCATTATCCAATGTTTCACGACCTATCAGTCGAGAACAGTTCTTACGCAGAAAAATACCTAACTTAACGGAAAACGATCAGCAAATTAATTTCAGAGCCGGGGCTTTCTGTCTGCGATTAAAAAAAAAGTTAACGATAGAAGACGAATAATGTTCGGTCGTTTCATAATCGAACAATTGGCTTCCTGTTACTCGTCTGCGGCCACTGGAATTCATGAAGACGCAATGAAAATTATATTCATGACAGAGGAAGTGAGAAAGATCGCTGATTCTGAAATAATTGCCAGGACCAAGTATAGTAAATAGGTCACTTACTGTCAGCAAACAGGAATGAAATACAGTTATACGTGACCTCTCCGAGCTCACACTGCGAAAAGGTCAGAAAGCATTTACAAGACAGCTGAAATAATGTGCCTTCGTTCGTCATAAACAACGTAAGTTCTACAGAATTCCAGACTCTGCGATTGTTCGATAAATGTTCACTTTGATTACGTAGGGAAAAAGATAACTTTTTGGGTACTCATTTCTTTCACACACAGAGTGGTTTAAATAGCACTTTAAAATGTGACCAATCTTCAAGAGATAAAGATTCTCTCCACCTCTGAATTCCGTATACATTTTTTAAATGTTACAAGTGAAGGAACGCAATCACTACAAATTATAACCAACTTTGACTAACCTTCTTTTCACGTCAAACGGTCGAGAGATTTGTGCTATCATTTACCTTTCTCTGCTTTAGTGGTCTTCAGTCCGAAGACAGATTTGATACAACCCTCCACGCTAGTCTGTTCTCGATAAGTCTCTCCATCTCTGCGTAACTACTGAAACCTACATACACTCGAACCTGTTCACTGTATTCGACCCTTGGTCTCCTCCTACCATTTCTACCCTCCACGTTTCCCACCACTGCAAAACTGACGATCCCTTGGTGTCTCAGTATGTGTCCTATCAACAGATTCTCTCTTTTGATCTGATTGTGCCTTTAATTTCTTTTCCCCCCAGTTCGATTCAGTAGCTCATTTGTTATTTATTTACCCATCTACTTTTCAACTTTCGTCTGTAGAGAAATGTTTACTGTTCACATCTCACTTCCGTGAGAACTGCACTTCCAACACTTGAATATACATTCGACGTTAGTAAATTTCTCTTTTTCAGAAACACTTTGCTTGATATTACCAGGCTGGATTTTATATCTTCTGTACTTCCGCCATCATCAGTTATTTTACAACCCAAATAGCAAAACCCTTCTCCTGATTTCAGTGTCTCAGTACGTAATGTAATTTCCTCAGAATCGCCTGCTTTCTTTAGTGCTAATGGTTTAAGAGATTGCGTCCTAAAGAAGGTCAAATGTTTTGCAAGCCTCGAACTAGTATTTTATGTTTCCAAAATTCTGACAATCATAATCCCCCTACTATACATTTGATACCAATTTACGTAGACTGGAGGTGCGCAACGTGTAGCAAATAAACTAAAATAAATAGTGGTATAGAATCATTGTGACTGATACATTAGTATAAATAAATTTTTAAAAAGTTGTATTAACAAGCCGTCCCGCATAGGATTATGACGCTTGGCTTTTGTTATTGCTGAACATATACAGGGTGTTTCAAAAATGACCGGTATATTTGAAACGGCAATACAAACTAAACGAGCAGCGATAGAAATACACCGTTTGTTGCAATATGTTTGGCACAACAGTACATTTTCAGGCAGACAAACTTTCGAAATTACAGTAGTTACAACTGTCAACAACAGATGGCGCTGCGGTCTGGGAAACTCTATAGTACGATATTTTCCACATATCCACCATGGGTAGCAATAATATGGCGTAGTCTCTGAATGAAATTACCCGACAACGTGTCTGGCGGAATGGCTTCACATGCAGATGAGATGTACTGCTTCAGCTGTTCAATTGTTTCTGGATTCTGGCGGTACACCTGGTCTTTCAAGTGTCCCCACAGAAAGAAGTCACAGGGGTTCATGTCTGGCGAATAGGGAGGCCAATCCACGCCGCCTCCTGTATGTTTCGGATAGCCCAAAGCAGTCACACGATCATCGAAATATTCATTCAGGAAATTAAAGACGTCGGCCGTGCGATGTGGCCGGGCACCATCTTGCATAAACCACGAGGTGTTCGCAGTGTCGTCTAAGGCAGTTTGTACCGCCACAAATTCACGAAGAATGTCCAGATAGCGTGATGCAGTAATCGTTTCGGATCTGAAAAATGGGCCAATGATTCCTTTGGAAGAAATGGCGGCCCAGACCAGTACTTTTTGAGGATGCAGGGACGATGGGACTGCAACATGGGGCTTTTCGGTTCCCCATATGCGCCAGTTCTGTTTATTGACGAAGCCGCCCAGGTAAAAATAAGCTTCGTCAGTAAACCAAATGCTGCCCACATGCATATCGCCGTCATCAATCCTGTGCACTATATCGTTAGCGAATGTCTCTCGTGCAGCAATGGTAGCGGCGCTGAGGGGTTGCCGCGTTTGAATTTTGTATGGATAGAGGTGTAAACCCTGGCGCATGAGACGATACGTGGACGTTGGCGTCATTTGGACCGCAGCTGCAACACGGCGAACGGAAACCCGAGGCCGCTGTTGGATCACCTGCTGCACTAGCTGCGCGTTGCCCTCTGTGGTTGCCGTACGCGGTCGCCCTACCTTTCCAGCACGTTCATCCGTCACGTTCCCAGTCCGTTGAAATTTTTCGAACAGATCCTTTATTGTATCGCTTTTCGGTCCTTTGGTTACATTAAACCTCCGTTGAAAACTTCGTCTTGTTGCAACAACACTGTGTTCTAGGTGTTGGAATTCCAACACCAGAAAAATCCTCTGTTCTAAGGAATAAACCATGTTGTCCACAGCACACTTGCACGTTGTGGGCAGCACACGCTTACAGCAGAAAGACGACGTACAGAATGGCGCACCCACAGACTGCATTGTCTTCTATATCTTTCACATCACTTGCAGCGCCATCTGTTGTTGAAAATGTAACTATTGTAATTTCGAAAGTTTGTCCGCCTGAAAATGTACTGTTGTCCCAAGCATATTGCAGCAGACGGTGTATTTCTATCGCTGCTCGTTTAGTTTTTATTGCCGTTTCAAATATACCGCTCATTTTTGAAACACCCTGTACAACCATAACTACATCGATATCAGCGCCATACGTGGCAGTCAATACTGACCTGATGGTTGCCTGACTAGTAGGCGCACGACGAGCCCTTCGCAGTCGCTGTGGTGTGGAAACGGAATAGGAAGAATCGATTGTGACGTGGAAAACAGGCTCTTTCGGAAGAACGCTGCACCTGCCGTGCAGAGCTTTTAGAATGTTTCCCATCTGTCACGGTACAGCGTTCCTAACGATAATTATGTTAGTAACCAGCGCTTGTTATTGCTATTTATACATCTCGCGAGTTACATAGTGCTTTAGTTGGTTATTAACTGTGTTGTTTTTATTTAGACAAGAGATTTCTAGGCTTCCTGCTTAACAAAATTACAGGAAATCAGCCGCAATGAAACATTACCCTCTGCTAATACTTTGGCCGTAAACCGATCACACATGTTCGTAGAAATCAGTGAAGATTGCCTATAAAACGCCCCTTTCTCCATTACAATTTGTAGAGTCCGTTGCATTTGCCTAAAATTATCCACCGAAGGTGATAAGGGATGTCAGCAATCTATTCGTAAAATTCCTTATTAAATAGAAAATAATTCGGGGAGAGCACGTGTTGGAACAAGGTTTATCAAGATTACTTGCACTCTAGTGTAAGGGGAACGTTTTAAACCTTTCTCTTTTGGAAGTTTTCGGATGGCAGTTTTGTAGTTAGGTCCCCTTCAGGAAGATCTTCATGACTTCTTGGACCATATGAATGCCATTAAGGGTAACATCGAATTCGCTGCCAGCTGTAAAAGGACTGATGCCCCCTTTTCTTATATCGAAAAACCAAGGGCACTCTTTGAGACTTTGTCAGACATATACTGATCTGTATCTGAGAGCGGACAGTTCTCATCATTTCGCGCAGTCCATTCGCCATACACACTAAGTACACAGGGCACATATACTGAAGCGCCAGAGAAACTGATATAGGCATGCATATTCAAATACAAAGATATACAAACAGGCAGAATACGGCGCTGCGGTCGCCAACGCCTCTGCCAGACAAGTGTCGGACGCAGTTGTTAGATCGGTTACTGCTGCTGCAATGGAAGGTTATGAAGATTTAAGTGAGCTTGAACGTGGTGTTATAGTCGGCGCACGAGCGATGGGACACAGCATCTCTGAGGCAGCGATGAAGTTCGGATTTTCCCTTACGACCGTTCCACGAGTGTACCGTGAATATTAGGAATCCGGTAAAACATCAAAGGATCTTGCAAGAACGGGACCAACGGCGACTGAAGAGAATCATTCGATGTGACATAAGGGCGACCCTTCCGCAAAATTGCTGCAGATTTCAATGGTGGGCCATTAACAAGTGTCAGCTTGTGAACCATTCAACGAAACATCATCGATATGGGTTTTCAGAGCCGAAAGTCCACTCGTGTACCCTTGCTGACTGCTCGACACAAAGCTTTACGCTTCGCCTTGGCCTGTCAACAGACATTGGACCGTTGATGAGTGGAAAAATGTTGCCTTGTTGGACGAGTCTCGTTTCAAATTCTATGGAGAGAATGGCGTGTACAGGTATGGAGACGACCCCATGAAACAATTGTGGAGGATCAGTAATTGTATGGAGCGTGTGCAGTTGGCGTGATATGGGACCCTGGTACGTCGAGATACGTACGTAAGCATCCTGTCTGATCACCTGCATCCATTCATGTCCATTGTGCTTTCCGACGGATTTGAGCAATTCCAGCAGGACCATACGACACCCCACACGTCTAGAGTTATTACAGATTGGCTCCAGGAACACTCTTCTGAGTTTAATCACTTCCGCTGCCCACCAGACTCCCAAGACATGAATATTATTTAGCATATACGGGATTCCTTGCAACGTGCTCTTCAGAAAATATCTTAAACCCTTCGTGCTCTTACGTAGGTGTGGACAACCCTGCAGGATTCATGGTGTCAGTTCACTCCTGCACTACTTCAGACATTAGTCTAGTCCATGCCACGTCGTGTTGCGGCATTTCTGTGTGCTAGCGGGTGCCCTACACGATATTAGGCAGGAGTACGAGTTCCTTTTGCTCTTCTGTGTATGATGGCTCAAGGGACCATCTGCAGAGAGTGCTCGAACACCTCAAAAATGTTTTTGAAGGTGATGGCTATCTACCATGGAAGGTCCACAAGTATTTGGAATTCGAACCGACTATTCGTAGAGAATCTGTCGTAATCTGTCTACACATAAAGTAAAGCTTATTTTTCTTTAATAACCAAAGAAAACCGTACTCCTTGCCTCTGAGAATAATGACTCGGCCCTAAGGAAGGCAAGTGTTCTTAAGATTCGCTGTTGTTGTGGAGTTTCATGTATCGGACATACTTCACTTGCAGTTCGAATATGTTATGTGAAACATCGACGTTAAGCGCTCCTGTTAGAATTTATCAATCTGTCGTGGCCATGCATTGTATTGAGCCAGGCTGTGTATACGAGAACGTCCAGATTTTGACATGTGTAATATCTTTATGGAGTTCGGGATTCAGAGAAGCCAGTGAAATAGGTATGACGTGTGATCTAATTAATTGTGAAGATTTTATTTTTGAGTCAATAGTCTTTTGAGTGCTTTGATGGGCCCGCCACTACTTCCTCTCTTGCACAAATCTACACTCCTGGAAATTGAAATAAGAACACCGTGAATTCATTGTCCCAGGAAGGGGAAACTTTATTGACACATTCCTGGGGTCAGATACATCACATGATCACACTGACAGAACCACAGGCACATAGACACAGGCAACAGAGCATGCACAATGTCGGCACTAGTACAGTGTATATCCACCTTTCGCAGCAATGCAGGCTGCTATTCTCCCATGGAGACGATCGTAGAGATGCTGGATGTAGTCCTGTGGAACGGCTTGCCATGCCATTTCCACCTGGCGCCTCAGTTGGACCAGTGTTCGTGCTGGACGCGCAGACCGCGTGAGACGACGCTTCATCCAGTCCCAAACATGCTCAATGGGGGACAGATCCGGAGATCTTGCTGGCCAGGGTAGTTGACTTACACCTTCTAGAGCACGTTGGGTGGCACGGGATACATGCGGACGTGCATTGTCCTGTTGGAACAGCAAGTTCCCTAGCCGGTATAGGAATGGTAGAACGATGGGTTCGATGACGGTTTGGATGTACCGTGCACTATTCAGTGTCCCCTCGACGATCACCAGAGGTGTACGGCCAGTGTAGGAGATCGCTCCCCACACCATGATGCAGGGTGTTGGCCCTGTGTGCCTCGGTCGTATGCAGTCCTGATTGTGGCGCTCACCTGCACGGCGCCAAACACGCATACGACCATCATTGGCACCAAGGCAGAAGCGACTCTCATCGCTGAAGACGACACGTCTCCATTCGTCCCTCCATTCACGCCTGTCGCGACACTACTGGATGCGGGCTGCACGATGTTGGGGCGTGAGCGGAAGACGGCCTAACGGTGTGCGGGACCGTAGCCCAGCTTCATGGAGACGGTTGCGAATGGTCTTCGCCGATACCCCAGGAGCAACAGTGTCCCTAATTTGCTGGGAAGTGGCGGTGCGGTCCCCTACGGCACTGCGTAGGATCCTACGGTCTTGGCGTGCATCCGTGCGTCGCTCCGGTCCGGTCCCAGGTCGACGGGCACGTGCACCTTCCGCCGACCACTGGCGACAACATCGATGTACTGTGGAGACCTCACGCCCCACGTGCACGGCAAACTGGCTGACACTGACGGTGGCGGTGCACAAATGCTGCGCAGCTAGCGCCATTCGACGGCCAACACCGCGGTGCCTGGTGTGTCCGCTGTGCCGTGCGTGTGATCATTGCTTGTACAGACCTCTCGCAGTGTCCGGAGCAAGTATGGTGGATCTGACGCACCGGTGTCAATATGTTCTTTTTTCCATTTCCAGAAGTGTATTTTAGAATCGCGCTCCCATTCTTCGCCTCCTACAGTTTTCCCTCTCTACAGTTCCCTATAATGCATGGAAGTTATTCTCTGATGCCTTAACACATGTCCTATAAACCTGTGTCCTTCTCTTGTTGATGCCTTCCAAATTTTCGTTTCTTCTCCGAGTCTGCGGGAAACCTTATCAGTCCACATAGTTTTCGACATCCTTCTACAGGCAAACCTCAGACGCTTCGATTATCTTCTGTTCGGTTTTCCCCATTCCATGTTCAGTATCACAGAATTCTGTCCTTCAAACCTACATTCCCAAAATTTCTTCCTCGGGTTAAGGCCTACTTTTGATTCTAGCAGACTTCTTTTCGCCAGGAATCTCCTCTTCGCCTGTGATAGTTTGCTTTTTGTATTCTCCTTTCTTTGTCTGTCGTGTTATTTTGCTTGCAGAGTAGAAGTATGTCGTCACTTCTTCTACTTCATAGTCTCTATTTTGATGGTACGTTACTTACGTATCTCATTTCTGCTTCTCCTCATTACATTCGTCTTTCATCGATTTACTCTCGGTCCATGTTGTGTGTTCTGTACACTGTTCATTCCTTTCGGTATTTCCTGTAATTCTCCTTCACTTAACGATATCATCATTGAATCTTGTCACTGACCTCCTTTCACCGTAAATTTTAAACTCACTCCTGAACCATTCATTTATTTGTGTCATTGTTTCTTCGATATAGAGCTTGAACAGTAACGGGAAATACTGTATTCCTGTCGTACACCCTTTTTAATGCGAGCACTTCCCTCGTGATCTCCAATCTTTATTCCTTTTTGTTTCTTTTACGTGTTCTGTACCACATCTTTCTCTGTAGCATACACCAATTTTTACGAGAATTTCGAACATCTTGCACCATAGCACAACTGTGTCAGTGTCATGAAGCAGTTATGCGACGGAATACGGAATAGTCTACTGAGGACAAGTCGTTGACTGGAAGCAAGCAGACTTTATTGTTCTAATATTACTCGTTTTCGATATTGCCATCATCAAACATGTGTTGGAAATAAGATAAAAATGCTTAACTGCATATGTAATAAAAATTGGTTACAAAAGCAACGTAATCTGACATTCAAATTATTGCAATTCATTTTGTAACTAAGACACACACCGTGATACAAGTCTTCTAAAGAACTGTAATAATTTGAATGTGCGACTATGTTTGTTTTGTAAGATATTTTTATTTCATATATAGTTATGTATTTCTATTTTATTTTCGATATGTATCTCATGATGACAATGGTCAAAACACGTAATATTGGAATAATGAAGTCAGTTTCCTTCCAGTCAACGACTTTTTACTTCAGCGACCTATTCCGTATTTTCGAGATTACAAGTATCTTTAACCAGTTTACATTGTGGACAAATCCTGTCCTCGGTCGAGAAATCCTATGAACGTGTCTTCATTTTTTTTAAGTCTTGCTTCCATTATCAAGCGTAATTTCAGAACAATCTTTCTGCTGCCTTTACCTCGCCGAAAATTAAAGTGATCATCTTTTCCTATGATTGTTATAACTCTCACAAAATGTGGAATCTTGCACTGGCAATGTCGACTAGAATTTGCGACACAACATTTTTCACTCAGGGCGTCACAGTAACACATATATCTGCTGCCCTTGTGGTATATCTTCCACTGTCATCATCTGTGTATACTTGCGCAATGGGCTCGGGCTGCCAGTATGTAAGGTGGCTGAGAGAACTTTACCGTCAGTCTTCACGGATCGCTCCGAAAATGGGTGAACGAGTTACAGCTCACCAGTCAGTAGAAGACAAAGTTTTGGTACGACAGAATTCCTGCAGTTTTGTTGATCATGACCAGAAGGTATTTGAACAGTCGAGGGACTTAAGATGTTTCTAACATGATAATTGAACAAATTGACGTTTTTATTCGGATTAAAAAAAGCAAGGATACCGCCTGTGATGCGCTGAAGTTGTACTGTGCAGAACTTCGTTGGCAGGTGATGTACTATAACTCGCGTCATGTAAGAAGGCGCTTCCACGCATAGAGGCGGAGCAGTGGAGGGATGAGAACTGTGCATGCGTGGCAGCAGAGAACGGGCAAACAAAGTCCACATTGCCGAACTGCATTGCTGCAGACAACAGTCTGACTCATTTTTGTATGGTTCATCGTATTATACGTTCAAATCTATGAGGGGAATAGTAAATATTAAAACCTATTTCAGTCAGTCGTTATGAGAGAAATATTAATCCAGGTCTTGACGACGTTGCATCCACATCTCCACAGATTTACTCTGCATGACGTCGGGAGGCAAGAACAGCTGTCACAGCTCCGTGGAGACATGAAGTACAATTTTGGTCAAAATGACAATTGTCTAACGACGAGGTCATTGACACTGCTTGCAATAATTGTCATTTATTGCGATTTGAACTGTATTATAAGTAAAAATTTAATAAACAACGAAATTCACTTCAAGCACAAACCGAAATCATTATATTTGCTCGATAATTGCTTCTATTCAATAGAATTTTTAAAAATGTGTGCAAGGTGTGTGTGTAGATGTTTATGACAGTAGTAAAGTGTAATCACTGTGCATAAAAAAGAATTAGTGGTAGAAAAGACTAATGAAAAGACTATCAAAAAATAGTAACTATGTTGTCATATTCTTCGCTGTTAATGGGCATTATGAGTGTAAACTAAATCGTTCGACATTAAGTGGGAGACCACATTTATAATCCATTGAACAAGCAAACAACTAACGATAACCTGTGAATAACTCCAGGGAATGATGACCGATAAACCGAAAACCAATGATATCTCGACAAGTAACAGTTACTGTCATTTCATACCCTTATCCAGTTCGTACCTTGAAAATAACAAGGGTGTACATGTGGAAATATTAGACTTTCGATAAATTTATGCAGCTGCATTCTCACATATTATTAGAGCATACAATACGGTGGGAGGAACTTAACTTCTCCTTGGGTATTATGTTCAACATTATAGTCTGCACAATTCAATGGATACACATCCTAATCAAAAAGGCTACGAGGTTCTCATTATTATGTATGCAACTGATATGTTGATGAACACATGTTTTAAACCACGAGTCTTTAAAACTAAGAAATATTATTATTGCTTTGTTCCAAAGTCTACATCGTAATACCATCGTCACTTCTATTTGACTCTGTTTCCGAACGATCTGATTCTAAATTTACGATGGTAGGTTCAAGGCTTCCATCATCACTTCCATGTCAAATCATTCTTTCTGAAGCTTTTCAGCATGCTGCACAGACTGTGCCCACGCTACAGGTGGGATGTTGTCTATTGCCTTATGCACAAGTCATTCAGTGAATGTTATCTTGAATTTTTTTCCCCTCCCACATAGCCTTATCGTTTGCTCAAATTAATTCCATGTGGCTACACTGAGAACGACACGTGGGTAAATGCAACACTATGTGACCCCATTCATGTGCAATGAATTCACATTTGTACGTTCTGTCACGTGACTTGTGTAAATTAACGAGCTGCAGGAGAACGACAAGAAACTGGTTTATACTGTGCTTAGTATCTTTATTTTTAAGCCAGGGAAAGATGTGCTCTTTTCTGTTATTTGTGCTTGGTGTTTTCTCTGTATCAGTTGAAACATAACTGACAATGACCGACTTCGAAGCAAGGTACGATAAGAATTGTGAAACACGTCACGAGCCTGGCAGCATTCATTTCCGAATGGTATTCACTACTGTTTCTCTTACACGTAAATGCAAGTTTACTCTCAGAAACAAAACCAGGAGTAGAGTCAGCATGCATAATGATTATCCCAGAACCAATCCTATGAAAACTTTAAAACTGCCACTACCATCACTCATTTTTCAGCAGATCTTCCTGGAATTATTCTAATCGACCCATATTTGAGCAAGGTAATACGCTGTTGAACTACCTCCTTCTGTTGTACCGTGAATCTTTGTATGGGATGTAGTTTCTGCTGCACCTATGTCACTTCTTTGAACGAAAACCTCTCTTCTTATCATATCTAGAACCAATGTCTTTTCAAGTTCTTTACATTGACGAAGCGCTTACCACTGAAGCCAATTTTCTCCTGTAGATAACACGTATTTGTGATGTTGGACATTCATAATTCACACTTTGAAATATCGTTGTTAAGACCCTTCATTTGTGTTACAGATTCCTTGCGATTTCGATGCTTTTCAGATGGCACGAAACCAACTTTTTCTACAGTTCCTACAGCTCTGACACTTTCGTTTACAATTCTCTTTACAGTTCTCTTGCTGGCACCACATGGTTCTGATGTTCGTTTCCGTGTCTTCAAATGTCAACAGTAGGAGACTTGCTTTCAAATTCACGTTTGAAAAAATTATAAATGCAGTAAATAATACTCCTCGCCTGCTTCTGAAGCACTTCACATTATTGCTGTCATCTGCCTTTTTTTAAAAAATCGCGCTTAAACATTTACAGTGGCACTAAATGAATAATTCGGCTGTCGCGAAGTAAGGAAACAGTGCAGCATTTAGGAGCGAGATTTTCGCTGTCTAGCTGTAACTCGCTGCTAGCCGCTCGGAAAGAGAATGAATATTATTGGCTGCCAGTGACTAGTGGAGAGGGACGCGCAGAACGGCTTAAAATTGGGCCACCTTCCAACGTGATGCGGGTTTTAGTCGTAGGGTATTTAATGTTCACGATACACGAGTTGAGTGTCATATTTCGCTGCAGTCACTCACATTACGGCTACTGAGTCCATTTCTGAGAAGGATTGACTGATATGTAACTAATCCGTCAACGTTTTTCGATGAATCAGACGACATTCACAGCACCATTCTTGAACGTAATCTGCTGAACAAACGGTTTCCAGCATCTACATGTCTACGAGCAGCTAAATAAATTAAAGGAGAATTGGGACTGGAAGAATATGCCTTATTCATCAAAACTAAATAACTTTACTGTGGAAAAAAAACAAAAAGTAACGAAAATGGCGATTTATTGTTATGCGCACTCCTCTGAAGTCTCCCCTGCGCACAATGAAAGCCTAGTTTCTCGTTGGTACGTTGTTCGTAGCAAGGTCGGAAACGATGCTGCTCAAGCGTGTCCCACACTCCGATGGCAGTCCAGTTGAGGTTACCCACTGCTTATTAGCTGACTGAAATATGTAACATGGTTTGTGGGAAGATAGTACAGTGAGCATTATGACTGATGTTCATGAGCCTTCGGTAGCATTTAAGTAATATACTGACAATGGATAACCATTCTGTAGTTCGGTTGAGGGTATTTAATTCATATGACCGATTTCAAAATTATACAATTTGATCCTCAGACGTGCTTTCGGCAGTTCAATTAAAGCGAAACAGTCAAAGTGATTCGAAAGCCAACCTCACAAAAACCGTTTGAAGTACAGCAAACATAAAATGGACCTGTCATTTATTATATGTACCCTTTGAGGGCCCTTTTGTGTAACATTATCTTGCAGTGGTCCAAACGAAGAGCAGTTTCTGGTATGCCGATTAGCTAGTTGAATGTCTTTGTTTAAAATTCGTACATAATTAGAAAGTATTAAAGGAACGGACGCTCAGTCATTTTATCTTGTTACAGGTTGGCAAAAAACAATATGGAATTGTGGTCCGCCTTGATCCAAAACAGTTTTATACCTTTTTCTTTATTTATTCCCCAAACTAGTTTCAGCGATAGTCTCGCCATCATCAGTGGATGCTTTAATTGTAAAACATGCAAAAAATAGCGTATTATATTTATAATACCTTATTCACTGTAAGTCACATCATGGTTTTTACGTTTTTTGCCACTGTCACCGGCATATTTTGTGCGATTTTGATGCCGTTTCTTCGTCATACAGTGTAACTGCATGAGTTGCTGTTAGTAAACAAATATGAAATAGTGAACTTACATACGTCAGCGGTACACTGTTGGGATTGCGATAATGTTGTGGATACAGTTCTGTGTTCGTTAGGTTGTTACGTAGTTTGACGTGTACTCACGTTCACTGGTTGGCATGCACTTGCTTAAAAAAATCATAAACTTTCCACTTTCTTCGTAATTCAAGTATTAGGTCATCTTGCTGTTCGCGTGTGTCGCGAGAGTGTATCGTTTATTGAGAGGTTGTTTTAAAAATTGTAGCGAGAGTTCTGACGACTTCTGTTCCATATTTATGTCTCTGTGTGTGTGGAAGTGTGTGTGTGTGTGTGTGTGTGTTTTGTTGTGTATCCTGTGTCAGTTCTCTTAGAGCGCTAAAGAGTGTGTTATTGCAAAGTGCTGTGTTTTCGTTTATTACGCTTTTCCCTTCCACTATAGCCTCTTGTGTGTAATAATTTTCATCTATTGTCAGTTTTCGGTATAAATTGTTGCTGTGTTTCAGGATGTGTAGATTAGTTTCGATATTAACGGAGTGGTGGTTTTTATATATTAGGTGTTCTGAAAAGGTGGAATGTGTACTGTCACTTTCCAGAGTTCTCATGTGCTCTGTGTACCATGTTCGGAAATTTTTGCTTCTTTGTCTTATGTATTGGCACGATAGGAGTTATATGTGAGTTGGTATATTCCTGTATATCTGAATTTTTCTGAAGCTGTTCTGTCTGATCTTGGCTTTTGTTTGTTTATTCTGAGTGTTACTTGGATCTCTTACTTTTTCAATATGTTTCCAATACTATGTGCATCTTTGTTATTGTACGTTAGTGTGTACCATTTGTTTCCTTTTTCTTGATGTGGTGTAGTCTACTGTGTTATCTGTGTGTTCTGCCTCTGTTTTTGTCAGACTCTTTGGTTGAGCTCTTGAGTGGCTAGCCGTTGTCACTATGATTCATTTTTACCTTGTTGTTGAACTTGTTTCTGGTGTCTGTTTTGTATTAATTTTCAAGAGCAATTTTTTAATTATATTTAATTTCGGTGCGTATTTTTCTGGTTTAAGAGGTGTTCTGTTTATCCTATGGAGCAAGTGTGTGAAACTGGCATATTTATGAGCTGTCAGGTGGCTGGATGAGCTATGGATAACTGTGCTTGTGGTTGTGAGTTTTCTGTAGATGAAAATTCATGTTGGTTGTTGTTTCTTGTGATTGTAAGATCCAGAAAATTCAGTTTATTGTTTTTGTCATCTTCCATTGTGAAGTTGATTTATAGGTTTGCTGTTTTGATGTTACTTTGTAGCTCTTCTATCCCACTTTGTGTTCATCTATGAGGCACATTATATGTTGATATCGGTACCAGTACATTATTTTGTACCCTTCTTGTTTTACAATGTTAATGAATATTCTGTTCTGTATATGATCCAACAAAATATTCCACTGAAGGGGGACTCTATGGGTAGCCCCTCTTTTTGCAAATAAAAATTATTGTTGAAAGTGAAGTGATTTTGTTCTTCTGTGATTAGCCTAAGAATGAATTACATTTAATTTATTTGTATATCTGGGAATTTCTTGATTTTTAGCAGTTTTTGTATAATGGTTACAGATTCTTCTTTGGGTATGTTTACTTACAAGGATGTAACATAAAAAGACATCCGTTTTGCTGTTTTGTGTGTGTGTGGGGGGGGGGGGGGGAGGGGGGGTGTGGGAGGGGGCGGGGGGATGTTGATGTTCTTAATTTTTTCTACTATGCCTCCTGTGCTTTGAGACTTCTGTTGTATGTGTATGCGTATGTTTTCTCTAGGAATGTGTGCATGTGTCTCCCTAGGTAGTAAGATGTGGCTTTTCAGAAATCAACCACTCGTTTGACTGGAATGAGAGGTTTGTAGACCCTTGAAAGGCTTGTTAAGAGTGGAGCTTTAGGATGATTTTGTGTCATTGTGTCTGGTTCTGTATCAGGCTGTCTGTGATGCTTTTCAAGAGAGCCTTCAGGTTCCTTTGGTATCTGCACTATATTGTTTTAATTTTTTGCGTATACTGTTTATGGTTTTCTCGACACATGTTTTTATATTTGTGTTCATGGATGGTTTGTTCTTTCTGATTATTAGTTTCATTTCCTCTGTCACTAATTCTGTTTGTGTCATTTAGATTTTTCATGTACCTTTCGTGAACGGGAGATGGATGGAGGAATTAATTATTTTTCAAAAAGTCACTTGTGGCGACGACGACAGCAATAATCGCATCTGGTTGTGCTGAGCTGGCAGTTGGAGTACCACTGAGAGTCAACACATGGCAGCGCATTTGCCTTAATACTTAGACACCGAGAATGTAACAAAGAATATGGTATTTCTTAGTGTAACATCCTTTTTGCATCAGGCTATAAAAGTATGAAAATCTGTAGCTATTGTAATATGTATAACTTCATTATAGCTCTTGCATTCAGGTATTTTTTTTACTATAAAAAGAATGATTTCGTTTTAGAGTTGGTTATTTGATCTGAGAGGGAGACGAATAGCAGTCTGAGTGAAAAACATAATAGTTCGCTATTAATCAGATGTTGTAACTGAGTCTTTGACAGGTTCATTTACAATTGTTATTCACACTGAAGCAGCATTTTTTACATAGCATCACGCATATGCTCTATGGCACTCATAATACTAGCAAGAAAAATAGCGTTTGATAATGGCGGTAGTAAAAATGGACAGACTCGATGTTACATCTAAACTAAAACAAATTATTATTATTATTATTGTTATTATTATTATTCTACTCGTTTGTGCCTCAGGCGCGGGTGATAACTTCCAGTTGCATGACAATTACTGGTCTCATTGCACTTAAGACACCTTAAGAAAAAGTATTTGCTTAGCATTGTCATAACTTGTAGTAAGTTGAAGCCGACGTTGAAAATAGGCTTTCTTTGCCATTAGGCCGGTAATTTTCTTCGCGTGATTCAGCCACATACTTACTTACGCGTAACGTCTTCCATCAACACCATCTGTCGAAGACATCAGTTGGGCTCGCGGTCCAGGTCTTGCAGCTGTACAAGTACATATGCAGCACCAGTGATTCCACAAAACGTGTCTTCATTGTTTTGGATACTGCATGGTGAGTTCTATCACCACGGCTCGGCCAAGGATGATTCATGGTTCTAATACTATCGTAAAATGTAGTCTACGATACTAGAGGTCTCATTAACCAGTTAGAGCCCATATATTGCGTGGTGTTTACTACTGGTATGCTTTGTGGCTGTTTTCCAGTCATGTAAACGTACCGATGCCACAGCGTAACACCGCGAGCAGTCCAGTATTAACAACAGCTTCATTCAGTTTGTGTTCAGCACTGCAGTAACATGCCACGTAGAGGCATACAACACTTTTGATAGAGTGAGGGCAGTAGCTTTACTTTCAGCGGGTCACACACAGCAAGATGTTGCCGATCGGTTACATGTCAATCAAAGTGAAATGTCTAAAGACTAGCATTTGTAGACTTGGAGAAAGCTTTTGACAATGTTGACTGGAATACGCTCCTTCAAATTCTGAAGGTGGCAGGGGTAACATACAGGGAGAGAAAGGCTATTTACAATTTGTACAGAAACCAGATGGCAGTTATAAGAGCCGAGGGACATGAAAGGGAAGCAGTGGTTGGGAAGGGAGTGAGACAGGGTTGTAGTTTCTCCCCGATGTTATTCAATCTGTATATTGAGCAAGCAGTGAAGGAAACAAAAGAAAAATTCGGAGTAGGTATTAAAATCCATGGAGAAGAAAAAAAAACTTTGAGGTTCGCAGATGACTTTGTAATTCTGTCAGAGACAACGAAGGACTTGAAAGAACAGTTGAACGGAATGGACAGTGTCTTGAAAGGAGGGTATAAGATGAATATCAACAAAAGCAAAACAAGGATAATGGAATGTAGTCGAATTAAGTCGGGTGATGCTGAGGGAATTAGATGAGGAAATGAGACACTTAAAGTAGTAAAGGAATTTTGCTATTTGGGGAGCAAAATAACTGATGATGGCCGAAGTAGAGAGGATATAAAATGTAGACTGGCAATGACAAGGAAAGCGTTTCTGAAGAAGAGAAATTTGTTAACATCGAGTATAGATTTAAGTGTCAGGAAGTCATTTCTGAAAGTATTTGTATGGAGTGTAGCCATGTATGGAAGTGAAACGTGGACGATAAATAGTTAGGACAAGAAGAGAATAGAAGCTTTTGAAATGTGGTGCAACGGAAGAATGCTGAAGATTAGATGGGTAGATCACATATCTAATCAGGAAGTATTGAATAGGATTGGGGAGAAGAGAAGTTTGTGGCACAACTCGACTAGAAGAAGGGATCGGTTGGTAGGACATGTGTCGAGGCATCAAGGGATCACCAGTTTAGTATTGGAGGGCAGTGTGGAGGGTAAAAATCGTAGAGGGAGACCAAGAGATGAATACACTAAGCAAATTCAGAAGGATGTAGGTTGCAGTAGGTACTGGGAGATGAAGAAGCTTGCACAAGATAGAGTAGCATGGAGAGCTGCATCAAACCAGTCTCGGGACTGAAGACCACAACAACATGTCTAAGGTGTAGAGAAAGTACAAAGAGACGGGAAATGTGAATGATTGACCTCGCAATGGTCGTACTCGTATGACAATACCATTCCAGGATCGTTTCCTACAACTGGCGGCCTGCAGGGGCCCATCAACTGCCAGGAATATTGGAAATGATTTCTCCCAGTCAACAGGGATTTGTATCTCAGGCGAAACGGTGCGTAGAAGCCCGCGTCAAGATGCTCTTCATTCCAAAAGAACAATGAGAAGTTTTACACTGAACCAGCGGAACCGACGCAATGGAAGAACCTGGGTCCTTGCTCATCAGCATTGGACCATATTTGCTCACGGGACCAACATCGGTTTGAGACCAAACACAAGACGTGTTTGGGTTTGGAGAAGCGCTAGATGATACCAAAGAGGCCGATGCGTTCAGGAAGCCCATTCGTTTGCAGGTGGAAGTGTAATGTTCTGGTCAGCAATAATGATGGAACGGCGGACCCCTCTAACTCGGATCTACGGTAATTTAACTGGTCCTTGATACCTCCAAGACGATTGTAAGGCCTTACAGACGTGACGTCGGAGACAACTTCATCCTAGTCGATGACTTTGCGAGACCGCAACGTATTCCAGCAGTGTATCGGTGTCTTCAAAGAAGTAACATCAACCGAATGTGTTGGCCAGCACAGTCCCTAGACAGGAATGGAATTGAGGATGCTTGGAAACTGTTGAAGGTGGCTGCTGCACAGCGTCCGAATCCACCCAACCATCTCCAGGATCTCATTGAAGCTGCCATCGATGACTGGGACTTGACACCCCAAGATAAACTTGAGGGTTTCATCCAGAGCATGCATCGTAGAGAAGAAGAACTCATCCGTGTGCAGGGAGGACATATTCACTAACAGAGACTGCTAATCATCACCATGAGATAAAGATTTTCGCAGTTTTTGTTTCCAGGAAGTCCACTTAGGAGAGAGACTGCTTTGTTTTGTAAACATTTTTTATAATTAATCAAAATCATTCTTGTCTGCAGAAGGAATTATCTTCATTTTGTTAATAAGGTATTGTACAAACCTCAAAAGGTGTACTATAAGAAGCCTTTATAGTAAACTATGATATTCCAAACTTTTGTAGAGGTGTGTATTTTTTTGTGTCATTGATCAGAGATTCTAGGTATACAGAATCATTCAACACTTTTAAGCAACTTTT
This sequence comes from Schistocerca gregaria, assembly GCF_023897955.1. Classification (NCBI taxonomy): domain Eukaryota; kingdom Metazoa; phylum Arthropoda; class Insecta; order Orthoptera; family Acrididae; genus Schistocerca; species Schistocerca gregaria. The sequence goes on from NC_064926.1 coordinate 476,116,456, forward strand.
AAGCTGGACTGATCTAAAACTTTTCTACTAGTAACTATAAGTTTGATGTTTCTTCATCTTTATCTGCGAAGCGAAATTTAAACCATTAGTCTTCACTGTGTAGAATGGAACACTATGTTCTTTCTCACCTCCTGCAATGAGGGTAGTATCACCAGAAAAGCGCAAATTGTTAATTTTCCTGTCGCCAATGGAAATTCCATCATTCCAGTCATCGCGTGAGCCGCTGATGACATACTCTGGATACGTTTTATAGTATTAATGTGACGTTATACAGCCATGTTTGACTCCATCCGCCACTACGAAAAACTCCGAGTATTCACCATTCACCTTTATGAGAGTAATATGACTGCTATAAACACTTTTAGTAATGATGCTATGTGTTTTGAAACCCCGAACTCATTGAGCACAACTTGTTCCACACGACGCAGTCAAAGGCACTTTTTGTGTCTAGGAAACAGTTGTAGAAAGGGATACTAATCTCAAAACATTTTTGAGTTATGTTCTTCAAATTTATGATTGTCTCTTGAGTACCTTTATTTGTCACAAAGCCTCTTTGTTCTCCAGAAATCTGAGATCAGGCCTATGTTAGAGGAAATGTAATAGATTTAGAGATTAAAATGATACAGTTAAATTGAAATTTCATTTCATAGGTGAATAACTTCAAGTAGAGCACATATAACTTAAATTATCATTTAAATAAAAATTAATTTTTAATTTACCATATTTTTAAATCGAACTAAAAGGTATAAAACAATTTCCCTTAGTTACTTCCAGATTCATAACCTCACACAGATAGTCCTCAAAACTGGAGGCTGTGAATTTTAAATAGCTATTAAAATACTTGAAAGATTTGAAACGAAAACGTGGGGCACATGCAGTAGATAATGGTAAGGAGGTGAACTATTCATGCATCAATTAGTAAGTAGTATAAAAGTAAGAAGTTGAACTATTCGCGCATCAGTTAGTAAGCACTGTAACAGTAAGGTAGTAAACAATCAGTGCATCAGTTATGTATTGCATGCAACCCATGTTCATCGTTTTAAATCTTACAAATATTTTCATAGCTACTACAAATTCATAGACAGAAATTTTAAGGACTTTCTGCATGAAGTTAAGAGCAATTACTTCATACCTTTCAGTCTGATTTAAAAAGTGATACATTAAAAATTCGTTTTCTCTTAAATAATAATTTTCTGCTTTTTAGTCTTGAATGTGTAAAAATTTTCGTTCGATTTCCAACATTTTGTTGAGATTACAACAGAGACACGTGGTAAATTTCAGGTTTATTTTAGTTTCTCTTTACGTGGCTTAACCAATATATTGGAATCGTTTTTCCCACGAACCAATCGCGACTGGAACAGGAAAAGAGAGGCTTGGCAGTGAGACACAAAGTGCCCTCCGCCGCACACCAGACAAGAATGCCAGTTAATATTGCATTGTAATCCAATTCTGAGCTATGTTTAAAATTTTAAGGCTCTTGCTCACCAAGAAGTTGTTTTAAAATTAATTGCAAAATTTATACCGAACGGACAGAGAAACAAGAAAGCGTTCGAGTGAAAACATACTAATAAAACTTAACGAATGAAACTGTACGTCAGTATTATTTATTTAAGGATGCGCTTTTCAGAAGGGAACTCTCTCAAATTGCAAACCTGATGAAGCATTCAGGGAGATTAAAGACAAGGGCGAATAAAGGTCGTGTTGGTGAAGCACTTTCCCGCGAAAGGTTAAGCTCAAGATTCGAGTCTCAATTATGATCTCCCAGGAAGTTTCTAATCAGCACACACTCCGCTACAGAGTGGAGATTCGTTTCGAAATTAAATTTGTGTCTCTTCGATGTTGTTTCATGGCGTATTGCTGTGTCGGCGGCGTCAGCAATGGAAAGGAGCTACCCGTCTTCTCCGACAGAAGCGAGCTGTGAATCGCACACTGCCACTGATTTCGTCCTCAGGGACGTCCAGTATCAGATCTAGCGGGCGGGTGGCAGTCTCCAGTCCTAAGGGGTAAGGGGGATGGATCCTCCTGGAATTACGACTTCAAGACGAAAGCTGAAACGCTCCCTCCCCCCCCCCCCCCCCGCCCCCACCTGCTCAGTCATCCATCCGTTAAGAGGTGAGGGGACGAATTTTTTTGGTGGTTGAGGGAAGGAAAAAGGGGGGGCTACTGTGGCAATCCGGTCACGATCCGCCCCTGCAATCTGCCGGTTGGAGTGCGCGCTCTTACTTGAGAGTCCCCTTGCGGCCCATTAGCGGAGGACGTGACGTCACGTGACGTCTCTCTCTGAATGGCAGCTCCTGCGGCACCTGCCGAGGGGGAGCAACAGGTGGGACTCGCAGAACCGGCTCGGCTCGCAAGTCCGCTGGGAAACCAACTGCTGCGACATGCAACTCCCAGTCTATTCACTGCTCTGCTCCCAGATGAAGCAGCTCCACAGAGAGACAGTTCCACGTTAATTGGTAACAGAGATTTATTTAGAAGGATTCTTGTAGCTTTGACTTTATGCCGTGATCTAAGACTGCAGTCACAGTGGTACCGATATCGGTGGATTCCGCCGACGACCGACATCGTCCGAAGATGGGCGATCTTTTCAAATCACTATGGCACTACGTGCGCGGCCAGAATGTAGCCTCCCTCATCGCCCGAACGTACAGATTTCGGACGAAATTCGGTGAAACTCAGATCATTTCTTTTTTGCTCATAATTTCCGACACGTTACGAAACACGGGTAGCGAGACTCTGGTAAGTTTACTCAAAGGAGTGATTTGTGGCATCCTGAGGATGAAAAACATAATCGGGACGTAGTTCGCAATCTGTGAATTGAAATCGCGGATTTATTAGGCAAAATATTTATCGGAAATTTTAGGCGTAGATTATAACTTCGAAAAATAATTTGTTCAAGTGACAAGGATGATGTAATGTAAAGTATTCGGGCACTTCTGGCACCAAATGTAGAGTATACGGGCACTTCTGACACCAAATTTTAATGTTTATGATCCCACTCCTGACACCAAATGTAAAGTATACGGACTCTTCTGGCGCCAATTATAAATGCATACAGTGTTTGGGGAAGGGGGGAGGCGGTTGTTGGATGTGCCTCATGGCGGCAGTGTGCAGGAGGTGGAGCGGTCACGATAAGAGAGTGGGCATCCAGGGCTGCCGTTAAATGACAAAACAGGAAATTAGGTACAATAAAGAGGATGTATTTCAGTGTACGGTGTACAAGGGGAGCGTCGAGGGTCGGAAGTTACCAGGTTTAGGCCAGTCTAGGAGGTCGAACAATTAACTGAAATAAGTAACGGAAGGGGAAGCGGTTCGTGTTAACTTATGCTGGTGGCCGGTCGTGAAAAGCAGAGCGAGAGGCTCTGCCCTCCATGAAGACGTCTGTTCTGCTCGAGGGCTGGATTACAAGAGAGAGAAGCAACTGTGTTCTGCACTGCAGGACGCTCTGGCGTGCACACACGTGATCGGCATCCCGTGCACGCTATTGGCTAAAATCAATGGCGTGAATTCGCTAGCAATTGCAGCAGAGGGATCAGGGAGTCTGCTGTCAGCAGCTTTAACTGGACAGAACTGCCTCTGTTTTTAAAGGCAAGCGACTTGTGCCACGTAGACACACCGTGAATTGCTTTGGGAGAAAACTTGTAAAGATTCCACTGGGCCTTTGAAATAAATATCTTAAACAAATTCCCTAAAATATTCCTTGACTGGCTGCCATGTTGTACAGTATCTTATGTTTAAGAATGTTGTAGAGGATCTTTCTGAGTTGTGGTAGGTGGACATTAGCTGTCTACAAATCATTATTACTACTTACTGGTGTTTTTGCGCCAACAGGCTGGTGATTCTGTTACATAAAGTGGTTTCCAGAAGTGGTGCCACACTGTTTGGCATTGGTTGTATTCGAACAGACAACGGCAATGTCAAATATGCCTACATGAGATGAGATTTGTATTCAGCCTGTGTGCTCACTTTCGTGAGCTTTGTACCTAAACTTGACTTGTTCACTTCATTCCACAGCTTCAGTCTGATGATGAAATTTTGAAACGCGTAACTCTTAGTAAAGAACTGTGCGATCAAGACCTTTCCAAACTGAAGCGCCAAAGAAATATTCAAATACAAAGAGATATAAATAGGCCGAATACGGCGCTACGGTCGATAACGCCTATGTAAGACAGCAACTGTCTGGAGCAGTGGTTCTCCCTCGCTCTCCCCTCTGCCTTCGTACTCTATAGAACAGTTTTCCGTGAGTTTTCAGTGTTGTGCGTCCCCTTTTCTAATGTTGCGACCAGCCACCATACTGTTGCTAGGTGTTCTTTTTACTTTTGAGAACAGAAACCAGACTGTCGCCATGTTTTTTAATTGTACCTGTCTAATTACTATGTGTTTTACCCAGCATCACCGACCCTATGTTTTTACATTTTCTTCGCAAATTTTTCGCCATTCTTCCGTTTTTAACAGCCACCGTTTTATTGTTATGATCTCTCCTAATTCTGTTTTTAACCTTTTTGTAGGCTGCAGAGCGGCGCATTATGCTGCTGCCAGCTAACCCCCCCTCCCCCCTTGGGGGAATTGAAATCCAATAAAGAAAAAAAAGAGCAATCGTTAGACCGGTTACTGCTGTTACAATAGCAAGTTATCAAGATTTAAGTGAGTTTCAACGTGACGTTATAGTCGGCGTACGAGCGATGAAGTTGATATTTCTCGTACAACCATTTCACCAGTCTACCGTGAATGTCAGGTATACGGTAAAATTTCAACTCTCCGATATCGCTACGGCCGGAAAATGATCCTTCAAGAGCGGGACCAACGATGACTGAAGAGAATTGTTCAACGTGACAGAAGTGCAATCCTTCCGCAAATTGCTGCAGATTTCAATGCTGGGCCATCAACAAGTGTCAGCGTGCGGATCATTCAACGAAACATCGTCGATATGGGCTTTCGGATCCGAAGGTCCGCTCGTGTACCCTTGATGACTGCACGACACAAAGCTTTACGCCTCACTTGCGCACGTCAACACTGACATTGGTCTGTTGATGATCAGAAATATGTTGCTTAATCGGACCAGTCTCGCTTCAAATTGTATCGAGCTGGCGGACGTGTGCGGATATAGAGACAATCTCATCAATCCATGGACCCTGCATGTCAGCAGGGGACTTTCAAGCTGATGGAGCCTCTGTAATGGTGTGGAGCGTGTGCAGTTGAACTGATACATCTACATCTACATCTACATCTACATCCATACCCCGCAAGCCACCTGACGGTGAGTGGCGGGGGGTACCTTGAGTACCTATATCGGTTCTCCCTTCTATTCCAATCTCGTATTGTTCGTGGAAAACAAGATGGTCGGTATGCCTCTGTGTGGGCTCTAATCTCTCTGATTTTATCCTCATGGTCTCTTCGCGAGATATGCGTAGGAGGGATTAATATACTGCTTGTCCCTTCGGTGAAGGCATGTTCTCGAAACTTCAACGAAAGCCCGTACCGAGCTACTGAGCGTCTCTCTTGCAGAGCCTTCCACTGGAGTTTATCTGTCATTCTCTGTAACGCTTTCGCGATTACTAAATTATTCTGTAACGAAGCGCGCTGCACTCCGTTGGATCTTTTCTATCTCTTCCATCAACCCTATCTGGTACGGATTCCACACCGATGAGCAGTATTCAAGCAGTCGGTGAACAAGTGTACTGAAACCTACTTCCTTTGTTTTCAGACTGAATTTCTTTAGGATTCTTCCAATGAATCTCAGTCTGGCATCTGCTTTACCGACGATCAACTTTATATGACCATTCCATTTTAAATCACTCCTAATGCCTACTCCCAGATAATTTATGGAATTAACTGCTTCCAGTTGCTGACCTGTTATATTGTAGCTAAATGATAAATGATCTTTCTTTCTATATACGTTACACTTGTCTACATTGAGATTCAATTGTCATTCCCTGCAACATGCGTCAACTCGTTGCAGATCCTCCTGCATTTCAGTACAATTTTCCATTGTTACAACCTCTCGATATACTACAGCATCATCCGCAAAAAGCCTCAGTGAACTTCCCATGTTATCCACGAGGTCAGTGATACATATTGTGAATAGCAACGGTCCTGCGACACTCCCCTGCGGCACAACTGAAATCACTCCTACTTCGGAAGACTTCTCTTCATACGGGACTCCTGATAGGTCTAGATACAACCGTGACTCGTGACACGTACGTAAGTATCCTGTGTGATCACTCTCATTGATTCATGACCATTGTGCATTCGGACGGACTTGGGCAATTCGAGCACAACAATGCGACACCCCACACGTCCAGAACTGATACAGAGTGGCTTCAGGGACACTCTCATGAATTTAAATACTTCCGCTGGCCACCAACCTCTCTAGACACGACCATTATTGGCCATATGTGGGATGCGTTGCATCGTGCTGTTTAGAAGAGATCTCCACCCCCTCGTAGTCTTACGGATTTATGGACAGCCCTGCAGGATTCACGGTGTCAGTTCCCTCCAGCACTGCTTCAGACATTAGTCGAGTCCATGCCACGTTGTGTTGCGGCACTTCTGTGTGTTTGCGAGGGCCCTACACGATATTAGGCAGGTGTACCAGTTTCTTTCGCTCTTCTGTGTCTATGTCAAAGTTGTGCCATTTAATTTTTGGTTCGGGGCCTCCTCCCCTGTCTTTGCGACGTATTTTGTAGACATTGCTTCAAGGGGAAGTTCTTGTTTCTAGCTCTCTTTCCTTCTGTTGATTGGGCTTAAAGCGTAGTCGGTTTTATCTTCTTCAATTAGTGTTCTACGATTATGTCATGGGCGCTGATGACCTGTTAATTTTGTGCCCCCCCCCCCCCCCCCCACTATACTCGGAAGTACACAGAAGGTTGCCATGACCACAACTGACATTGAAACGTGCTGAGGACATTGTACATGTGCCGTTTGTGGTCAAATACAACAGCGCAACTTTGCAGACTTGGCGACCATCTGCATTTATGTTCAAGCACACATCTCTCGCGATATTCCCATATTTTAGTCCAAGCCCTGTATACCTTGTATGGATAAAGCTAGCGGTGTATCACACGATTTTGCATTTCTCCAGGAACAATTTCGGAGCTCAGGATTTGCACCAGGATCCTGCGACAGACGGTCGTCTGCAGTTCTGGGCGAGGCTTGTACCTACAGCTTTTAGGGGGGGGGGGGGAGGGGGGCGGCAGGTAGTGCGGGGAGGCTAAGCCGCCGAACTGGCGCGGGACCATCCGTCTCCTGCCGTGAGCGCTGACCCGGCACTCTTATCAGCAAGGCGAGGACACGGCCCACGCCCTGTGCCGCCGCTGATATCAGTGAGAATTGATGAGGCGCGAACTGCCAGCCCGGCCGTACAATGGGGTCACGGCTGCTCGCTCCACGTAGGTTATCCAACTTTGCCGCAGTCGCCTCTGCTGATGCCTCGGATGCCTTCAAGTGGAAGGTGATCTGCATGGCGTTCCCGCACGTGGGGTACTTCTTCACTTGTAACTTCATAATGGAGACCAGTGTGATCAGTGTATAGTAGAAGTAAAGCTGTGATACGAAAAGTACTAGTATTGATTCGTGAACCGTGATTTATTTTCAAAGAATATTCTTAGGAATTTATTTTATTTACTAATGATTCATCAAGAACATTAACACATTTAACCACACTATGTAAGCTTGGAAGTAGTTGCCACGGAGTAACTGATGAAATCATAACCAAATTCCTTGTAACAAACGGGAATTTTATTCACTTTAATAGTGCCTAAAAACTTTTTTTAAAGAAACAGATTTAAAATTATAATCAGAAAGCACCCTCTAAATATCAAAGTTACAATTTCTTCAGAGGCAGAAAGAAACAAGTTTTGACTGTATGAGCTTTCGGGCAGAGAACCTTGCTGCTCCCTTTTGACACGGCTGTAGTTAAGCCAGTTCACAACAGCCTCTGAAAGACTACACCGGTGCAAATCTGCAACACCAGATAACTTTAAACTAAGAGTTTTAACAATTTACACAAGCACACAAACTCTGCACTTCCCGTAGGAGGGATGGAAATGATACAAAACACTAACAATTAAAATATTAACCTTGCCACCGAAGGTGCAACTTGATTTTAACTTATAAGAAAAGTCTTACGGTGAAAGGGTGGCATCTTTATATACTAAAATGATCATTTAAATAAAAACCCATGAGATGCAATCTTATATAAAATTATACAAGGTTGGCCAAACAACAGTTAAGATGCTCTACAGTACACACATACCGCCTCTCAAGATCATAGGCAATAAAATCAAAGTTTCCAAAGATCAAAACATTTCAGGCATTAGGCCGTTACACTCCAAGCAATAAATTCGTTAACACACCAAATCCGACAAACATGACAGAGGCAGCTACTAACGTACGGTAGATTGATAGGGAGATTACAGAACAACACGAAACGCAGGTTGCTCTAATCCGCCCCTACTCCACATGGGAAAAACGGACCACCCAATTTATAAACAACCACATTCCCGCGGGTGGGCAAGCGGAGACGAATGCAACTTAAATTACTGACCTCACAAAGAAAACAAGTAGAATTTAACAAGAGTAAATCAAGCAACATATCACAAATCACTTAACTTCTAATAAATCGCGATTTCTCGAGAAGACCTGTTGCAGCACCCCCAAATCGCTCTCCCGAACCATCCGCTGCCAGCCGCTTCAAAGGACGCAGGAAGGCGCGCCGATCTCCCGTCTCACGGCGACACGGCTCGCACCAGCCAGACCAATGTCGTGGGTTGACTTCTGTTGCTCTCGTGTTGACAGCGAAGTCACCACCCCTCGCTATTCGCCGCGGCCCACTGGACTCACGCGGCGACCTCACATGCGCCTACGCTCAAGATGGGCAAGTCATCTTGTGTCTCAGTGCGCGATCGACCAACCGATCAGTTCATCCGCCAATGACCGTTGCCTCAGCAAACTCGAGCAGACTGGCGGCCTAACGCGCAGACTCACGATGCAGGAACTAAGCCCCGACCGGGCGACCACTCGCTGAGTTCTCTTACTGGAGGAGTGGAAAGTCTCTCATTTGCTGGCTTTGAAGGTTGATCCGAACGACAGACATACTAGCACTCCGAACGACAGACAGACAGACACTGTTTGCCCCACACTGGCCCGGCTGACCAACTGACCGACTGGCGAGCTCATAGACCCCTTAAATGCACGTGAACAGCCAACCTTTCCCCTTTCCCACCAGAGGGAGACACCAAAGGTGCGATTGACACAGCGGCGCCACCGCCAGAAACGGAGCGCGACTGCTTCACACTACGTGCTGCGGCGTGCTCTTCAAAACAGCAATTTTTACTACGGCTCAATTCGATTTAAATGCAAAATCACAAACGTTTGTAGCAATGCATTTGCTCAAAGACTGAAACATCGTGAACGTGGTACTACGCTGCTGCAATGCAGAGCGTGTTCGTCTGTTCTTTTATAATAGATATCACCATACAATACGTTTGCGTGGAACGAAATTCATGTTCCTCTTCAAGAGATGTAATCAAATAGCAGTTCAAAAAACGTCCACCGAAAACAAAATACACGTATTGGCAAATATATCCACTCGGGAGAACAATCGTCTCTTTCAGTTTAATGTAGTATTTTTGTTCATTTTTAACTAATTCTGCAATGCCGTCACTTGTGCTATATTATCTTTGTTCCTTTTGCATTTCTGTCACTCATGTTGGGCGCGTACGTGTTCAACTACGCCCTCTCATTTTGTATTCCAGTAAATTAAGTTGCATTCTGTTCAAAATTTTGAGTTCCCGACGCACATATCGTGCTGTCTTTAACCAACTGACGTTCCACGCATATGCATTTTGCGATCTTGCCGCGTATGTTATTTTCTCATCGCTCATGTCGTGTTCCTATTCTCACTCATTTTACGTTACATCATCTCGTTTTGAGCATCTTCATTTATGAGACACGTTGGATATGATGCGTTGCTTTTGTGCACATTATACACCCTTCAGTCCCTTTGGATTTCCTTCAGTCATGTTGTGGTCTCCTCACTCAGTCTGAATTCTTTTCACCCAATTTTCTTATCATTACTCAAGTTAAGGTCACTTTCGTTATGCTGCAGTCATTTCCCTCATTTTGCATTCTCTTGACTCATGTTACTGTTCATTAACTCACGCTGCTTCACTCACGTTGCATTCTTTGAACTCATTTTACAACACTGTCACTTATGTTTTGTTCGATTAATACCTGTTCCTGTCCATTCATTCATTTTGTGCTCCCTTCAAAAATTTTCAGTCCTCTTTAAGAAAGTTTTGGTCTCTTCACTCAGGTTAAAATTTACTCAGCTGCATTTCCATCACTGACGTTATATTCCCGTAAATAAAGCTGCTTTTCTATCGGCCATGTTTCACGGTCACTCATGAAGAGTTCTTCAGTCATTCATGAAACGCCCCCTCCTCGTACATTGTATTCCTTTCACTCACTTCTGGTTCCCTTCACTCATTGAGTTTTGTCTACTAACGATCATTCCTGTCCCATCCAATCACGATTCCATTCAATCATGATTCTTACCCATCACACATGATGTGTTCCAGTTACTCATGCTGTAGTCTCTTATGTTGGAATCCAGGTACTGCCGCGAGGCGTTAGCCGATCGGTCTCAGGCGCTGCAGTCACGGACTGTGCGGCTGGTCCCGGCGGAGGTCCGAGTCCTCCCTCGGGCATGGATGTGTGTGTTTGTCCTTAGGATAATTTAGGTTAAATAGTGTGCAAGCTTAGGGACTGATGACCTTAGCAGTTACGTCCCATAAGATTTTACACACATTTTTTGAATCCAGGTACTAGTTTCGGAATTCTGTCAGCCAGTTTGCTTTCTTGTCACTTAAGCTGTAATCCATTTCCTCATGTTGAGTTTACTTCATTCATGAAGCACATTTTGCTGTCTCGTCACTATTTTTGCGTTCTTGTCGCTCCTTTTATTCACCTCACGTTCCTGTTTCTCAACTGGAATTTCTGTCAGTTATGTTGTGTTTTAGTTACATTGTGTTCACTTAACTTCTTATGTGTACCCTTCATCTTAGTTGTGCTACCTTCACTCGAGTTGTGTTCGGATCAGTCACGATGCATTCATCTACGCCTACATCTACATCGATACTCCGCAAACCACCGTATGGTGCGTGGTGGAAGGTACCCTGTACTACTGCTTCTCATTTCCTTTCCTGTTCTACTTGGAAATAGAACGGGGGGGGGGGGGGGGGGACAACTGTCTGTATGCCTCCGTATGAGCCCTAATTACTCGTACCGTATCTACGCGCTCCTTACGCGCAATCTATGTTGGCGACAGTAGAATTGTTCGGCAGTCGGCTTCAAATGCCGATTCTCTAAATTTTCTCAGTAGCGTTTCTCGAAAAGAATGCCACCTTCCCTCCAGTGATTCCCATTTGATTTCCCGAAGCATTTCCGTAACACTTTCGTGTTGTTCGAATCTACCGGCAACAAATCTGGCAGCCCCCCTGAATTGCTTCGATGTCTTCATCAATCTGACCTGGTACGGATCCCAAACACTCGAGCAGTACTCAAGAATAGGTCGCACCAGCGTCCTGTAAGCGGTCTCCTCTACAGGTGAACTACTCTTTCCTAAAATTCTCCCAATAAACCGAAGTCGACCACTCGCCTTCCCTAACAAAGTTCTCACAAGCTCGTTCCGTCTCATATCGCTTTGCAACATTACGCCCAGATATTTAAATGACGTGACTGTGTCAAACACGACATTGGCAATACTGTATTTGAACATTACAGGTTTGGGCAGGCAGTCCACAGCTCACTTCTTTCACGGTTCTGAGATACCTGCCTTTCCTAGTAGACCCTCAGTGTAATGGTTCTCTGCAAACTATTACTAGGAAATCAAATACTGGGCTTTCCCTGTGCAGTGAACTTGAACGCAAGATTTCTTTGGCTCAATACCACACCTACTCTTAGTACCGAACGTACGATCGCATCGGATATCATGTGAAATTTATGACTGGATTGAGGATTCCTTGGTATGGAGGTATATCAATGACCCTGCTGACAGTACGAGTAGAAACCTCAGGCTCTTTGTAAGTGATTTGCTGATCTGCAATTAAGTACTGTCTGAAAATAGCTGCATTAACATTCACACAGATCTTTACATTTCAGTGGTGCAATGATTAGCAACTTGCTCTAGATGTTCAAAAACTGTACCGTTAAGTCATGCAGTATCATGCCTTTAAAGACACTCGCTTCTGTAACATAAAGGCACAGTATCATTATCTACAGTGTATCTGTTAATTTGAATCGATAATCCCATTTTAGGTATTTAGAGGTATGTTCCAATGTTCTGTAAATGAAACAAGTAAGGCCGTCTCTTAGTACCTTAAAGAACTATTTGGATAAATGTTGTCATATTTCTGGCTGAGGAACTAGGACCTGCAGGTATTATTATTTTTGTGGTCAATTTATTGCAAGAATTAAGCACATAAATGTAGGAACTGTAATAAGTATATACATCATTTTATTATATCTGTAAGAGAACTGTAGTATATGAGCAGAGACTTTATTTGTTGTAACAGCATAAAGAGTGGTAGCCTGTGGCCGTCTGCCGTTGTTGTGATGTGTGCTCTGTGTGCAGCTGTGTTTGTTTGTGATGATAGAGAAAAAGCATAAGGAGAAATACCTGTAATACCGTTATGTATGGTGATATCAGAAGAAAACGTTGGATACTATGAAAGGCTGCACAGAAGGAATGAAAGAGATTATAAAAATTCTGTATCCACCAATGAACCGCAAAGTCTGTTGCAAAAGACCACCTAAGTTTCATTTGTAAAGTGCAGTTGCGATTCGAGAATTAAATGCACTGCAGACAGTTTGTTTCTTATATTCACTATTTTTGGAGTCCACCATAATACATTATTTTGATTGATGATACACTGAAAAGCCAAAGAAACTGGTCCACCTGCCTAATATCGCGTGGGGCCCCCGCGAGCACGCAGAAGTGTCGCAACACGACGTGGCACGGACTCAACTAATGTCTGAAGTAGTGTTGGAGGGAATTATACCATGAATCCTGCAGGGCTGTCCATAAATCCGTAAGAGTACGAGGGGATGGAAATCGCTCCTGGAAAGCGTGTTGCAAGGCATCCCAGATATGCTCAATAATGTTCATGTCAGGGGAGTTTGGTGACCTGCGGAATTGGTAAATTCAGGAGAGTGTTCCTGGAGTGTTTCTAGAGGCCTTGTGTACCAATTCTGGATGTGTGGGATGTCGCATACTCCTGATAGAATTGCCCAAGTCCGTTGGAATGCACAATGGACATGAATGGATGCAAGTGACCACGCAGGATGTTTACGTCCGTGTCACCTGTCAGAGTCGTAACTAGATGATATGAGGGGTTTCATATCACTCCAACTGCACACGCCCATACCATTACAATACCTCCACCGGCTTGAACAGTCCCCTAGTGCCATGCAGGATCCCTGAATTCGTGAGATTGTCTCCATACCCGTCCACGTCATCCGATCGATACAATTTTAAACGATACTCGTCCCACCAGGCAACATGTTTCCAGTCACCAATAGTCCAATGTCGGTATTGACGCACCGAAGCGAGGCGTAAAGCTTTGTGTCGTGCAGCCATCAATGGTACACGAGTGGGCCTTCGGCTCCGAAGGCCCATATCGATGTTGTTTCGTTTAATGGTTCGTATACTGACACTTGTTGATGGCCCAGCTTTGAAATCTGCAGCAATTTTCGGAAGATTTGCACTTCTGTCACGTTGAACGATTCTCTTCAGTCATCGTTGGTCCTGTTCTTGGAGGATCTTTTTCCGGCCGCAGCGATATCGGAGAGTTGATGTTTTACCGGATTCCTGATATTCACGGTGCACTCGTGAAATGGTCATGCGGGAAAAATCATCAATTCATTGCTATCTAGGAGATGCTATTTAAGTATCTCTGTATTTGAATACGCATACCTATACCAGTTCCTTTGGCGCTTCAGTGCAGAAATTAGGCACTAAAGTAATAAGTTTCTTTTGAATGTACTATTCGTCCATTGCAGTAAGTGAATAGATTTACACACATCAAAAAAAAGTTCCCAGAACTCCTGAAGTTAGACGTTGACTGTAGATATTGTATCACAGACATAGTCCTCTTGACCGAGCGAGGTGGCGCAGTGGTTAGCACACTGGACTCGCATTCGGGAGGACGACTGTTCAATCCCGTCTCCGGCCATCCTGGTTTAGGTTTTCCGTGATTTCCCTAAATCGCTTCAGGCAAATGCCGGGATGGTTCCTTTGAAAGGGCGCGGCCGATTTCCTTCCCAGTTCTTCCCTAAACCGAGCTTGCGCTCCGTCTCTAATGACCTCGTTGTCGACGGGACATTAAACACTAACCCTACCACATAGTCCTTTTGACTGTTCAGTGATGTTACTAAACCCACCTGAAGATGTAAACAACCATGCATGTGCAACGCCTATTTGACGGAGGGGTCCGAAAGCCGATCAGTTCCAGTCATTCCATCATGAAGGAGGTACACGGTTCGTGTTGTCTGTAGTTCAACCATGTCTAGACGGTCAATACCGCGTTTCGATCGCGTCTGCATTGTTACTTTGTGCCAAGAAGGGCTCTCGACAAGGGAAGTGTCGAGGCGTCTCGGAGTGAGCCAAAACGATGTTGTTCGGCCATGGAGAAGGTACAGAGAGACCGGAACTGTCGATGACATACCTCGCTCAGGCCGCCCAAGGGCTACTACTGCAGTGGATGACCGCTACCTAAGGCTTATGGCTCGGAGGAACCCTGACTGCAACGCTACCATGTTGAATAATGCTTTTCGTGGAGCCACAGGACGTCGAGTTACGACTCAAACTGTGCGCAATAGGCTGCATGATGCGCAACTTCTCCCCCGACGTCCATAGCAAGGTCTATTTTAGCAAGCACGATACCATGCAGCGCGGTACAGTTGGTCCCAACAACATGCCGAATAGACCTCTCAAAATTGGCATCACGTCTCTTCACTGATGAGTGTCGCATGTGCCGTCAACCAGACAATCGTCGGAGACGTGTTTGGAGGCAAGCCGGTCAGGCTGAACGCCTTAGACATGCTGTCCAGCGAGTGCAGTAAGGTGGAGGTTTCCTTCTGTTTTGGTGTGGAATTACGTGGGGCCGACGTACACCGGTGGTGGTCATGGAAGGCGCCATAACGGCTGTACGATACGTGAATGCCATCCTCCGACCGATAGTGCAACCGTATCGGCAGCATATTGGTGAGGCATTCGTCTTCATGGACGACAATTGGCGCCCCCATCGTGCACATCTTGTGAATGGCTTCCATCAGGAGAACGACATCGCTCGACTAGAGGGGCCAGCATGTTCTCCAGACATGAACCCTATCGAACATGTCGGGGACAGATTAAAAAGGGCTGTTTATGGACGACGTGACCCACCAACCACTCTAAGGGATCTACGCCGAATCGCCGTTGAGGAGTGGGACAATCTGGACCGACAGTGCCTTCATGAACTTGTGGATAGTATGCCACGACGAATACAAGCATGTATCAATGCAAGAGGACGTAGTACTGGATATTAGAGGTACCGGCGTGTACAGCAGCCAGGACCACCACCTCCGCAAGTCTCGCTGTATGGTGGTACAACATGCGACGTGTGATTTTAATGAGCAATAAAAAGGCGGAAGTGATGCTTATGTTGATCCCTATTCCAATGTTCTGTACAGGTTCCGGAATTTTCGGAACCGAGGTGATGCAATCCTTTTTTTGATGTGTGTATTAACTGCACAGTATCATCTGTCTAAATGTTTATCTCGATTTTTTATGATTAGTGATATAGTCTGCAGGTATGATTGTGTAAGTGTTTTCCATATTTATTACGATGCAAAGTTATTATATGATTCAGTGATACATTATTTTATATCATTAGTAAACGTACGTCAATTCTCCAACTGCCGTAAATTTGTTTGTTTTTTTCTTTCTAATTCGAATTTAAGCATGTGTACTTGACAGTGAAATGTTAGTACAGTGTATAGCTGAATTTTCAGCATAACACGGCGTTGAGGGGTCGTGTGCATTCACGGTCATAATTTTAATAAATCAGTATAATTAAAAAGTAAATCCCGACGGCAGCGTCATAAAATTACGAATGTGCATTTCACAACATGAAAAAACTAGTATCCTATGACTACAGTATTAACGAGCAAAACCTGGATTCGGCCAAATCGTAAAAATATATTAGTATACCATTATGTAAGGATATGAAATGAACAATCAAATAGGTTCAGTCTAGGTTAAACAGGTGGCATTGTAGGATATTATAAAAATGCAATGTCTGCAAAACTAGCTGCTTAGGAAGCACATATGCGACCCATCGTAGAATATTCGTCATATTCTAGGACGCATACCAAATAAGACTAACGAGGGTTTTAAAAGTATACTAGGATGGAAGGCACATATAGTTATAGGTTTGTCTGACCTGTGGGAGAGTGTCGCGAAAATGTTGAGCGGAACTGGCAGACTCTTCATGATAGAAGCAGACTGTATCGCGAAACCATACTTACAAAGATTCAAGAACTACATTTAAGTGAGGGATCTGCTCGTATATGTGCTAGATGCCCCTGCGATCGTTCCCGTAGGAATTGTGGTGGCGAGATTAGATTGCTTACAGTGTATACAGAAGCGTTTGACCAATCATTCGAGCCGCGCTCCATACTCAAACGGAACGGGAAGTACCCTCTGTTATGAATGTAACAGTTGTTTGTGGAGTATAGATGTAAGTGAAGAACTGGATTACCTATTAAGCCTTAGGCGACAGACGGCCTGTTTTGCGAAAGTATGTGGACCAATGAGTCGCTGTCTAGTAGCTCTCACTAAAGTTTTCCACACTTTAACGTGACTGTCATGTAAATGGAATGAATGGAACATCAATACAGCCTCGAAGACAAAATACTGAGTCGGTTTGTGTAATCCCCTTATGACATTTGACATCAAGTTATTTAGTATTTACATTTTCTTGTACTTTTAATTTACGTTTACGAACCTTTCGAACATTGTTGTACGAATAAGGTGTTCTCTAGTAAGTCATTTAGTTCCCAAGAAAGGCATTTGTGATATACCATTATGACATTTAACATCAACTTATTGAGTGTTTACATTGTCTTAGACATTCAATTTTAGTTTTAACAACCTCGACTTATTTAGTGTTACATTGTCTTAGACGTTCAATTTGGGTTTACTAACTTTCGTAATATTTCTCTGCGAGTACACACTGTGAACGTTTTTCCAAGAAATAATATTTGTTTATCAACTGTGAGAGAGAGCTCCGCATTCTGTGCCGTGCAGCGCTACTCTGTGGGACTAACATGAACTGTTAAACAAAAATGTATGATTACTCTGTTCTTAACTCTCACGAAGAGTGAACGTGTTTAATAGATATTGTCTTTTGTGTAATTGCGAACTTTTGTTGCAAGCCATCATATTCGAATTCAGGTTAATTACAAAGTTTCACGTAACGTTACGGCAATAACATTAGCGGATGCAATGGGACTTGTAACCTGAGTCTGAGGATCCTTCAGAATATAATTCAACTTTCTTTTGAGAAAAGGTAATTAATGTTATTTATTCCAAGATTGAGTGAAACCCAGTCTCGATGTGTTGCTAAGCTTTGTAAACATTCGGAATTGATGGACATTGGTTTGGCACCACGAACCTGAGGACGGTCCAGTTCTCTAACGGATGAATCTCATCCAACATCGAACTGTGTTTTCCTCTTTCAGTTTTTTTTTTTGGGCCGACCTATCTGACCAGTATCCAGATGAGTGTATCTTCACTGCACAACGATAATCTCCAACTGATCTAAGAGAGAGCATTTCACAGAGCCGTCTCACAAAGGATGACGACATATTTAGCAGCGAGCAGCAGAAGAAAAATTCCATTCAGTTGCCGAATGCTCAACATATATTATCAATGCCATTTAATGAGCGCACCATAGACTGCTACAGAGTTAAAAGCATTTTTCCTTTTTTTCTTCAAAGCTACCTAAAGTCATTTCACGAAATTTAATTACGAGTTTCAAATTTAATTAATCAATTTTCAATTCAGAGTCTTCTTTATTTCGTGGCAAACAGATTGGCTTCCATTTCAGGGGTTATCTATTTCAAAAGCTAATTTAACTCTAAGTATCTTTCACCTGTAAAATTTTAATAAGTTTTTTAGAGTATAATGGAAATCGTTTCCTCACAAGAACATTACACATTCTGCAGTGCGCGGCGAAGAGGACGAGAAGGCGGTGAATGCTGTCATGCAGCGCCGCTACACCCGCCAAGAGGACCGCGTGGCGAGCGGTGCAAACAACAGCTGCGGTCGATCTGCGGTCGATAGCTCGTGAGCGATCGACAGTGAGTGCCTCCCCCTCTCTCTATTTACTGGGTGAGCCACTCGATTGGCCGATAAGCGACTGACGTAACCCATTAAGGACCCTTTCAGCGAGCAGAAACGTAAAGAGATGTGCGCCGACAGCGCCATTCACAGAGGGCGGGCTATTTCCCCCTACGAGTTTGGCAGCGCAAGGAACACGGAGTTTGGTCCAGTCGGGAACGCATATCATGCGTCTCAAAATAAACTGATTCAGTACATTCATTATTCAAAGAGGAATATCTATCACATTATTGTTAAAGTAGCTTGGATGTTCGAGCTGAAAAGTTGTTGTTGTTCCTGTTGTTGCTGTTGTGATCTTCAGTCCGAAAACTGCTTTTAATGCAGCTCTCCATTCCACTCTATCCTGTGCATTGTACTTAATCTGCTTGCTGTTTTCCTCTCTTGGTTTCATTTCCATACATGGTTACATTTCGCAAAAACACTTCCTGACCCTTAAATCTAAACTCGATGCTATTAAATTTCTCTTCTCCAGAAACGCCTCTCTTGCCTTCATGCATTTCATATCGTATGTACTTCGACAACCATCAGTTAATTTGGTGGCCAAATAGCAGAACTCATCTACTATTTTAAGTGTCTCATTTCCTAACCTAATTCCCTCAGCTTCACCCAAGAATAATATACAGAAGAATGGAAAATAAAATGGAGGATCCGGTAGATGACGATAGTTTGGCTTTAGGAAAGGTAATGGCACGAGAAAGGCAATTCTGATGTTGCGGGCCGGCCGGTGTGGCCGAGCGGTTCTAGGCGCTTCAGTCTGGAACCGCGCAACCGCTACGGTCGCAGGTTCGAATCCTGCCTCGGGCATTGATGTGTGTGATGTCCTTTGGTTAGTTAGGTTTAATTAGTTCGAAGTTCTAAGGGACTGATGATCTCAGATGTTGAGTCCCATAGTGCTCAGAGCCATTTGAACCATTTTGATGTTGGGGTTAATAATGGAAGCAAGACTAAAGAAAAATCAAGACACATTCATATGATCTTTCGACTTGGAAAAAGCACTCAACAATGTAAAATGGTGCAAGATGTTCGAAATTCTGAGAAAAATAGGGCTATGGAGAGAGGCGGGTGATATACAATATGTACAACAGCCAAGAGGGAATAATAAGAGTAGACGACCAAGAACAATGTGCTCGTATTAAAAAGGGTCTAAGACAAGGATATAGTCTTTCACCCCTATAGTTCAATCTGTACATCGAGGAATCAATGATGGGAATGGAAGAAACGCTCAGGAGTGGAATTAAAAGTCAAGGTGAAAGGATATCAATTATATGATTCACTATTGGTATTGCTATCCTGAGTGAAAGTGAAGAAGAATTACAAGATTTGCTGAATGGAATGAACAGTCTAATGAGTACAGAATATGGATTGAGATTAAATCGAAGAAAGATGAAGGTATTGAAAAGTAGTAGAAATGAGAACAGCGATGGTCACGAAGTAGATGAAGTTAAGGAATTCTGCTACTTAGGAAGTAAAATAAGCAATGACGGGCGGAGCAATGAGGACATCAAAAGCAGACTAGCAATGACAAAAAGGGCATTCCTGGCCAAGAGAAGTCTACTAATATCGAATATCGGCCTTAATTTGAGGCAGAAAATCCTGAAGATGTACGTCTGGACTAAAGCATTGTATGGTAGTGAAACATGGACTGTGGGAAAACCATAACAGAAGAGAATCGAAGCATTTGAGATGTGGCGCTACAGGCGAATGTTGAGAATTAGATGGAGTGATAAGGTAAGGAATGAGAAGTTTCTGTGCAGAATCGGAGAGCAAAGGTATATGTGGAGAACACTGATAAGGTGAAGGGAAATGATGATAGGACATCTGTTAAGACATGAGGGAATGACTTCCATGGTACTAGAGGGAGCTGTAGAGGGCAAAATCTGCAGAGGCAGACAGAGATTGAAATACATCCAGCAAATAATAGAGCACATAGGTTTCAAGTGCTACTCTAAGATGAAGAGGTTAGCACAGGAGAGGAATTCGTGGCAGGCCGCATCAAACTGGTCAGAAGACTGATGACCCATAAGAAAAAGTAAAAGATCGCCAATCCTGGCGATTTTTCATTCGTTTAAACTTGGCATGCATTTTTTGGGGATTCTGGAACAGTGTTTTGACGCATTTTGTGTACCAAGGAGGGATCAGCCTTATCGTTTGTTATTTTATTTGGTATAAATCTCTCAATTGGTGTCAACACTATTAAATTCAAGCCACTTCTGGTTCGGCTTATTGAGCACAATGCACACTGTAACTCCATCAACAATTCACATGTTGTATCTGTACAGGTGCGAGTATCCAGAGTATCAAGGACTACTTAAAACGGTAGTAAGTCAGCTTGTCTCAGGATGGGATACAACGGCTTCATGGCACCTTTTAACACTGATCAGTGTATTCATCCAGGCCAGTGTAACACCATACTCGTTAGTGGGGTCATTCTGCCAAGTCCTTTTTATTCACTGAAATAACACCTCAAACCATCTCACAGGAAGTTTCACTTCGTTTCCACCTGCCATTGCAGGTAGTTCAATTTCTTTTTCTTTTTTTTCTTGGCAGGCAGTGAATTTCACAACTTCTAAATTGAGAATAATCTGCTTGTTTAGTCGTATTGGTATTGAGGAACAGTGGTGGCAGAATGTGTGTGTGTGAGAGTTGTGGTGTATGCAGGTATTTACTTATCTATGTAACTGATTTTGGGGACAATCTGAGAAGCCTTATTATGTTGTTTGCAGATTATGCTGTCAGTTATTGTGCTCGCATAAGCTGGCGCCAGCACTCCAGGCGGCGAAGAGGTTTCGAGAAAATCGATAGAGGCCAAAGAGAGACCCGCAAGAACCGCGCCGACAACGCCCTCTCGGCCCCCACTACTTAGACCGCCGCCGCAGACCAGAGGACCCCAGTCAGTCATCCAGTGAGTTCCAGTCTGTTATCCAGTGAGTCAACGAGTCGAGTTATCAGTCATAGCGCAGTCACTTGCAGTCGTAGACAGTCGCAGGCAACACATAGAAACCAGAATAGTGGATATAGTGGGACTTCGTACTTCATCAGCAGTGATGCTAACGTGGACTATTACAGAGAGCTTGTACCACAACACCTGGACTATCATAAGTAGCATCCAGTTTATATTAATAAAGAACACTGTTAATAAATGCGTGTAGTTGTGTTATAGGAAGAGGCTACCCCTCACCAAACAACGTCCTATCCATGCTTCTCATGGTACAAGCCTAGAGTGACAACGAGAGGGCACAAAAATTGTCGTCTAATAAAGTCATCAGAAGATCGGATCAAGTTGCAAAACGAATTAGGAAAGCTATCTGCAGCCGGCCGGGATGGCCGAGCGGTTCGAGGCGCTACATTCTGGAACTGCACGACCACTGCGATCGCAGGTTCGAATCCTGCCTCGGGCATTGATGTGTGTGATGTCCTTAGGTTAGTTAGGTTTCAGTAGTTCTAAGTTCTAGGGGACTAATGACCACAGAAGTTAAGTCCCATAGTGCTCAGAGCAATTTTTGAAAGATATCTGTATGGTGCGAAAATTGGCAGTTGACCCAAAATAATGAAAAATGTGAGGTCATCCACATGAGCGCTAAAAGGAATCCATTAAACTTCGGTTACGTGATAAATCAGTCAAATCTAAAGGCCGTAAATTCAACTAAGTATCTAGGAATTACAATAACGAACAATTTAAATTGGAAAGAACAGACAGTAAATGCTGTGGGGAAGGCGAACCACAGACTGCGTTTTACTGACAGAACCCTTACACGATGCAAGAGACCTACTAAAGAGACTGCCTACACTGAGCTTGTCCGTCCTCTTTTGGAGTATTGCTGCGAGGTGTGGGTTGCTCACCGGATAGGAGTAACGGAGTACATCAAGAAAGTTCAAGATGAGGAGCACGTTTTGTATTATAGCGAACATGGGGGAGAGCGTGCCACCGACAAAATAAATGATGGGTGGACATCTTTAAAACAAGGGCGATTTCAGTTGCAGCGGAATCTTCTCTCGAAATTCCAGTCGCCAAATTTCTCCTCCGAATGCGAAAGTATTTTGTTGACGCCGACCTTCATATGCAGAAACTATTATCATAATAAAATAAGGAAAATCAGAACTCGCACTGAAAGTATAGGTTTTCCTTTCTTCCGCGTGTTGTTCGAGATTGGACTAATAGAGAATTATTGCGAAGGTAGTTTCATGAACTCTTTTCCGGGCACTTAAATGCGATTTAAGTAGTATCCATGTAGGTACATGTAGACGAGGTGCTGGCAGGACAAAAGCTGTGAGTCGGCGATTGTGGCTGTGCGGAAACGGGGACGCAGTATAACTCTCGGTTCTCTGATAACCGCTTATCACCTGGTCCCATCCGTCCGTTCAGATGCACAGTACATACGCCGAGCGCCAGATACGTATACCCCTTGTTGCGAGCGGCGTAGGGGGCCGTGGCAGATACAGGGGGATGTGGCCATACGGGCTAGAATTGTGCTTTCCACAACGCGCGACGCATGCTGATTTCAGGGCGTCCCTACTTCTCCCTAGCGCGCCACTGAGAAAACCCAGAGCTCACTGATTACTGTTTATATTTTCCTGCTACATCACACTTATTTATTTTAAGTTTAATGTAACATATTAAAATGAGTTTCCAGCATAAAACCGTCAGAGCTCTTGACGCTCTCGTGTTTACAAAATTACCTGCAGCCAACGCAACAAGTATTAGACGTGCCCCACTGAGAAAAATTTTCTGAACACGATTTAAAGAACATTTAGAGAACATTCAAAGAAGATTTAGACCTGAGAAACGTAACAAATCAGTGGTAGCAACACACATTAATGACGTAGGCTATCTTTTGAAAATCAAAGATAATCTTGAAATTTTGCACAAAATCGAAAAATGTGAAAGAATGGATATCATAGAAGGAATGGAAATTTCAATTCACAGTACAAGAAAATGGACATAATATTCTTATAGGTATAACTGAATTATAAAACTTAAAATTTTTCAATAGACTCTAGCCAGTTCAAATCGAACGGGTTTAAGAAGTACCAGTGCAAAACAAATGAGTACCTAACACTTATGTAGTTACACGAATGTCGCTGTAAAGAAGCGATTGTCGATACTCATCCACAGACTGCAACGCCGCCATATTGTATTAAGTGTATTCTGTTTACATCTACACTCCTGGAAATGGAAAAAAGAACACATTGACACCGGGGTGTCAGACCCACCATACTTGCTCCGGACACTGCGAGAGGGCTGTACAAGCAATGATCACACGCACGGCACAGCGGACACACCAGGAACCGCGGTGTTGGCCGTAGAACGGCGCTAGCTGCGCAGCATTTGTGCACCGCCGCCGTCAGTGTCAGCCAGTTTGCCGTGGCATACGGAGCTCCATCGCAGTCTTTAACACTGGTAGCATGCCGCGACAGCGTGGACGTGAACCGTATGTGCAGTTGACGGACTTTGAGCGAGGGCGTATAGTGGGCATGCGGGAAGCCGGGTGGACGTACGACAAATTGCTCAACACGTGGGGCGTGAGGTCTCCACAGTACATCGATGTTGTCGCCAGTGGTCGGCGGAAGGTGCACGTGCCCGTCGACCTGGTACCGGACCGCAACGACGCACGGATGCACGCCAAGACCGTAGGATCCTACGCAGTGCCGTAGGGGACCGCACCGCCACTTCCCAGCAAATTAGGGACACTGTTGCTCGTGGGGTATCGGCGAGGACCATTCGCAACCGTCTCCATGAAGCTGGGCTACGGTCCCGCACACCGTTAGGCCGTCTCCACTCACGCCCCAACATCGTGCAGCCCGCCTCCAGTAGTGTCGCGACAGGCGTGAATGGAGGGACGAATGGAGACGTGTCGTCTTCAGCGATGAGAGTCGCTTCTGCCTTGGTGCCAATGATGGTCGTATGCGTGTTTGGCGCCGTGCAGGTGAGCGCCACAATCAGGACTGCATACGACCGAGGCACACAGGGCCAACACCCGGCATCATGGTGTGGGGAGCGATCTCCTACACTGGCCGTACACCTCTGGTGATCGTCGAGGGGACACTGAATAGTGCACGGTACATCCAAACCGTCATCGAACCCATCGTTCTACCATTTCTAGACCGGCAAGGGAACTTGCTGTTCCAACAGGACAATGCACGTCCGCATGTATCCCGTGCCACCCAACGTGCTCTAGAAGGTGTAAGTCAACTACCCTGGCCAGCAAGATCTCCGGATCTGTCCCCCAATTGAGCATGTTTGGGACTGGACGAAGCGTTGTCTCACGCGGTCTGCACGTCCAGCACGAACGCTGGTCCAACTGAGGCGCCAGGTGGAAATGGCGTGGCAAGCCGTTCCACAGGACTACATCCAGCATCTCTACGATCGTCTCCATGGGAGAATAGCAGCCTCCATTGCTGCGAAAGGTGGATATACACTGTACTAGTGCCGACATTGTGCGTGCTCTGTTGCCTGTGTCTATGTGCCTGTGGTTCTGTCAGTGTGATCATGTGATGTATCTGACCCCAGGAATGTGTCAATAACGTTTCCCCTTCCTGGGACAATGAATTCACGGTGTTCTTATTTCAATTTCCAGGAGTGTATATACAAACGCACTGTGCAGTGAAACATGTCCAAGTCAGTGTCAGATTAAGCAATGCAAATGTCTGATGTTACATAAGCACTATGGGACTTAACTTCTAACGTCATCGGTCCTCTAGAACTTAGAACTACTTAAACCTAACTAAACTGAGGACATCACACACATCCATGCCCGAGGCAGGATTCGAACCAGTGGCCGTAGCGGTAGCGCGGTTCCAGACTGTAGCGCGTAGAACCGCTCTGCCGGCGTTACATAACAGTTCCGCCGGTGTATCAACGACTCCAAAATCGTAAGTGAGCAACCGGAAATATTGGAAATGTCTCGCAAGATAATCGCAACATAACAACTGATGAAAAACTATTCGCATCCCACACTGGCCTTCGTTTCAACCACAGTAAACGAGTCACAGCTCCACGCCAGCAGCAAATCCACTTCTGACTATCCTCTAACTCCTCTCTCCCGAAATACCCCGGTAGCTACTCGAGCAGCGGGACAGTGAACAATGCAGTCTGTGTTAATCCAGATTAAGACATTTTATTTATAAGTAACATGCGCATGTATGCATAAACGCCTGATAACGAGCAAAGACAAAATGAATACATGTGGCTAGTGGCAGAAATATAGAAATAATTTTTCCACTTAGTCGCGGTTCCAGAACTTAACCAACATGGATACAATTGATTCAGATAGTGAGCTTCAACGTTTTGTTGTAGTCTTCTTTCTGAACTTCCAGAGTCGTATAATGTTGCGGCCGCAATCAGAATGTGAATGGAACGAGTAGAAGCCGTAATACATGGTCCAATGGAAGCACGCTTTGCGATTCGCTTCATAGTTGTATGCAACCTCTGGATTTACATGTAAATATTTTGTTGTGAGGGGAGGGTATTATTAGAAACTGAGAAGAGTTGCACTGCGTCATGTGACTATTATGATTATATGATAGCGGAACAAACACTGGTAGCAGTTACTTCTGTAAAATATCTGGGAGTATGCGTGCGGAACGATTTGAAGTGGAATGATCATATAAAATTAATTGTTGGTAAGGCGGGTACCAGGTTGAGATTCATTGGCAGAGTCCTTAGAAAATGTAGTCCATCAACAAAGGAGGTGGCTTTCGAAACACTCGTTCAACCTATACTTGAGTATTTCTCATCAGTGTGGGATCTGTAACAGATCGGGTTGACGGAGGAGATAGAGAAGATCCAAAGAAGAGCGGCGTGTTTCGTCACAGGGTTATTTGGTAACCGTGATAGCGTTACGGAGATGTTTAGTAAACTCAAGTGGCACACTGTGCAAGAGAGGCGCTCTGCATCGCGGTGTAGCTTGCACGCCAGGTTTCGAGAGGGCGCGTTTCTGGATGAAGTATCGAATATATTGCTTCCCCCTACTTATACCTCTCGAGGAGATCACGAATGTAAAATTAGAGAGATTCGAGCGCGCACGGAGGCTTTCAGACAGTCGTTCTTCCCGCGAACCATATGCGACTGGAACAGAAAAGGGAGGTAATGACAGTGGCACGTAAAGCGCCCTCCGCCACACACCGTTGGGTGGCTTGCGGAGCATAAATGTAGATGTAGATGTATTTACACGGAGCTCAAAACTGTGCAGTTCACTTGCAGGGAATAATGTCCGAACGTAAAGCAAATACACTGAAGAGCCAAAGAAACTGGCACAGCTGCCTAATATCTTGTAGGGCCCCCCGCAAGCACGCGTATGTGCCCCAACACGATGTGGCATGGACACAACTAATGTCTGAAGTAGTGCTGAAGAGAACTGAAACCATGAATCCTGTAGGGGTGTCCATAATCCATGAGAATACGGCGGGATGGAGATCTCTTCTGAACAGTAAGTTACAAGGTATCCCAGATAAGCTCAATGATGCTCTTATCTGGTGTGTCTGGTGGCATGCAGAAGTGTTTAAACTCAGAAGTGTGTTCCTGGAGCCACTCTGTAGCAATTCTGGACGTGTGGGGTGTCGTATTGTCCTGCTGGAATTGCCTAATGCACAATGGACACGAACGGATTCAGGTGATCAGACAGGATGCTTACGTACGTGCCACCTGTCAGAGTTGTATCTCGATGTATCAGGGGTCCCATATCAATCCAACTGCACACTCCCCATACCATTTCAGAGCCTCCACCAGCTTAAAATGTCCCATGCTGACATGCAGGGTCCATGGATTCATGAGTTTGTCTCCATACCCGTACACGTCCATCCGCTCGATAGAGATTGAAACGAGACTTGTCCGAGCAGGCAACATGTTTACAGTCATCAACAGTCCAATGTCAGTGTAGACGGGCCCAGGCGAGGCGTAGAGCTATGTGTCGGACAGTCATCAAGGGTACACGAGCGGGCCTTCGGCTCCGAACGCCGATATTGATGACGTTTCGTTGAATGGTTCGCTCGCTGATACTTGTTGATGGCCCAGCATTGAAATCTGCAGCAACTTGCGAAAGGGTTGCACTTCTGTCACGTTGAACGACCCTCTTCAGTCGTCGTTGGTCTCGTTCTTGCAGGATATTTTTCTGGCCGTAGTGATGTCTTAGATTTGATGTTTTACCGGATTCATGATATTCACGGTACACTCGTGAAATGGTCGTACGGGAAAATCCACACTTCATCACTACCTCGGAGATGCTGTGTCCCATGGCTCGTGCACCGACTATAACACGACGTTCAAACTCACTTAAATCTTGATAATATGCCATTAAAGCAGCAGTAATCGGTGAAAATACTGCGCCAGACACTTGTCTTACATAGGCCTTGCCGACCGCAGCGCCCTATTCTGCCTGTTTACATATCTATGTATTTGAATACGCATACCTATTCCAGTTTCTTTGGCGCTTCAGTGTATTTGCAGAAGCTGTGCAGCACTTCACGTGGCTCTGATACATGTTCTCCACTACGATAAACATTTTTACGGTTATTTAGCAGTATTTCTGTAGGACATTTTCTTAGCCCTGATACTGTACATTCTATTTGTCACCTTTGCCCACTTGACTTGACAGAAGATGCTCACATGTTAGTCAGTATTCTTCCTAGAAAAGGGTCTGTGCTTCTTGATTTGATCTACGAATAGATAATTTTACAATACAAACCAATGTATCAGATTTTTAAGAAACTGGCATATTGACATAGGGAAGTATGTGACGTGTTAGTTCTTTATATAATAATTTATTACGTCGGGATAGCTTCATAATTATAGTGTTCACATTACTGGTGTCGTAAATCTTAACGTAATAAATTGCTATACAGTCCTTCAGAAATCGCTGCATAGAATTCTATCCGGTTGTGTAAAGTTCCTAAAATAAATTCTTACACAATAACATTTACTAATTACGGATTCCTTTGAAGTGTTAACGTTAAGGGTATTATTTAATTATAAGTCTTATTTACTATCCCCATATCCACTCATTTTTCAACAGAATGCTTCTTAACAAAATGTGGTTTTGTACAAAATTGTGCATGGTATGTTTTCTATTTTTTTCTTCCTGACTGAGATACGTCGTTTTTTTACAAAATTGTGCATATTACTGTTGCTATTCTTTTCTTTCTGATAGGTATACGCTCTAATTAAGTTGAATTGCTGTTACTTGTATTCAAAGCTTTTTTCCTTTCTTTGAGACACACCACTACAGTTGGAAATGCCATTGCAGACCCGACTGCACTTATACGAATTCTTGCTTTACGACACCGATCTAAAAAAAGAACACTTCCTAAAACGTTCAAATGTGTGTGAATTCCTAAGGGATCAAACTGCTTGGGTCGTCGGTCCCTATACTTACACACTACTTAAAAACTAACTTATGCTAAGAACGACACACACATCCATGCCCGAGGGAGGACTCGAACCTCCGGCGGGAGGGGTCGCGCCAACGCTTCCTAAATCGTGCCCATTGTATTCCGTGTTCCGCCATTTCGTTCGGTTTTATTCATATGGTTTATAATTCCAGAGGCTTATAGGAAGCAGGCTTTAGGCAGTAAATACAAAGAGAGAAGTCGAAACAAAAGAATAAACCACAGACGCGCCTAATTGTTTATCGGACGTGGTTGTGGATGATTACTGAGGATCATGGCCGCCGGCACGTGCACTGAATGTTGTTCCGGTTGCACCGGGATTAGAGCTATTCATAGTGTTTGATGCTTCAGTTAAAAACTATTACTGTTACATGTAGACTGTGAAACTTATGGACAGCATATTTTCAAAAACTTCATCTATCACTCATTGGAAAAATTAATACGTCTAGCGTGTACAGCCAAAACACAAATGGCCACTAGCAACTGCGACGTTGCTTGCCGCCTGCTGTTCTTGTGGACACGTGACGCAGTAACAAAAAAATGGCTCTAAGCACTATGGAGCTTAACCTCTGAGGTCATCAGTCCCCTAGACTTACAACTACTTAAACCTAACTAACCTAAGGACATCACACACATCCATGCCCGAGGCAGGATTCGAACCTGCGACCGTAGCGGTCGCTCGGTTCTAGAAACTTTTTAGTAGTAGTAGGGAGTACATTATCGTGGATGGAAAATGTTCATCAGAGACAAGGCTATCTTCAGGAGTTCCTCAGGGAAGTGTGATAGGAATCTGTTGTTCACTATATACATGAAAAATCCAACTGCTACTAACGATGTAGCGTAGGGGAAAATGTTGTCTTTAAGTGGATGTACGAGTGTATAAGGTGACTTAGGCAGAAATTGGATTTGATGTGATGAATGGCAGCGTGTTGTAAATGTGAAAAAATTTAAATTAATGGAGAAGAGTACGAAAAACAGTTCCTTATCTTTCGAATAAATTATTAGCGGTTTACTGCTTGACACAGGTTCAGTCAATTTAGGTGTAATATTGCGGCGTGAAACGGCACAGACAGAAAAGGACGGTAGTATG
Source organism: Schistocerca gregaria (assembly GCF_023897955.1). Taxonomy (NCBI): domain Eukaryota; kingdom Metazoa; phylum Arthropoda; class Insecta; order Orthoptera; family Acrididae; genus Schistocerca; species Schistocerca gregaria. Next base: position 476,146,371 of record NC_064926.1, read on the forward strand.
AAAGGTGAATAGACGAGTTCTGCTTATTTAGAGAATTCAAGTGTAGCTCTCTATATACGAGACCGCGTGTAGAACAATAGGGCGACCCATTCTTGAATACTGTCAGAGTGATTGGGATGATCAGCAGGTTGGGTAAAAGAAAAACATCGAAACAATTCAAAGACATGCTGCTATATTTATTACCGACAGGTCTGATCAGCTCGAAAGTATTTCGGAAATGCTACGTGGCCTCAAATGAGAATCCTTTTTAAATGGTTCAAATAATTCTAAGAACTATGGGACTTAACACTCTGAGGTCATCAGTCCTCTAGACTTATAACTACTTAAACCTAACTAACCTAAGGACATCACACACATCCATGCCCGAGGCAGGATTCGAACCTGCGACCGTAGCAGCAGCGCGGTTCCGGACGGAAGCGCCTGGAACCGCTCGGCCATAGCGGCCGGCTAGAATACTTTCTCTTCGTGAAACACTATTGAGAAAGTTTAGCGAACCATCATTTGCGACAGAATGCAGATTGAACTGACTACCACAGCATACATTTTGCCTAAGGACCGTGAAAACAAGGAAAAAAAACCGACTGTCTATATGCTGCCGTACAAGACCTGATTCCTTTTACCTTGCTGTATATGCCACTGGAAGAGGAAAGGGAATGACTAGCAGTGTTGAAACGCATCCTCTGCCATACTCCATGTGGTGGACTGCGGAATATATATGCCGATGTAGGCGTAGATATAGAATGTGGTAGGACGTTCGTCCAGGGATCTGGAAACAACTGCAGCACACCATACACCTAAGAATTTTTCACACTGTGAGTCAGTTACCCAAGAGCTTGACAAACTAAAGAAGAACAGATTAAGGAATGGTTGTGAAAGTCGGATTTTACTGATCGTAGGAAACAGAAATCTAATATCACATACTGCTGCATTTTCGGAATAACCTCCCTCATTATATTAGAGAACTGAATAGCATCTCCAGCTTCAGAAGACGGTTAATTACGTGTCTACTAAAGCAGCAATAATGAATACCATTGTCCGTGTACACATTGGTTGCCCCTGAACATCATTGTTTCCAACTGCAATTTGTTCATTTCCCAGTATTCTTAGCTGGGGCAGTCTCCTTAAATCTCCTTTCTTCAGGACTCCATAAATCAGAAAACATCTATATTGTTACCTATAAATTCTTTTTATATCTGCCACTATCACCAGTGTAATTATTACTATCATTATTATTATTGTTATTACCGTCATTAGTGGAGCAGCAGTAGTAGAAGTACTGCCAGTATTAACTTTATTAAGTTTCCTTTAATTTACGTCCATGGTCACAAACGTTTTGTTATCAGATTACCGGTTTCGATCTACAATGACCATTATCATATTCGTTTTATAAAAACAAAGTTCTAATATACTGTTTTTATAAAACAGAGCTGATTCTTGTCATTATAGACCGAAACCGGTAATCTGTTAACAAAACTTTTGTGATCATAGACGTAAATTAAAGGAAACTTATTGTATATACGCGTCACTGTTTCATTCGCGACAATGTCGCAGCTTGGTTAACTTTATTAATTCACAGTCAGTACTATTTATACACATTGCCACTGCAGACTTTGCCTGTCTTATTAAAATTGTCGCTTCTCTGTAACTATGATGTAAAAAGGTACTGTATGTGTGAAACCCTTGTCTGATGTAAGAGCACGCCTGGTGGCCCTCAACATATCAGATTAAATAAATACATAAGCTCATATTGCAGTCTTTCCTTCCTCGTGTTCAACATATACAGGGTAGTCATAAACTATATGTCAAAAATGTAAAGGCGGGTAGAGGAAATCTAAATGAGCAGATTATGTATAGGAATGAGTGTGCGGTAATGACACATTACAGCGCTAGCTTGTGCAGCAGTATGAATCACAGGAAACTGAAAAGGCACGTGGAGACAAATGACATCAGCAATTTGTTAATAATGTACAAGTGCTCGAACGGCCGCCATCAGCGATATAGGATTCACAGCGAAGGCGCTTGGATCGGAGTACATTAGAAAAGACGTCAGGCATGTCGATCACACGCCCAGCAGAAACAGACACGCGAAGCACTAGATTTTCTTTAGATTGACGGGTTCTCGTACACCAGGCTTTTCGTATGAACTGGACAGGAAAACATCCACATCCACATCAATCGGAAGAATGCGTTGTCCAGGGAACTGGACAGCTCCGTCTTATTCGGTGCTGGCCGTAGATACTGTCCTTGTGATTCCTGAAGTTTCGACTGAAGTTAGCTGGTGCTCCATCGTGCTGAAACCACATTCGTCTGCGGACAGCTAGAGGAAAGGCCCAGAAGTTCGGGTAAGACTTCCTGTAATTGTGGCCAATTAAACGACTAGGTAGAACGTACCTTCCTACTAAGTTCTTGTGCACAGTGCCTGCCCAAACATCAATGGAAAACATTTCTTGGCAGGTGTGTGCTATTGTGCTATGTGGGTTACCGTGAGCCCACTGGTGAGAATTATGGATGTTCAACATACCTGGCCGCGTAAAGGCAATAAATGAAACATTTGTAGGGAAAGTTTCATTGGCTGCAGTCTTCTGTAGGCAGCTACGAGCAAAGTTGAGACGTGGAAGATAATCACCTAGGGTAGTTGCTTGCACTCTCTGTAAATGATACGGACGCATTGCGTCTTCACGTAAAGTCTCCAAAACACTTTGATAGCTCACATTCAACGCACGTCCTACAGCTCTCGAGGTTGTCGAAGGATTAACCTCTACTGTGTTTTGTATTCCTTCTTCTACTGCAGGAGTTCTGCGATATTTACCAATGCCAATTCCGCGCCTGGAAGCATAAAACGATCCACTCACGCGTAACTCCCGATGAAGACCCTCGAATATTTAGCTATCCGGCTGATTCCTATCCAGCAATCGCTCCTTGTACACCCTTTGAGCAGCTAATCCATTTTCTTGTGCAGACCCATACACGAAACGCATATCGGCCAGCTCCGCAGTGGTGAAACGATGTATGCTGCTCCAGATCCGTGCAGGAAGTGATACATCCAGCTGGCACGCGCTTTTTTACACCGCGGTCATCAGTGCTCTCTACTGGTTCAAAGCGGGCATTATCGCACACAGATTCCTAAACATCTGCTTATTTCGATCCCCTCTACCTGCCGTTACATTTTCGACATATAGTTTAGGACCAACCTATATATCAAAGACGTGTCATGTCCTGACATAGGTGGGAGAGGGAAAAAAGGGGTTACTGGTCAGTTTACGCTCCCGAGCGGTACAGAGGAGAAGGCAGAACGACAGTTCACAGTGAAGGCATTTGACTGTTTTCTTCTATCTGATCCAACACTCGTACAGGCAATTACTAAAAATGCAGGTGGTGAGACTCGGTAGGGAACTCGTTGTGGAGACTCTTGGACAAACAGGATATTGAAATAGTTGTTTATTCCAGACAGGACTAACTAATATACTGCAGGCTAGTCCTAGGATTAGAAGAAGCATGAACAACACTGTTGCAACGGAAGCCAGAGCAGAAGTACCAGGAGTGGATGCTAGCCACAGTAGCAAACACTAGCAGCATCTTAAGGCAACAACTTAGTTGCAAAACAAAACACACTGAATGTGACACTGTTCACTGAGGCACTGCAAGTGAGATAGCAGACTTACGCGGAGCTGGACCGAGGCTGGAGTCGACGGACGCGAATTCGGTGCCCAGATCGTCTGACTGAGGACTCCGCCAAAATGCGGAATCTAAGGGTTTTAAAGAGTCGTGTGGGGGTACTGTTTTTCCCACTTAAAGCCATCCAGCAAATCCCGCAGGTCTCTTGCAGGCGCCTGACAATCATGGTTTAGTTAGGTCCCCTCTACTGCTCCTAAGGCGGGGATGTTAATGCAGTTGCACTAACTAAGTCCGTATTTGGTATCAACATTTTTCAGCTGAAAGCTAAACGTAGCTGCTCTGCCAAATAAGGCTTGCAACGTTATTGTTATACGTCATTTAGCCCCCTCCCTCTCAGAACCCCGGTGTTGGGACTGCTAGGTCAACACTTTTTGGCGTTTTCGCTCTCTTTGTAACACTTGTGAGCCTACTGACGTTGCTGTTCTCAGGGCAGTTATCAGGCTGACTTTATACTCTCCTACGTGCCTGTTGGTTACAAAGTTCTAGGGTGGCAACCTGCCACAGCATCTAGACGACATATGAAGTTACATGTTAATTCCTTGAAGAGAAACTGCGTCTGGGGGCGTCTGCATTTTCGCAAGGCTCTCCCCTTACGGTTTACTTCATGTAACAGTATCTCTCCTAGTTTCGTCTGCCCTCAGCATCGTCTCTGCTTCTGGGCCTTGGAGCGCCCGTCCTCCTTTCTCACAGCTTCAAGGTAACACTACAGTAGCAAGGGATAATCAAGATATTACAGAAGCAGTGAAGATGTTACAACAGATGGGGGGAAGTGGGAGTACAATTGAGGATGAATGAACATAAATGATAAAATTCGCTTCTGATATTGCTATACTGTGTGAAAGCGAGAACGAATTCCAGGATATGTTGAGTTAACTAACCTAAGGACATCACACACATCCATGCCCGAGGCAGGATTCAAACCTGCGACCGTAGCGGTCGCGCGGTTCCAGACTGCAGTGCCTAGAACCGCTCGGCCACACCGGCCGGCCATGTATTACGTGCCAACGGCCGTCTGCCCGATGGAGCATAAAATGTGATTCATCTGAAAAGGACACATGTCCTCTCCCAGTGGATTTTTCAGTACCAGTACTTACTGCCATGCAGACTCCACCTTTCGTCGCCGATGAACGGCAACCAGCATGGATGCACGAAAAATGCAACTGCTACGGAGGCCCATACGCAGTAACTTTCGCTGAACGGTCGTTGAGGAGACTCCATTGGTAGCTCTTGGCTCGTCTGGTCGGTCAGTTGCTCAACAGTTGCACGCATATTCATCTGTACGCATCTCCGCAGCTGTCGTTCATCACTGTCATATGTCCTGGTTTTTGGACAACGCCTTTTTGCCACGTGTACTTAAGCGAACATTACACAATCCAACCTGATCTGGAAAGTCATCCACCGTTGGCCCAAAAGCCAATGATCACGCCCTTTTGGGTGTCAGATGAATCACTCGCTTTCCGCATTACGACAACGATGCACTGTTTTTCACGTCCCCTCCACTGCTAGTGCTGCCAGATGCCATCTGTGAGTCGTTATTGCACACTGACGTCGAACATTGGTGGCGGTTACAATAATGTGACTAGACAAAATAATATCCAACACGGGTTTTATTTTGAGAAAGAAAATTCTGAACATGAACGTCTGAAGTACAGCATCATACGGAAGTAAAAAAAATGGTTCAAATGGCTCTGAGCACTATGGGACTTAACTACTGTGGTCATCAGTCCCCTAGAACTTAGAACTACTTAAACCTAACTAATCTAAGGACATCACACACATCCATGCCCCAGGCAGGATTCGAACCTGCGACCGTAGCAGTCGCGCGGTTCCGGACTGCGCGCCTAGAACCGCGAGACCACCGCGGCCGGCTCATACGGAAGTAAATCACTGGCTGTGGGAAACTTGGCAAAGAAGAGAATGATAGCATCAACGTTGTGGAGCTATAGGAGAATGCTCCGATGTAAAAGGACAGATAAAATCAGAAAAGAGGAAAATCGGCGACGAAAGGAAAATGTGGAAAAGACTGTCTATTAGGAAGGACGGGATGAGATGTCATGTTTCAAGACATAAAAACGTCCATGGGACTGGAAGGAACCGTAAAGGGCAAAAACTAAAGAGGAAGGAAGAGGGTAGAATGTTTCCAACAGATAATCGAGGACGTCGGGTGCAAGAGCCGCTCTATGATGAATAGGTTGTCACAGGACAGGGAATATTGGAGGGGCGCATCAAACCACTCAGAAGAGTGATGATGAAATGACGGAAGCATCAGCCACTCCTCGATAAATAGATGTCAGGCCGCACTTTACGCCTCGGATGCCAAATAAATTGACTGCAGATAAGACTTATCTTTGATGTAGTAGATCGTGGTAGCCACAAACCGCTAGCACAGAGTAATGAAGTGGCTTTCTGCAGGTCAGCCGACACGTGATAAATTGCCTCTCTTCTACCATTACTGGTCGAAGTTCGCTGCAGACAGCTGAGTGAAGGTGGCAGCCTACCGGCAAGGCAACGCTACAACGGCCGATTGAGTTCATGGCACCTGTTGCAGACGTGTCTGTGTTCCTCTGCAACTGCTGATCCCACAACGCGATGGTTCGAAGACTCTGTCAGACATTACGGACATTACGTCGCCGATGGTAGCCCAGAATATGAGCACGCAACTAACGTAAAACCTGAATTATGCATCGCTGCTGTAGAGAAAGGGAGCTTATACGTCGTCTTTGTGGAACACTTCACTGACAGAATTAGATACGCATGTTCCCTCGTAGTCAATCAGTCTAAATACTGCTACTCTGGCTGAAGCCCCGCATAGGAACATGTTTTGGTGACTCTGACACGTACAGGGTGATCAAAAAGTCAGTCAAAAATTTGAAAACTAAATAAACCATTGAATAATGTAGATAGAGAGGTAGAAATTGACACACATGCTTGGAATGACATGGGGTTTTAATAGAACAACAACAACAAAAAGTTCACAAAATGTCCGACAGATGGCGCTGGACAGAAAAACGTCAGTGAATGAGCACGACAATCGTGTATAAAAGGAGCTCTAATGAGAGAGAGAATCAGATGCGCCAGCAGTCGCAGTATGTTGACGTTACCTGAAAAGGCGCTTTTAGTGAAGCTGTATCATCAGATGCGTGAAAGATCGCTTGCGCGCGTCGTTTGGTGGTGATCGTGTGCTCAGCCGCCACTTTCGTCATGCTTGGCCTCCCAGGCCCCCAGACCTCAGTCCGTGCGATTATTGGCTTTGGCGTTACCTGAAGTCGCAAGTGTATCGTTACCGACAGACATTTCTAGGTATGCTGAAAAACAATATCCGACGCCAATGCCTCACCATAACTCCGGAAATGCTTTATAGTGCTGTTCACAACATTATTCCTCGACTACAGCTATTGTTGAGGAATGATGGTGGACATATAGAGCATTTCCTGTAAAGAACATCATCTTTGCTTTGTCTTACTTTGCTATGGTAATTATTGCTATTCTGATCGGATGACGTGCCATAAGTCGGACATTTTTGAACGTTTGTATTTTTTTTGTTCTAATAAAAACCCATGTCATTCCAAGCACGTGTGTCAATTTGTACCTCTCTATCTACATTATTCCGTGATTTATTCAGTTTTCCAATTTATACTGACATTTTGATCACCTGGTACAGTAAGTCCGATGATGACAGCAGTTGAAACGACGTCATAAACAAAGAAGTATATTAAGTGATCTAAACAATTTTATTCACAAAATGTACACTATGAGCGCTGACTCAGCAAGGAAATTTATTTCCTTTATTAATACTGCTTGCGTGTAATAAGGCACTGAGCGGCAGTTTTCAACACTGGCTAGTGGTCAGTCACGTGTAGACTGTACTAGGTACATTACAGAAGCAACATCATGTGTTTCTGTTGTGGTACAAATCTGACGCTTATGAAATTTTAGATTTGTAATGTTGGTGTATATTGCACCAGTACCGTACCATAATCTGAGGAAAAGTTACATGTATTTGAAGCAGAAATGTATTAGCTGGAATGTACTTGTGCCATAAAGTCATTTATTTTAGACGGTTAAGGTTACAGGTTTATAAGAATATCCTCCATCGTTTTAATTAATTTAGAAATCATTTAGAAGTCACAAACCTCATTCCATGAAAATGATGACATGATGGACGTCCAAGACAAAGACCACAGATCAAATTTCGATATACCAATCTGAGGTAAACTACTTCACCCCTGAATCACTCAACTACCTGGCGAGTTGCCACGAGGCCGGTGTAACAAAGTATAAGTTTATTTCCGCAAGCAAATTTACAAACCACTATCCTTAGTTGCTTAACTGATGAAGGCAGTTAATACTCACTACCTAGATCCGTGGAAGGACATCAGTAATGTTTCTAATATCAGGTTCACAATTTCCAAGTTAAAGTCAAATCTTATGACAGTTTAGAGAAGATCAACGTCAGCAATGTCAGAAGTAAATGGACCAAATATTTATGCCGGCCGAGCAGTTCCAGGCGCTACAATCTGGAACCGCGCGACCGATACGGTCGCAGGTTCAAATCCTGCCTCGGGCATGGATGTGTATGATGTCGTTAGGTTAGTTGGATTTAAGTAGTTCTAAGTTCTAGGGGACTGTTGACCTTAGAAGTTAAGTCCTATAGTGCTCAGAGCCAATTGAACCAAATATTTATGGGTCATAGGTAGCATCACATTATCAAAATTCTATTGCGTGTTTGAAACGAGTGTCCCATATCGTTAAAAGAGATTGTTGAAGCTAGAAAATAATTCTATGTGTCCGTAAATACGTACATACTGTTACATGGGTACGTTACTCGTCTCGCGAACGGTCAGTACTCACTGATGTGGTCAGACTTTTTGTTGACGTTCATTGTTCATTCTGCACAAGCTCTTAGTTTATCCGTATTACACAGAGAGTGCTCTAGATATCAGGCCACTAAACTACCATCCTGATTGCAATTCTGCCATTGGATTTGAATATGGAGCGCTGAAGAGCTGCAGTTGACAGCTTGCATTTTTATTACGGATTTTAAATACTAGACTTAGAAACATAGCAGAACCATTACTGTATGAGGAAAAAATGGGTGTTAGGACAGGACGCACCCCAATAGATGCAGTTTTTATTCTACAGCAAATAATTGAAAAACGGAGAGAGTATAATAAAGAAACACACATTGCTTCTATTGACTTTAAAAAAGCTTTTGACAGTGGCAATAGACAGAAAATTTGGAAAATAATGACGAATCGCGGATTTCCAAAGCATCTAGTAAATGCGAGAAAAAGTTTATATCAAGACACAAATATCACTCTAGATCTCAAAGGTAAAACACCTAATGAGGTGCCAACTAACAAAGTGCATCTCTCCAACTTTGTTCAACATCTACATTGATGAAATAATACGTATATGGAAATCAGAATTTCAGAAAGGCATCTGCCTAGATAGGAACCTTCTTTTAAATAGTTCACTTTATGCTGATGATGCAGTGATCCAACAGATAAGGAATCTACTTGGTAAAAAAAAAAAAAAAAAAAAAAAAAAAAAAATACGTGCAAAATTTAACTTGGAAATTTCAAAAGAAAAAACTAAGATAATGGTCTTCATGGGGGAAGGACCAATCAGAACCAAAATAGTGAGAGCAGAAGATTTTAGAGCAAGTAAACTATTTCAGTTACCTCGGATGTGAAATGACAATGGCTACAGCAGAGATATTGAAATTAAGCTTAGTAAATTCAGTCGGGTCTGTGGAACAATCAACAGGAACCTAAAAAATAAAACCAGGAAAGACACCCAAATTAAATTTTACAAAACTGTTGCATTTCCCACACTTCTCTATGGAAATGAGACATGGGTGATTACCAAGAAGCAAGAAAGCCAGATTCAGGCACAAGAAATGAAATTCCTTAGAGGTGCTAAAGGTTGTACAAGAGAAGACAGGCTAAGAAATCAAGATATTAGAGAAGAAATGCAAATCTTTAGCCTGTATGATAAAATTCGAGATTACAGAAGAAAAATGGAACGAACATCTGCAAAGAATGGAGGGTGAGAGCCTTCGTTAAAGGCAAGAAATTATAAGTTCCATGGGAGAAGAGACAGACGGAGACCACGACAGAGATGGGTAGCGTAACAGGCAATTCATGCCTGATACATGAGGAGAAGATGAAGATGGTAGGATTCACACGCAATGGGATTATAAATCACAATAACCATGTGATTCCAGATGCTAATCCCAGAGCATCCTTGGTACCAACGTATCAAGAGGTCAGTGTGGGTAGCTTACGGAGCCATATAATTTAAGATGTTGCAGTGCATGTGTTGTTAAGAAGAATGATGGAATGCTCATTCGGACGTGCATGCATGTCCTTAGGAGCAGGGACTGCGGCGACTACATTAGTTATGAAATACATGAATTGTACTCGCAGTTGCTAATACGAACAACCATCAGTATACAGGGTGTTACAAAAAGGTATGGCCAAACTTTCAGGAAACATTCCTCACACACAAAGAAAGAGAATATGTTATGTGGACATGTGTCCGGAAACGCTTACTTTCCATGTTAGAGCTCATTTTATTACTTCTCTTCAAATCACATTAATCATGGAATGGAAACAGAACGTACCAGCGTGACTTCAAACACTTTGTTACAGGAAATGTTCAAAATGTCCTCCGTTAGCGAGGATACATGCATCCACCCTCAGTCGCATGGAATCCCTGATGCGCTGATGCAGCGCTAGAGAATGGCGTATTGTATCACAGCCGTCCACAATACGAGCACGAACAATCTCTACATTTGGTACCGGGGTTGCGTAGACAAGAGCTTTCAAATGCCTCCACAAATGAAAGTCAAAAGGGTTGAGGTCAGGAGAGCGTGGAGGCCGTGGAATTGGTCCGCCTCTACCAACCCATCGGTCAGCGAATCTGTTGTTGAGAAGCGTACGAACACTTCGACTGAAATGCGCAGGAGCTCCATCGTGCATGAACCACATGTTGTGTCGTACTTGTAAAGGCACATGTTCTAGCAGCACAGGTAGAATATCCCGTATGAAATCATGGCGGGGAATCGAGGAAGTACAGTACACACTGACGAAACTAAAATGAGCTCTAACATGGAAATTAAGCGTTTCCGGACACATGTCCACATAACATCTTTTCTTTATTTATGTGTGAGGAATGTTTCCTGAAAGTTTGGCCGTACCTTTTTGTAACAGCCTGTATAAAGAATGACGACACTGAAAATTTGTACCGGACCGGGACTTAAACCTGGATTTCCTGCAGGATAACCTGCTTTAGCACACACATTATATAATTGCCCCTCAGGGGAAGACCCTTTAATCGAAAGTAGCTGCCCGGTATCAGAAGATAAATACGGTAGTGCAGTGACAGACAATTCAATATTGCTTTTATCCGCCGATGCCATCCCCCCTCCCCCATGCACGGGCCTACACGAAGCCGCAAGTCGTGCACGGATAGCCAAATGGTAATGCGGCCTCTCACGTGAAGCGGGAAATCCGGGTTCGAGCCCCCGCCCGGCACAAACCCTCACTACCGTCATCCCTATACACAGCTGAGGGTTCTTCGCTTTCGCATCTGCAGGTACATTTCATGTAGGGCATACAATTTCTTCTCTTTTTTTCTTATTTTTCTTCTTCTTCTTCTTATCTTCAGGTATTAGGCAAAATTGAGTGATACGGTACCCACCGTTGCTAGAGTCCTCCTCTAGCTCTTCTTCCTTGGCACTTATAATTTCTAGCCCTTAAGGCGAGTCTGTCACCATTCATTCTGGGTGTTCGTTGCATTTTCTGCTATACTCTAGACTCACGGAAACAAACCAAACATTCAAGAGTGGAGTAAAATTTCATGGTGAAAGAATGTCAATAAGATTGGCTGATGACATTACTATCCTTAGTTAAAATGAAGAAGAGTTACAGGATCTGTTGAACGTAATGAATTGTCTAGTAAGTACAGAAAAATGATTGACAGTAAATAGGGGAAAGACGAAAGTAACGAGAAGTAGCATAAATGAGACCAGTGAGAAACTTAATATCTGAATTGGGGATCACGAAGTAGACGGAGTTAAGGCATTCTGCTACATGGGTAGCAAAATAGTCCATAATGGACGGACCAGGGAGAACATAAAATTAGACTAGCAATGGCAAAATAGGAATTCCTGGCATTAGTATCAAATGGTTCAAATGGCTCTGAGCACTATGGGACTTAACTTGTGAGGTCATCAGTCCCCCAGAATTTAGAACTATTAAAACCTAACTAACCTAAGGACATCACACACACCCCATGCCCGAGGCAGGATTCGAACCTGCGAACGTATCGATGGCGCTGTTCCAGACTGTAGCGCCTAGAACCGCTCGGCCACCCCGGCCGGGCATTAGTATCAAACATAGGTCTTAATTTGAGGGAAAAGTTTCTTAAAATACATTTTTGGAGCACAGTATTGTACGGTAGTGCAACAAGGACTGTGGGAAAATCGGAATAGAAGAAAATAGAAGCATTTGAGATGCGATGCGACAGAAGAATGTTAGAAATTAAGTGGGCTGATAACGTTAGGAATGAGGAGATTTTCGTGAGAATCGGCGAGGAGAGGAATAAGTGGAAAATATTGACAAGAAAAAGGGTTAGGATAATAGGACATCCGTTAAGAAATCAAAGAATAACTTCCGTGTTACTAGATGGAGCCGTAGAAGTCAAAAACTGTAGAGGAAGACAGAGATGGGAATGTATCTAGCAGATAATTGAGGACGTTAGTTGCAAGGGCTACTATGAGATGAAAAGGTTTGTGCGGGAGAGGAACTCGTGGCGGGCTGTATCAAATCAATGCGAAAAAAGTCAGCAAATTGAGTCAAAATGGAAAAATAAAAATGGTACACCAAGAACGAATAAATCGGATTAGAAAGGGTATAACACAGGGATGCATTCTTCATCCACTACCATTCAATTTATACAATGAAGAGCCAAAGAAACTGGTACAAGTATGCGTATTCAAATACAGAGATATGTGAAAGGGCAGAAAACGGCGCTGCTGTCGGATACGCCTATATAAAACAACAAGTATCTGGCGCAATTGTTAGATCAGTTACTGCTGCTACATTGGCAGGTTATCAAAATTTAAGTGAGTTTGAACGGCGCACGAGTGACTGGACACAGCACCTCCGATGTAACGATGAAGTGATGATTTTCCACTAAGACCGTTCACGAGTGTACCGTGAATGTTAGGAATCTGGTAAAACATCAAATCTCAGACATCACTGCGGCCGTAAAAGGATTCTGTAAGAACGGGACCAACGACGACTGAAGAGAATCGTTCAACGTGACAGAAGAGCCACTCTTCCGCAAATTACTGTAGATTTCATTGCTGGGCAATCAACAAGTGTCAGCGTGCAAACCATTCAATGAAACATCATCGATGTGGGCTTCCGGAGCCGAAGACCCACACATGTTCCCTTGTGACTGCATGACACAAAGCTTTATGCCTCGCCTGGGCACGTCAACATCGACGTTGGGCTGTTGACGACTGGGAACATGTTGCCTGGTCGGGCGAGTCTCGTTTCAAATTGTATCGACCAGATGGAAGTGTACGGGTATGGAGGCAACCTCATGAATCCATGGACCGTGCAGGTCAGCATGGGACTTTTCAAGCTTGTGGAGGCTCTGTAATGGTGTCGGGCGTGTGCAGCTGGAGTGATATGGAACCTCTGATATGTCTAGGTACGACTCTGACATGTGACACGTACGTAAGCATCCTGTCTGATCACCTGTATCGATTCATGTGTATTGTGCATTGCAACAGAGTTGGGCAATTCCAATAGGACAATGCGACACGCCACGCGTCCAGAGTTCCGAGGGAGTGCCTCCAGGAACTCTCTTCTGATCTTAAACATTTCCACTGGCTACGCGTCCAGAATTGCTACAGAGTGGCTCCAGGAACACTCTTCTGATCTTAAACACTTCTGCTGCCCACCAAACGCCCCAGATATGAACATTTTTTAGCATATTGGGGATGCCTTGCACGTGATGTTCAGAAAAGATCGCAACCCCCTCATACTCTTACGGATCTATGGACAGGCTTGCAGCATTTATGTTGACAATTCCCTCCAGTACTACTTTAGACATTAGTCGAGTCCATGCCACATCGTGCTGCAGCACTTTTGCGTGCTCGCTGGGACGCAACACGATATTAGGCATGTGTATCAGTCTCTTTGGCTCTTCAGTGTATTTTGAAGAAAGAATGACTGTTTGGCAGCGGGGTTAAAATGTAGAGTGAAAGAATATTAAGAGTAAGGTTTGCTGATGTTATTGATATTTTCAGTGAAAGCGAAGAAGAACCTAAGGACCCACTGAATCGAGTGATGTGTAATAAGTACACATTAGAGCCTATGAGTTAATCAAAGAAAGAGGAAGTGAATGAGAAGTAGGAGAAAGAGATAAGCGATAAACTTTAAGATCAAAATTGGGCACCACGAAGTAGACAAAGTGGAGGAATTCAGCTACCCAAGAAACAAAATTACGCATGACTCACCCTGGAAGGAGAAAATATAAAGCAGTTTGGCATAAGCAAAGAGGGATACCCTGGCCAAAAGACGTGTACTATTGCAGTTTCCTTCCTACAAGAGAGCAGACTGCAACCAACCACACACTTCTGTTCTGCGGGTTGCGACGGTTTAGGCGCCGTCTGCCGCAACGAGTTTCAGCGCATACAGCCGAGCACTGATCTGCTCCCACCTGGTGTTTTGGTAAGCTTTCCGAGCAACAAGAGCAAGTGCAATCGTTGTCCAAGGAGCCTCTGGCAGGCAGTACGAGAGGGCCCAGGTCCTCTGCCACCAGAGCGTTTTTCTACGGCGACGGTCCTGTGATCAGGGGCACTATTTTCCTACAGTACGTCACTGCCCGCGAACAGGCCGCGTCTACCCGTGTGTAGCGACTGCGTTAGAGGCCAGTGCGCAGCCACGTAACTGAAGTTCGGTCTCAGTCATCGAACCAGTCTATTCCTTCGAGTTCTCTGGGGCAGGTGCTGACCACAGGAGTGGCCCATCAGTCAGAGCTATCACTAAGGAACCACCGTCGAATAGCCGCTGTTCTGTATTTGATCACTATCGAGCTTATAGCAGTGACTTTACTTGTTCAGACTTCGGTCTTGTGCCAGCTCAGTGCATGTGGCTTCCCTCTGCCGACGCCAGAATTACTACTCCACATCATTCAGAATAAATCTGAACTTGAGCCTTTCTCGCACTCACTTTGGCCCTCGTCTACTTACTCATTATTTGTGTTCCTTATTGTTACTCAAAGAACCAAATGAACTTCAATTTGAAACTTCCTGGCGGATTAAAACTGTGTGCCGGATCGCGACTCGAACTCGGGAACTTTGCCTTTCACGGGCAAGTGCTCTAACATCTGAGCTACCCAAGCGCAACTCACGCCCCGTCCTCACAGCTTCACTTCTTCCAGTAACTCGTCTCCTATCTTCCAAACTTAACATAAGCTCTCCTGCGGATCTTGCAGAACTAGAACTCCTGAAAGAAAGTATATTGCGGTGACATGGCTTAGTCACAGTTTTAATCTGCCAGGATGCTTCATATTAGCGCACACTCCGTTGCAGAGTGAAAATCTCAGTCTGGGAACTTCCATTTCTCTGTAGCTTGAAATCCCACCAAGGAGTCTTTATTCTTGAATATTTAATAAACTTGTTCTACATTGTTTCCCTCTACCGTGTTTCCACTGCCCCTCCACAGGCACGCAGTAGGTCTTAATTTGAGGAAAAAATTTCTGAGGATGTACAAGGGACGTTCAGTAAGTAATAAAACACATTTTTCGGCCAATTTAGATTGTAAAAAAAAGCTCAATTTGCTGTGGGACATCGCAGAATATTCCCACTCTAGCCCCTTTAGTTCCACGATGTTCCGACAGGTGGCGGCGCTGGAGGTGCTTTCCCAGCAAAGAGCTGTCATCGAGTTTCTTTCCGCAGAAAACTAGAGAATGGCAGACATTCATAGGTGCTTGCAGAATATCTACGGAGACCTGACAGTGAACAAAAGCACGATGAGTCGTTGGGCGAGGTGTCTGCAATCAGCGCAATAAGGTCGCATAAACCTGTCCGATCTCTCGGTTGACGGCTTGCCGCACACAAACTGTGACTCCTGTGACGTTGGAACGAGTGGAAAACTTCATTCGAGGTGATCGACGAATCAAAATCAAAGACCTCGGTGCTCAACTGGACGCCTATGTTGTTAGTGCTGGGCGGCCGATGTGGCCGAGCGGTTCTAGGCCCTTCAGTCTGGAACCGCGCGAGCGCTACGGTCGCAGGTTCGAATTCTGATTCGGGCATGGATGTGTGTTATGTCCTTAGGTTAGGTAGGTTTAAGTAGTTCAAAGTTCTAGGGGACTGAGGACGTCAGATGTTAAGTCCCACAGTGCTCAGAGCCGTTTGAGCCGTTTTTGTTAGTGCTCACACACTCGTCAACCAGTTCGGATACTCAGTGGTGCGTGCCGATTGGTTTCCTTGCCTTCCGACTTCCAACAGTTTGGCCAAATGAAAGATGCACTCCGCGGGAAGCATGTGGACTATGGGGAGGTTACTGATGCAGCAAGACGTTGGCTCTGACGTCGACCAGTAGAGAGCTACCATTCGGGCGTAATGACCTCGTGGTAAGGTGGCGTAAGGCCGTCGTATTGAACGGAGATTATGATGAAAAACAGGGTCTTGTAGCCAGAAGAGTGGAGAGTAATGTGGCGTATTGGAATCTTGCATAAAACAAACCTGCTTTCAGAAAAAATGTTTATCATTAATTATTGAATGCTAGGTTTGGAGTATAAAATTGTACAGAAATGATTCGTGGAATCTGGGAACACTCTAAAAGAATGAAATCAAAGAATTTGAGATGTAGTACTTTAGAAGGACGGTGAAAATTATCTAAAGTGATAAAAAAAATGATGAGGTTTCTCTGCAGGAACAGTGATGAGACGAACACGCGGAAAACATTGACAAGAAGTGGGGCCAGGGTGAGAGGACGTGTGTTAAGACATCAAGGAATAATTTCCGTGGTACTAGAGGGAAATGTGGGGGGCAAAAACTGCAACTCAAGACGAAAGACTAGAATATATCAAACATAACTAAGGACGCAGTGTGCAAGTACTATTCGGAGATGGAAGAGCTTGCTTGACACAGCAGAGGAATTGGTTGTGAGTTGCATCAAACTACTCAGAAGACTGATGTACTGGACAACTTTATGATGCATATGATTGGACTTTATCCGCCCTTTTTCCTTTTAAAGCAGGTCATCATCATCATCTTCTTCAGGATTTCCTTCCAGCTAGCAGGGAAGGAACTCTGTGAACGATTTATGGGCTGGTATTCACTGCATTCCACGCTACTCCTCTTCTCTCGAGATTTTCATTAGTTTACTGTATATCTCTCTTCCTAGGAGGTCGCCCAATGGGGTTCAAGTCGGGAGCATTCGCTTCACATAACATAACCAGTTTAATGTTTCAGGGCTCATTTTTTTTCTCTGTAGTCAAGATCACCTGCAGGTCTCTTCTTACATATTCGTTCCCGACTGTCTCTCTTGGTTTTTTGTTGAGGTGACCTAAGAAACATCATCTCACATACCTATATCTGATTCTCTTCTGTCTTTTTTTGACACAGATCTCCAGACTATAGGTCACAATTGGAAGGAGACAGGTTTTATACACGGTCTGTTTAGCTCTAAAGGCACTCCTTTGTCCCAAATTAGATTTCGTACTTGGTGGCAGAAGCTAGACCCGTTTGCAACTGACTTTAGAACTTCTAGTTTGGTAGTTTGGTCATTTGATATGATACTACCGAGGTAATTGAAACTTTTAACACATGCAACCTTCTCTCCTACCAGTGTAGTGTTACAGGACGAAGGTGTGCTACTCATCTTCCTGGCCTCTGTCTTGCTCTTGGTCACTGTGAAATTGAGTTCATTAAAATTTCTACCCGAGTAATTCAGTCTCTTCTGAACCTCCATTTCCGTCTTACGCCAAATGGCGCTGTCATCAGCAAAAGCAGAAGCACAGAGATCTTCATTTTCTACTTCCTTAATTTCTTTCATGATTTTGTAAAGAGGCTAACAAAGAGTAACAAGGAAATTGAATTGCCCAAGAAATTGGATGCTATTCTTTACTTTAATGACTTCCGTGTTACTTTCTTGTTGATTTTTCGCAGTTCAGTAACCGGGGGGGGGGGGGGGTTCCTTTTCAGGCCAAAGGTCATACCCTTAAGATCCATCCGGCTGATTCTCCTTTTAGTTTCTGTGATATGTGTTTTTTTTTTTGGTGGTGCCGGTTATGAGCCCACAGCCCCCGAGTGTCCTGGTGGGGTTGCCACTTCATGGCCTGGACACCTGCCAAGGTTTTATTTCAGGGCCTTACCCCTTAGATAGCTTGTCTTTACCACGACTTCAGAACGCTATCCATCCATTTACAGTAAGGCCTATGTGCATCAACATTGTCCTGGTTTCCAAGGATCTTCCGCTGTCCACATTAGGGGACTGTGTCTGCTGCCACACAATCACAAGCAGGGAAAGGAAAGGAAGGGAGTGTATAGAATGGGACAGAACAGAATAGGATAGGACAGGACGGGGCAGGACACTAGACGGAACGTTGTGAGACACATTTTGTCTGGATCCTCTGGGGAGACCTGTCTGGCTTGGGAGGCCCTGCTGGTAGTTACACCACCGCCGGCACAGACCCCCACTTCATTGGATCACACAAACCCCCTCGCCCACACAGACAGTGTTTCGTTAAGGCGGTGTCTTCTGAGAGGGCCCATTCAGTAAGATTTCAAAATAATTCTTCATCAGTTCCCTGATGCCTTCCATGTCTCTGTTTCGATTGCTTCTTAAAGCACAATTTCAAATTTTCTGTTACAGTCGTCGGCTGCGGCGACCTCTGTCCAGTTGTTACACTCGGTAGCCTCATTCACTGTGCTGGACTGCTAGGCGCTTGGCATGCAAGCGGCGGCGCCGGTCGCACAATGGGCCGGCCGTGCGACACCTCGAGCACGTGGCAGCTGTTTCGAGCTCCCGCGGCCATCGCCATGCGCGCGCGCGGCCGCCAGACGTCAGAGCGGCCGCCTTTCCCGGCGTCGCCGTACATCAGTGGCGCACGTGCGCGTCGCACAAGGCGCTCCGGCCGGCGCGAGGCGGCCGCTTCCGCTCTGCCGCTCCATCCTTGCCAGCGCTGGAGTCGTGTATGTGTAAGCGGACGGCTGCGTGATGCGTTCTGCCCAGGCGGAGGCCCAGAATACATTTCGACGCCGTGCACCCTGTCTCGATCACACACTGCGCTCCCTAGCTGCCTCTCGCCAGGCACTGGCAACAGTGTGTCACTCTCCATATGAAGCCACTATTTCTGTTTCTGACTTTCTTTCAAAAGCTTTTATTTCATCGTCACTGTAATTCTCCTGTGTGACAAAATACGAGGGTGAGTCGAATGAAAACCTTAAATATTTTTTTCAAAAATATTATTTATTTGTGAGCAAGGTGTATGAGACAGGCGAAATTCCCTTAGACATCAAGAAGAATATAATAATTCCAATCCCAATGAAAGCAGGTGTTACAGATGTGAAAATTACCGAACTATCAGTTTAATAAGTCACAGCTGCAAAATACTAACGCGAATTCTTTACAGACGAATGGAAAAACTTGTAGAAGCCGATCTCGTAGAAATGTTGGAACACTTTACTTGATTTGTAACGCTACGACTTATCTTAGAAGAAAGACTAAGGAAAGGCAAACCTACGTATCTAGCATTTGTAGACTTAGAGAAAGCTTTTGACAATGTTGACTGGAATTCTCTCATTCAAATTCTGAAGGTGGCAGGGATAAAATACAGGGAGCGAAAGGCTATTTACTATTTGTACAGAAACCAGATGGCAGTTATAAGAGTTGAGGGACATGAAAGGGAAGCAGTGGTTGGGAAGGGAGTGAAACAGGTTTGTAGCCTCTCCCCGATGCTATTCAATCTGTATATTGAGCAAGCAGTAAAGGAAACAAAAGAAAAGTTCGGAGTACGTAATAAAATCCATGGAGAAGAAATAAAACTTTGAGGTTCGCTGATGACATTGTCATTCTGTCAGTGACAGCAAAGGACTTGGAAGAGCAGTTGAACGGAATGGACAGTGTCTTGAAAGGAGGATATAAGATGATCATCAACAAAAGCAAAACGAGGATAATGGAATGTAGTCGAATTAAGTCGGGTGATGCTGAGGGAATTAGATTAGGAAATGAGACACTTAAAGTAGTAAACGGGTTTTGCTATTTGGGGAGCAAAATAACTGATGATGGTTGAAGTAGAGAGAATACAAAATGTAGACTGGCAATGGCAAGTAAAGCATTTCTGAAGAAGAGAAATTTGTTAACATCGAGTATTGATTTAAGTGTTAGGAAGCCGTTTCTGAAAGTATTTGTATGGAGTGTAGCCACGTACGGAAGTGTAACATGGACGATAAATAGTTTAGACAAGAAGAGAATAGAAGCTTTCGAAATGTGGTGCTACAGAATAATGCTGATGATTAGGTGGGTTGATCACACAACCAATGAGGAGGTACTGAATAGAATTGGGGAGAAGAGGAGTTTGTGGCACAACTTGACTAGAAGAAGGGACCGATTGGTAAGACATTTTCTGAGGCATCAAGCGATCACCAATTTAGTACTGGAGGGCAGAGTGGGGGGTAAAAATCGTAGAGGGAGACCAAGAGATGAGTACACTAAGCAGATTCAGAAGGATGTAAGCTGCAGTAAGTACTGGGAGATGAAGAAGCTTGCACAGGATAGAGTAGCATTGAGAGCTGCATCAAACCAGTCTCAGGACTGAAGACCACAACAACAGCATATTATTTATTGTGTAGAAGTGGTACAAAGATGTTCACTTTTCAAGATAATCACCCCCACGCTGAATTCAAGTCCTCCAGTTCTTTAGAAAAAAATTCTTTTGGTAGTCCGCGCAACCACTCATGCACCGCGTGGCGTACCTCTTCATCACAACGGAACACATTTCCTCCCATTGCATCGTTGAGTGGTCCAAACATATGGAAATCGCATGGGGCAAGGTCTGGTGAGTATGGTGGATGAGGGAGACACTCAAAATGCAGGTCTGTGATTGTTGAAACTATTGTACAGGCAGTGTGGGGCCTTGCATTATCATGTTGCAAAAGCAACAGCACAAGCTGACAGCAATCCACGTCACTTTGATTTGATTGCAGGCCACAGATGTTTTTTTTTAGGAGATGCACTGGTGACAGTGGTCCCTCTAGGCACGTAAGGCTCCAAAATGACGCCTTTTACGTCCCATAAGAGAGTCAGCATTACCTTCCCTACTGGTGTTTCTAATAGAAACGTCTGTGGTTTTTGTCATGAGGAATGACGCCTTTCCCTGCTCGCTCTCTTCGTTTCCGGTTGGTGGACGTGAACCCAGGTATCGTCCCTAGTTACGATTCTTCCAAGGAAGCCATCACCTTCTCGTTCAAAGCGCCAAAGAAGTTCTTCACAAGCATGAACACGTCTTTCTATCATTTCAGGACTCACCTGCCGCGGCACCCATCTTGCAGACACTTTGTGAAACTGGAGCACATCGTGCACAATGTGGTGTGCTGACCCATGACTAATCTGTAAACATGCTGCAATGTCATTCAGTGTCAAATGGTTCAAATGGCTCTGAGCACTATGGGAGTTAACTGCTACGGTTATCAGCCCCTAGAGCTTAGAACTAATAAGGCTAACTAACCTAAGGAGAACACAGACGTCCATGCCCGAGGCAGGATTCGAACCTGCGACCGTAGCGGCCGCGCGGCTCCAAACTGTAGCGCCTAGAACCGCTCTGCTACTCCTGCCGACCATCCAGTGTCACTCGGCGGTTTTCGTGCACTATGGCTTCAACTGCTGCACTGTTCTGTGGAGTCACAACTCGTTTTGCTTGACCTGGACGAGGAGCATTCTCCACTGAGGTCCCACCATTTGCGAATTTCCTACTCCATTCGTAGACTTGCTGCTGTTACAAACATGCTTCACCGTACTGAACCTTCATTCGTCGATGAATTTCAATTGATTTCACACCTTCACTAGGCAAAAACCGAATAACAGAACGCCGTTCTTCCCTGGTGCAAGTCGCAAATGGGACGGCCTTCTTTATACTGATACTGCGACGGTATGTGTGCATCTGCATTATGCTGCCACCTATTGGTCATTCTGCACGCTGTTTGGAGCACGCTTACCAACTTACAGGATGACGGCCCGAAATTTCGATTTGTTCTTAGCATAAGTTAGTTTAAGTAGTGTGTAAGACTAGGGACTGATGACGTCAGCAGTTTGGTCCCATAGGAATTCACACACACACACACACACACACACACACACACACACACACACATACACACACACAATCTGAATCAATCAGTCAATCTATCTATCTATCAACAGGGTAACACGGTGAACATTAAGAAACCGAAAAACTGCAGGGACGCATTCTTGACTGGAAATGGTGGAAAGAAAGGTCCTATGAAGAAGTGTCGGGAAATCCGTCATTGCCACTGTAGATGGCGCTGACGAATGACTGTTTTACTGACCACATGTCGTGTGTTCCTTGTATGTTGCAGCCCGTGTGATAGACAAAGCTTTACTGTGAGCAGCAAAATGGTTCAGTATTCATATCGGTAAAAAGCCTATGTGGTGTATGTGTACAGCCAAGTAGATGGAAACAGACGAGATTCAGCATGGCACCAACCACATCGCATATTTCAAGCCTATTTTGGGGTCCTTCGAGAGCACGGAGGCGGCGGACTATACGGTGCGCCAGATCTAGAGGACAGGGTGCTACAGGGTAGTGGGACGAATCCCTGTGCAAGCTACCAGGCAAGTGGTCCACCAACATGGTGTAAGAAAAAGGACGATTATGTATATCCTGCATGAGAACCTCTACTATTCCTGCCACCTGCAACGAGTGCAAGGATTACCATCTACGTGCATCTGCGTGATTACTCTGCTATTCACAATAAAGTGCTTGACAGAGGGATTCATTGAACCATCTTCAAGCTGTCTCTCTACCGTTCCACTCTCGAACGGCACTCGGGAAAAACGAGAACTTAATTTTTTTTCTGCGAGCCCTCATTTCTCTTATTTTATCGTGATGATCATTTCTCCCTACCTAGGTGGGTGCCAACAGAATGTTTCCGCAATCGGAGGAGAAAACTGGTGGTTGAAATTTCATGAGAAGCTCCCGTCGCAACGAAAAACGCCTTTGTTTTAATGACTGCCACTCCAATTCACGTGTCATATATGTGACACTATCTCTCTATCTCGCGATAATACAAAACGAGCTTCCCTTCTTTGTACTTTTTCGATGTCATCCGTCAGTCCCACCTAATGCGGACCCCACACCGCACAACAATACTCCAGAAGAGGGCGGACAAGCGTGGTATAAGCAGTCACTTTAGTAGACCTCTTGCACCGTTTAAGTGTTCTGCCAATTAATCGCAGTCTTTGGTTTGCTCTACTCACAATATTATCTATATGACCGTTCCAATTTAGGTTATTTGTAATTGTAATCCCTAAGTATTTAATTGAATTTACAGCCTTCAGATTTATGTGACTCATCGCGTAATCGAAATTTAGCTTATTTCTTTTAGTACTCATGTGAATAACTTCACACTTTTCCTTGTTCAGGGTCAATTGCCGCTTTTCGCACCATACAGATATCTTATCTAAATCATTTGACAAGTCGTTTTGATCATCTGATGACTTAACAAGACGGTAAATGACAGCATCATCTGGAAACAATCTAAAACGGTTACTCAGATTGTCTCCTATGTCGTTAATATAGTTCAGAAACAACAGAGGGCCTATAACACTTCCTTGGGGAACGCCGGATATTAGTTCTGTTTTACTCGATGACTTTTCGTCTATTACTACTAAATGTGGCTTTTTTGACAGGAAGTCACTAATCCAGTCGCACAAATAAGGTGATACTCCGTAGGCACCCAGTTTGTTTAGAAGACGCTTGAGGGGAACGGTGTCGAAAGCTTTCTGGAAATCTAAAAATATGGAATCAATTTGACATCCCGTGCTGATAGCACTTATTACTTCATGAGTATAAAGAGCTAGTTGCGTTTCACAAGAACGATATTATCTGAATCCGTGCTGACTGTGTGTCAATAAATTGTTTTCTTCGAGGCACTTCATAATGTTCGAATACAGTATATGTTCCAAAACCCTACTGCAAATCGAAGTTAGTGATATAGGACTGTAATTCAGCGGATTACTCCTACTTCCCTTTTTGGGAACTGTTCAGCAACTATATCTCCTGACTCGGGGGTCGGTAAAACGATCCAATTAATAGTTTAGTCCGATTGTCAGGTATAACCTCTATCCATACTATTTCACACGAACTATATACTTCAATTTCGCTACAAGGCAAACTACCTCTGACAGCAATAAATACTCCACCGCCAACTTTATTTAATCTATCCTGTCTGAACACTGTTAGATCGTTTGAAAAAATTTCGGCTGAACTTATTTTCGGCTTTAGCCAGCTCTCTGTACCTACAACTATTTGAGCTTCAGTGCTTTCTATTAGGGCTTGGAGCTCTGGTTCTTTCCCAACACAGCTACGACAATTTACAACTACAATACCAATCATTTCTACTACTACCTTACTGTGTTTTACCTGCCCACAGCAGCGGATTTTCCTCCACGGGAAGAATTTGTCGATGATTTTTTGCACCAGACCATCACAGTCGTGGTATTTCTGTCATCAGTCCTCTTTACCGCTTTACAGTCGAAGCAAATTTTTGTTTTTTGACCCATTAGTCTTCTGACTGGTTTGATTAGGTCCTCTTATGCCAACCTCTTCATCTCAGAGTCTCAATTGTGACCTACAGCCTCAATTATCTGCTGGACGTATTCCAGTCTCTATCTTCCTCTTCAGTTTTTGCCCTCTGCAGCTTCCTCTAGTACAATGTCATCTGTGGCTTACAGACAATTCTTGGGGAATCGATGAGACGTCTCATCAGCATCGGTTCAGCAGCAGTGTGTACGCAGTGTTTCTTGGGGACCAGGTACTTGTATTGGTTATTAGTCCACAACGCTGCAACAGAGGAACGTACCCGGACTTCCTGAGGAATATTCTGCCTGGGCTGCTTGGGAATGCGCCTTTGACAATACGACAGGTTATGTGGTTTCTGCATGACGAAGTAACGCCCTACTTCCGCATTACAGTTCGCCGACACCTTAACATCTTGCCCCGACTGCGGCGCGGTTGGGTTGGTAAACTGCGTTGTGATTTAATTATTAATGTACACCTACCTCAGTATAGCGTTTATTCATCTCCCGTTGCTCTGCATTCGTAGGTACTATGTAGTCGATGACAAAAGCAACGTTGAAGAAAACCAACGTCCATACTTACGATTACAAAGTCTGCGTAACTCAAGCAACAAGATAAACCTGTAAATCTCTATTAGTAACGGTCAAAGTGGGTGCTTCCTCCCATAACTGAAAATGTTTGTTTGTAGATATTGATGTTTTATTACGGTCCTTTTCATTTACGAAGCCCACATTTACGTTATTAGTACATCTACTACTAGTTAGTGCAGCTTATATCACACGTAAGACAGCCAGAAATGTGCTAAGTACAACCCGAAATATTACGAGTCTCACACAGGCAACACACTGTTACAAAAACAGTTCAAGTCCGGTCCTTTTCAGTGGATTCTTCGGAAGAATATTCTCGTGAAAATGTTCTGTACATGCATACGGAACTTGCCACGCAAAATATTCACAAAGGCCGATAGCTACACACGCGACTTATTGTGCAACCAACATTCCAAAACCTTTCAAAACTTCAGCGAAATTTCCGTAATTGCATCTGCTAGCACGACGATATAAACGGAGCGCGATTTAACCGTGATTTCTTCATCTTATAGATAATTTTTTCGGACACATTTAACATGACCTCGTCCGACAGCGACTCCACTACTGACTCAATGTCGCCGCTCACAGGGCATATAACTCATTCAATTACGCGGTAAAGACTCTTCTCTCATTGGTTAATCAAAATGATCATAAAATCAGATTAACCTCTCACGATTAATTTCGCTCGCAAACCGCTTTACTCAAATCAGCATTCGCAGATGCATCTACGTCATTTCATATTGCAAAATTTCACAAAATGTTTCACAAAACCAAAGGAAACGAAAATCAAAAGAAAACTGCCTTATTACAAAAGCAAACGCTTCCGGACGTACGTCATCCACCAGTTATAGGGGTTCACCGTTTTCAGGACATCGTGGTTACGCAACACGTGTTAGTTACGGATGGTGTAATACACTATAAAATTGAAATTTGACGTATGTCCCCACATACACACTCACATTCACTCTCATCTACTCCAACCCTAACACAAAATATAAATATCAACTTTTAAATTATTATTTTCCTTATGAAAGCAAAATTATTAAAAGTTTAGAAGTAAATTCTTTAAAAATAACTTGTGCGCACTGAGAGTGCTGTTAGTATTTTCAAATGACAATCTCAAACTGTCGTGATTTTTATGTGAATTTACTTTACTAAGTGTCGGTTAGGTACTTTTTTAATAGGTCTTTTATATTTTCAAAACTATTAAAGTTATCCGCTTGAAAATTTTACACACTGTTCTTCTAAATTATAAAAGTTCCTATACCAAATTTGAAAACAAACAGATAAAATTTATCACAGTTCTTTAGTTTCGTAGGTGAGTTGAATAACTGATCTTAGTACACCGCGACAGATGGCATTATGACGCCAGCAGCCGACCACACAACGGCCGGGGCTGGAGGCTTCATTGCCAGCCTCCAACACAGCTTGACCTAACGGAATAGAAGTACTTCAAAACTCTGCAGCCGTGCAAATAGCTGCGACGTTACACGACGTTGGATAGGACGAGGGGGCCCTGTAGCATGGCTTGCTAGATCACACCCTGATTCGGTTCCGGATGTAAAGACCCTTCAACAGCGCCTTCACGACGTCTGTGACGCTATTCGGAGAGAGGCCGGAACATACGAAAGAATGCGGAAAGGCATGATGCGACGTGTGAAAGAGTGCATTGCATTCCATGGAAGACACATTGAACATCAGTTGTAACGTGGATGCGATGGAGCTCTGTACTGTATTCCGGGACGATTTGTTGTCGTTTAATTCACACTGTCCATTTTCGGTCACATGTTCATAGGATCTTTTTTCCTCCATTTCCAATAAGGAATTCGTCGCTGCAGTTTGTCGCTTCTATTAACTGTATAAAAGGCTCTCGTGTGCATGTACTGACAGATTTTTCTCCATGACCACCCACTGCCACCGACTCGTGGTTGTGGTGGTATGTAGCTCTTGGTCTCATGCTGCAAGTAAGGTAGTTCGGTTACGGCGCTTGGCAGTGGGTGAGTGTGGCGAGCAAAAATCTGCGAACTATGCAGCTATAAATACTCTTAGAAAAAAGCTATATACTATGTGACTTACGAATTTTAGCGTACATGTGAAAATGTGTTTATCGTTTCATTCGTCCGACGTATGATTGCTCGGTTACATCATTCAGACTTTAATAACGACGTGTAATATCAAGTAGATCAGTTTTTAATCTCTCAGCGCGCTTTCATCAGTCACAATTTACCGAAGATGTGAATACAAAAAACTGCAACCAGTCACTTTTTGAAACAGTTATTTATTATTCCATGAACCGGTTTTCGAACTATTAATGCATCATGATGAGTGTTGTTTACTTATCAATTTGGGTCAAAAATTTAGTTTTGGACATACTGAAACAATATAGAGGCTTTTTCTCTTTATTTTTAGTATTTATCTGTCTGCTTCCATTTTGATGGCCAATTCGTACTATAATGCAGTACTTTTATACATGTTACCTTTAGCTGATATAAACAAAAGCTGCCTTTACTAATATTCCAGATCACGTTAATCTTCATTTTCTTGAGGCCTTATTCCCACTGCAATGCAGAGTCGGTCTTATTACTCCATGGTGTTAGTTGCTGGATGCCCTTCGTGCTGGCACCCCAAACCCCCGGGATGGAATTAGTGTACCCCAGCTTCCTGTCTCTAGTGTAAGCCATGGAATAGTGTAAACGTGTCTCAAATGTTTGCAAGTCGTGTAACTGAGGCGTAACATTGGGACCAGCCCGGTATTCACCTACTTGGATGTGGAAAACCACCAAAAAACCAAATCTAGGCTGGCCAGCATACCGGCCCTCGTCGTGAATCCGCTGGGCGGATTCGATCCAGGGCCTGCGCGCCTACCAGGAAGCAGCGCGTTAGTGCCTACGGCTACCCTGGCGGGTCATTCCAGATCATGTTAATGTAAGATCAGAAATAAGTCAGCAGTTCATATGACGGTTTGGTCTTGTTTTTAAATTTAAATGTAAAGTTCATGGTCATACAAACATCTTCAGTTCATTGCAAATACTATAACTCTGTATTATTTTATTTCTGAGCATTCATGTTAATGCCAATCTTGATTAAAGTATTTGCTCCTAAATTGGATGTATTACACATTAATATACGAACAAAAATAAGACATCATATCACTTGAAGTTCATTCTTGTAGTAAATTATTTATTTACTTTATTTCGCGCTGTCACGTTAGTACCAGTTTTGATTAAAGTATTTGCCCATATATTGATTTTAATACATGTAGACAAAAACAAA
This sequence comes from Schistocerca gregaria, assembly GCF_023897955.1. Classification (NCBI taxonomy): domain Eukaryota; kingdom Metazoa; phylum Arthropoda; class Insecta; order Orthoptera; family Acrididae; genus Schistocerca; species Schistocerca gregaria. The sequence goes on from NC_064926.1 coordinate 476,174,759, forward strand.
AATATCGCTGAGCAAAGTAGGCCTATGTCATATCTTTGTGTGAAGGCCTTTGTATCGTATCGCACATGCTGGATGCTGGCAAAGTATCGCTGTCACAGTGTATTTGCATACATATTGTGTAAAAGTGTGTGATGTGGTACCAACTGGCCATCAAAATGGATGCAGACAGATGGACAAAAGAAGCTTCCCATACTGTTGCAGTAAGCTCAAAACAAAAGTCTGGATCCAAATCGACAGATATACGATACTCATGGGAATGCTTTAAAGCATGTCCCCTCTTCTTGTCACAGAGCAGCACCAAGCATTATACATGAAACAGATATGTAACGTCTGGAAAACCGTGTGAAGATAAACCTGAAAATGTTCTAAAACCGATTCATGGAATAATAAATAACTATTTTATAAAGTGATTGGTTGAAGTTTTATTTATTTACATTAAATAAACGGTCACGGGTTCTAAAGCATCCGTAATGGATAAGCTTCATCGTTGCCGAAGGTCAACAAAGACGCAAGTAAAAAATCCAGGTATACTCAACGATATAAATACTCGTAACGTACAAATGAATAGTCGAGCGGTACACTACAGTGATTTCAGATAAATATTTCGCTTATAAAAATACTCGTAACTAACACAACAATATTCGAATGGTATACTACAGTGATTTCGGATCAATTTTTCGCTTATTCTTCCTGAGTATAATCCTTTTCATAATTTAGCACGTTTCCGTAATCATTTCGCTAATTCTTCTTCGTTAGTCTTGTTGAGAATAATCCTTATCACATTTAGTTCCATTTCTTTTTAGTTTCATTTAAATTATATTATGTTAAGACCATATTACTATACTAGCATTGGCCCCATGCTGCTACACTGCGTTATGTAATGTTAATACCAGTGTGGACTGAACAGTTGAGAATTTCATAAGCGATTATATTCACTGATACGGTAAAGTTCAAAAGTCATACAGAATATACCCTTTTCTAAGGGAACTAAGTGTTCCACATTGCGCATTATATTGAGATATCTGCCAACAACAATCACCCACTTAGACCCACCACGGGATGTCATCAGTACATTGCATAGTGAATGAAATAATAAAAACATTTTCACATATACAATGAAGTTCGTAATTCATGTATTACTTCGCTTTACCTAACAATTCGCGGTTTTTTGCCCACCACATTCACCTACTGCCACGCACCGCTATCAAACTTACTAACAGGATAACATCCCTAATGAGATATACGTCTGCATGCATTTCATGTCCAGAATGGTACTCAAGCCTTCTCACACGCCATATATTCTGATCCGGACAACGCCAGGTTTATCATCTAGTGATAACTATGGGACTAATAGTGCGTAAACAATGGCTGAGCCCACAACGGATCGCTTAGTATGTACATGTCTGTCGCTCAGTATCTGTTTGACCTGATACGTCACAATACCAGCGCAGAGGCACGCTCAGCTTTGTGTAAAGCCATAAACTAGGGTAGCCTGGAAACACGTTCAGCTAGGACACCGATTCGCGTGTCATTGTGAAGAACTGGCGAAGCCCTAGTACGACCGACAGTAAGGCAACAAAACTTTTCGCCAAAGTATAAGTGAAAATCGGAATTAAGTTGAAAATCACAAAATAATGAAAGATGTCGTCCCATATCATTTGTAAATACGTCCGGAGCCATAGAAAACCCAGAAAGAGGAGAAGTCGCCTCAAATGGAAACGGACTAATGCTAAAAGGAAATGAAGAAAGATTACGAAGATGACCCTACAGGAATTTAACGGCGCCGTATTATATCGAGTCTATTGGAACTCATGTCATGTACTCCTGTGATCTGCTTCAGATGGATATCTATTTCATGAAAAATACCACTGCTGATCATACTAACCTCATCCAGGCCCAGATCTAGGGGAGGTGAATGCGGGGAGGGGGGGGGGGGGGCATACCGGGGTATCTGCACCGGGCGGCAATTTCAGGCGCCTCAAATTCATGTTCTTGAAGAAAAACATGTGTAGTGTGGTTATTGGGTGTGCAAATGATAAGAGTTGTTACAATTAATGGCGAAATCCATAGTTTCACACTGCCAGGAATAACGACTAACAGGAATAACAGGTAAAAAAACATTATATTCTTGGTGCATCCAAGAAAATGAAATTTTGACATCGAATTTTTGCCAGATCGCTACACTACTAACGGATAGTTGTACAGTCCCCCGTTAGCAGCCGCTCAAGTTCTAGTCTCGAAATAGCGAGGAAAACGCCTTCTACGAAGATGCAATAACGTCTAATAGAGGATAACTAAATTGGTGATTCTGGCAGGTTTAATGAAGTTAACCGGAAAATAAGTTTTGACAATGGCAGGAATAGTTACAGAATTAGTGATGAACCATGGACCTTGCCGTTGGTGGGGAGGCTTGCGTGCCTCAACCATACAGATAGCCGTACCGTAGGTGAAACCAAAACGGAGGGATATCTGTTGAGAGTCCAGACAAACGTGTGGTTCCTGAAGAGGGCAGCAGCCTTTTCAGTAGTTGCAGGGGCAACTGTCTGGATATTTGACTCATCTGGCCCTGTAACACTCACCAAAACGGCCTTGCTGATGTGGTACCGCGAACCACTGAAAGCAAGGGAAACTACAGTCGTAATTTTTCCATAGGGCATGCAGCTTTACTGTATGATTAAATGATGATGGCGTCCTCTTGGGTAAAATATTCGGGAGGTAAAATAGTCTCCAATTCGGATCTCCGGGCGGGGACTACTAAGGTGGACGTCGTTATCAGGAGAGAAAAAACTGGTGTTCTAGGGATCGGAGTGTGGAATGTCAGATCCCTTAATCGGGCAGGTAGGTTAAAAAATTTAAAAAGGGAAATGGATAGGTTAAAGTTAGATATAGTGGGAATTAGCGAAGTTCGGTGGCAGGAGGAACAAGAGTTTTGGTCAGGTGAATACAGGGTTATAAATACAAAATCAAATAGGCGTAATGCAGGAGTAGGTTTAATAATGAATAAAAAAATAGTTGTGCGGATAAGCTACTACAAACAGCATAGCAAACGCATTATTGTGGCCAAGCCCATGCCTACTACAGTAGTACAAGTTTATATGCCAACTAGCTCTGCAGATGACAAAGAAATTGAAGAAATGTACGATGAGATAAAAGAAATTATTCAGGTAGTGAAGGGAGACGAAAATTTAATTTCGAGAGTAGGAAAAGGAAGAGAAGGAAACATAGTAGGTGAATATGGATTAGGAGTATGAAATGAAAGAGGAAGCCGTCTGGTAGAATTTTGCACAGAACATAACTTAATCATAGCTAACACTTGGTTCAAGAATCATGAAAGAAGGTTGTATACACGGAAGAACACTGGAGATACTAGACGGTTTCAGATAGATTATATAATGGTATGACAGAGATTTAGGAGCCAGGTTTTAATTTGTAAGGCATTTACAGGGGCAGATGTGGACTCTGACCACAATCTATTAGTTATGACGTGTAGACTAAAACTGAAGAAACTGCAAAAAGGTGGGAATTTAAGGGGATGGGATCTGGATAAATTGAAAGAACCAGAGGTTGTACAGAGTTTCAGGGAGAGCATAAGGGAACAATTGACAGGAATGGGGGAAAGAAATACAGTAGAAGAAGAATGGGTAGCTTTGAGGAATGAAATAGTGAAGGCAGCAGAGGATCAAGTAGGTAAAAAGACGAGGGCTAGTAGAAATCCTTGGGTAACAGAAGAGATACTGAATTTAGCTAGAGGGCAAATGTAAGGATGTAGAGGCTTATCTCACGAGGGGCAACACAGATACTGCGTTACAGGAAAATTAAAGAGACCTTTGGAGAAAAGAGAACCACTTGCATGAATATCAAGAACTCAGATGGAAACCCAGTTCTAAGCAAAGAAGAGAAAGCAGAAAGGCGGGTCTATACAAGGGCGATGTACTTGAGGACAATAATTTGGAAATGGAAGGGGATGTAGATGAAAATGAAATGGGAGATAGGATACAGCGTGAAGAGTTTGACAGAGCACTGAAAGACCTAAGTCGAAACAAGGCCCCGGGTGTAGACAACATTCATTGGAACTACTGACAGCCATGGGAGAGCCAGTCCTGAAAAAACTCTACAATCTGTTGAGCAAGATGTATGAGACAGGCAAAATTCCCTCAGAAGAATATAATAATTCCAATTCCAGAGATAGTAGGTGTTTACAGATGTGAAAATTACCGAACTATCAGTTTAATTAGTCACAGCTACAAAATACTAACGCGAATTCTTTACAGACGAATGGAAAAACTGGTAGAAGCCGGACTCGGGGAAGATCAGTTTGGATGACGTAGAAATGTTGGAACACGTGAGGCAATACTGACCCTACGACTTACCTTAGAAGAAAGATTAAGGAAAGGCAAACCTACGTTTCTGGCATTTGTAGACTTAGAGAAAGGTTTTGATAATGATGACTGGAATACTCTCTATCAAATTCTGAAGGTGGCAGGGGTAAAACACAAGGAGTGAAAGGCTATTTACAATTTGTACAGAAAGCAGATGGCAGTTACAAGAGTCGAGGGACATGAAAGGGGAGCAGTGGTTGGGAAGGGAGTAAGACAGGGTTGTAGTCTCTCCCCGATGTTATTCAATCTGTATATTGAGCAAGCAGTAAAAGAAGCAAAATAAAAGTTCGGAGTAGGCACTAAAATCTATGGAGAAGAAATACAAACTTTGAGATTCACCGATGACATTGTAATTGTGTCAGCAAAGGACTTGGAAGAGCTGTTGAACGGAATGGACAGTGTTTTGAAAGGAGGGTATAAGACGAACATCAATAAAAGCAAAACGACGATAATGGAATGTAGTCGAATTAACTCGGGTGATGCTGAGGGAATTAGATTAGGAAATGAGACACTTAAAATAGTAAAGGAGTTTTGTAATTTGGGGAGCAAAATAACCGATGATGGTCGAAGTAGAGAGGATATAAAATGTAGACTGGCAATGGCAAGGAAAGTGTTTCTGAAGAAGAGAAATTTGTTAACATCGAATATAGATTAAAGTGTCAGAAAGTCGTTTCTGAAAGTATTTGTATGGAGTGTAGCCATGTATGTAAGTGAAACATGGACGTTAAATAGTTTGAACAAGAAGAGAATAAAAACTTTCGAAATGTGGGGCTACAGAAGAATGCTGAAGATTTAATGGGTAGATCACATAACTAATTAGGAGGTATTGAACATAATTGGGGAGAAGAGGAGTTCGTAGCAGAACTTGACTAGACGAAGGGATCGGTTGGTAGGACATGTTCTGAGGCATCAAGGGATCACCAATTTAGTACTGGAGGCAGCGTGGAGGGTAAAAATCGAAGAGGGAGACCATGAGGTGAATACACTAAGCAGATTCAGAAGGATGTAGGCTGCAGTAGGTACTAGGAGATGAAGAAAGTTGCATAGGATAGAGTAGCATGGAGAGCTGCATCAAACCAGTCTCAGGACTGAAGACCACAACAACAACAACAAGATTGTTTGTTAGAATGGGGAAGGAGAAGAAACGGGGACATCACACAAATGATGTGGAAGAATATGACGATTCCAAATTCATACAAAAATTTCGTACTACTACTTTTCGATGTCATGCTTGAGAAACTGGAGCGTATGAATGCTGATACTTTATGAATTACCTTCAGTCGTGTTATTCATGTAAATGAGCTTGATGAAAATGACCATTTGTGTCAAAAGAGTCTGCTTATTTGGAATTTGGTACAATTGCTGCATTACTAGAAAGGACTATTTCGTTCTATCTAGGAAACAGTGACAAAATAGACGTACTCAAATCGAAAAAGGACACAAGTCTTGAGTCTATTCGTATTAACATCACTTTCAGTATTAGACAACGACATTATCATTTTTCATGTAGCAAAACTTTTGAGAAAGAAATAGATTCTTTCGCAGAAAGGATACCACGCTATGTAAAGTTGTAGCACGAGTAGAGAGAAAAACTGCTGGGACCTAAGCATTGAAAGAATGTGTACTGTCTTGCTTGTCTCTTGTCTTTACTGGTTTTATGTTTTCTACATGTCACTTTATGTCATCATAAGAGAAAGTTATAGGTAATAGGCAATAAAGAGCGCAAATTTTCTGAAGAGCTCTTAATCTCCCTGTTACGGGTTGCAAATAATCCCACCCAGTATTAAGTGTGAGGTTTTTTTAAAAGGTAGTATGTCAAACCAGCTGACTGGGAGCAGGAGAGGCCCCATGGGATATTTTAATTTCCACTGACCTGAATATTGGTTTGACAGCTTCCGTTACAAAACATACAAATTTGAATTCCACAGAGCGAAATACAGTGACGTGCGACAGAAGAATACTGTGTGAAAAGGAGTGGCTCTGCACTCTGGCACACTTAAGAACTGAAGTCCGAATAACATGTCTTACGTTTCCTCGAACGTATGTTTTATATATCAAATTCTTCAGAAAGATGTGCACTACAAGTGGAACATATTTTTGAAAAAGCTTTTTTTTTAAATTTTTGATGTCCTATCTCAAACGCTCGGGCCGTGGTGGAGTGGGGGGACGCCACTATTTTTTTTCCCCAGTTCGGAAATATCGTAGATCAGGGGCTGACCTCATGGACGACGATACTACACACATAGTTAACGATCCATCGACAGACATAAAGGCTCAGACCTTTGCTACATGCGATAAACTTGTGATTTACCTATTCTGTAACCATGATAGTATAGTCCGATTGCCAGCCGGGGTGGCCGAGCGGTTCTAGGCGCTATAGTCTGGAACTGCGCGACCGCTACGGTCGCACGTTCGAATCCTGCCTCGGGCACAGATGTTTGTGATGTCCGTAGGTTAGTTAGGTTTAAGTAGTTCCAAGTTCTAGGGGACTGATGACCTAAGAATTTAAGTCCCATAGAGCTCAGAGCCATTTGAACCATATAGTCCGATTAAAGTTACGTGACAGTGAAGTCTGTCACTTACCGCTACAGTGTTGCCACGTCGGCCGCCAGAAACCGCTCAGTTATAGAGGGAACACAAACACGGCGGGTCGTTTCATATACGCTATTAATGTACTACGCCGATCGGTGTTGGCAGCGGCCGTCCCGACGTGTGACAGAAATACGAGTTACTCTATCGACAGCTGGGTTTAAGTGACCAATGACTGAACTGCGGCAGACAGCGCATTTTATAGCCTTGAAAGCTAATCTGTATGAGCAAACTCACGAAAGAAAAATTTTAGTTTCAGCGCTGAAAGCAAATTGCAGTTTCTCGCTATCATTGGTTGCCTAAAACTGTTACTGGCTACCGTGTTCTCAACCGATGAGCATATTTGGCATTTGGTTGCAGATTATGGGGGAAACAGGCAGATTCAAAATGTAAACAGAAAGACAGGAAGAAAAATTAGAGCACATCGAAAGTCAGTAAAATGATGAAAATGGCGCGGCAAAGTACTAGAAAAAAATTACATTTAAATCAATTAATTGAATAAAAATAATAATCCAGTCCTTTGGATTAAATTTAGAAATAAAAAAATTTCGGTGCATTTGACGAGATCTGAACACACGATGTCCTATACATCGGGTTTATAAGCTAACCACCGCGCTTCGCCTCTACACTGCTTAAGGATGTTATATTTACGACACTGCTGATCTAGTCGCAATGATAGATTGCAGGCTTATAAAATAGTGCTTGACGCAGTGTCATGCGAAGTATTCGTAAGCCAATCTCTGTGATAATTACGTTTCTTTTTTTTTAACGTAGTTATAATGTGTGATGAATTATAAAATGGAAGAGCCGTTCCCAACTTTCGGGATCCAAACACATAAAGATAGAAAGCCGGACAAGGAACCGGAAGTGAAATGCGCAGTTGCTGTGGCAGTTTGGTAACGGCGAAGGTGTCGGGCGTGAAGTAGAGCGCTTTGATTAGAGGAATCCAGATGCCACACCTTAAGTTCAAATGTTCAGATGTGTGTGAAATCTTATGGGACTTAACTGCTGTCATGAGTCCCTAAGCTTACACACTACTTAACCTAAATCAACCTAAGGACAAACACACATACCCATGCCCGAGGGAGGACTCGAACCAACGCCTTAAGTGTCAAGTAATTTTAATCAGACTATAGTTGTGTGAACTATTGTATTAAAGAGATTGATAATTAAATCACTCACTAATACAAAACATGATTTGATCTTGACGATTTCATGAAAAACACTAAGGCGCGGACCCGAACTGCGAACACAGATTTGTTTTGTTTTTCTTGTTTTAGACTTTGGATTATTTCTTTTCCTGCCGGAATTTCTGTATTCTTTCGCTTCTTCTTTCTTTCGAGACGATATTGGTCCTTGTTCTTTGCCTTTCCTGGAGCCTTTTGATTTTTGAGCCTTCATTCGAAATGTCTTTTTATCCCAGATCTCTGGGCGATTGATCCCAGCTTCCTCCATATTCATTCTTCTTCTCTCAACCTATCTTGTGATTGTATTTAGTTGGAAGATGTAGTTGAAGATTTTGTTTGACAAACTGCAAGCGCTTATTTTAAGGAAGTGTCCATAAAAATTCAGCCTCCTTTCCCGTATTGTGTCTGTGATCTTTTCCACCTGTTTGTACAGATCTTAATTTTTCCTCTTGTTCCTTGTGCCATCGTTTCTTGTTTGCTGTCCTAGCATCTTCCTTAAAATTTTTCTTTCCTTCTTCTCTAATTCCTCCAGCTCTTTTTTTCGTATTTAGCATCAGGCACTCTGAACTGAAATCGGTTTGTGGCTTAACAACTGTGGTGTAATCCACTAATCTCTGCATTGTAGGAGATTGTTTTCTTGTTGTATTATCTGTTCTGTACTAACCTAAATTCTGATTCTATCTTTCTGGCTCGTCTTTTGTTCGTCCTATTATCAACCTCATTCAGTTGGATCAGTTTATCAAGATACTTCAATTTATGTAGTTCTCCGTGTTATAGCAGTAGTGGACAACATAAGATCCTGAGGAAGATCGCAGCAGAGGGGTCGAAACGTCTATCATTTTTGTAGGAATATGACGCAGCCAAATAACCCAGAAGATATTTTCAATGCTTCAACTTACGTGTCTTCTTGACTTTTTGAAAGCTTGTTTATGAGTTCCTCGATGATGTTTTTAATCAGTGCATTCTGTTGTTTATTTTTGTCGAAGGAGATTACGAGACCTGTTTTTTGCCGTATATCGTCTACTGTTTCGAGCGTCATTGGAGCTGTTTCTCTATCTGTAAGTTACAACGTCAAATAATCTCTCCAAACGCTAAGCATTACGTCTGCAAATCATGCTTCATTGGACCTAAACAGATGTCTTCTGTTCCTTTTTCAAGTCCGGAGGCATCATCTGAGGTTTTAAGGACTTAGTGACTAGGTAGTAATGATGTAGAGGCATCTTACCCTAGGGGTAAGATAGATACTGCTTACAAGAAAATTAAAGAGACCTTTCTGAGAGCCACTTGTATGAAATTTGGCAAGGACTTCAATGCGAGATGCCTTTAATAGGTTCCACAACGAAACATTATCTAGAAATTTGGTAGAAAACCCAAGAAATTCTGGTCGTATGTAAAGTACACAAGCGGTAAGACGCAGTCAATACCTTCACTGTGCAGTGCCGATGGTACTGTTACCGACGACTGTGCCACTAAAGCGGAGTTATTGAACGCAGTTTTCCGAAATTTCTTCACCAGGGAAGACGAATGGAATATTCCAGAATTTTTAAACACGAACAGCTGCTAGAATGTGTTTCTTAGAAGTAGACACCTTATGGGTTGCGAAGCAACTCAAATCGCTTGATACGGGCAAGTCTTCAGGTCCAGATTGTATACCGATTAGGTTCCTTTCGGATTACGCTGATACAATAGCTTCCTACTTAGCAATAATATACAACCGCTCGCTCACCGATAGATCTGTACCTACAGATTGGAAAATTGCGCAGGTCGCACCAGTGTTTAAGAAGGGTAATAGGAGTAATCAATCGAACTACAGACCTATATCATTGACGTCGGTTTTCAGTAGGGTTTTGGAGCATATACTGTATTCAAACATTATGAATCACCTCGAAGGGAACGATTTATTGATACGTAATCAGCATGGTTTCAGAAAACATCATTATTGTGCAACGCAGCTAGCTCTTTATTCTTACGAAGTAATGGCCGCTATCGACAGGGGATCTCAAGTTGATTCCGTATTTCTAGATTTCCGGAAAGCTTTTACACCGTTCCTCACAAGCGAATTCTAATCAAGCTGCGGGCCTATGGGGTATCGTCTCAAGTTGTGCGATTGGATTCGTGATTTCCTCTCGGGAAGGTCGCAGTTCGTGGTAATAGACGGCAAGTCATCGAGTAAAACTGAAGTGATATCAGGTGTTCCCCAGGGAAGCGTCGTGGGACCTCTGCTGTTCCTGATCTATATAAATGACCTGGGTGACAATCTGAGCAGTTCTCTTAGGTTTTTCGCAGATGATGCTGTAATTTACCGTCTAGTAAGGTCATCCGAAGACCAGTATCAGTTGCAAAGCGATTTAGAAAAGATTGCTGTATGGTGTGGCAGGTGGCAGTTGATGCTAAATAAGGAAAAGTGTGAGGTGACCCTCATGAGTTCCAAAAGAAATCCGTTGGAATTCGATTACACGATGAATAGTACAATTCGGAAGGCTGTCAATTCAACTAAGTACCTGAGTGTTAAAATTACGAACAACTTCAGTTGGAAAGACCACATAGATAATATTGTGGGGAAGGCGAGCCAAAGGTTGCGTTTCATTGGCACGACACAGAAGATGCAACAAGTCCACTAAAGAGGCAGCTTACACTACACTTGTTCGTCCTCTGTTAGAATATTGCTGCACGGTGTGGGATCCTTAGCAGGTGGGATTGAAGGAAGTCATCGAAAGGGTGCAAAAAAGGGCAGATCGTTTTGTATTATCACGTAATAGGAGAGAGAGTGTGGCAGATATGATACGCGAATTGGGATGGATGTCATTACAGCAAAGACGTATTTCGTCGCGGCGAGACCTTTTTACGAAATTTCAGTCACCAACTTTCTCTTCCGAATGTGAAAATATATCGTTGAGCCCAACCTACATAGGTAGGAATGATCATCAAAATAAAATAAGAGAAATCAGAGCTCGAACAGAAAGGTTTAGGTGTTCGTTTTTCCCGCGCGCTGTTCGGTAGTGGAATGGTAGAGAGATAGTATGATTGTGGTTCGATGAACCCTCTGCCAAGCACTTAAATGTCAATTGCAGAGTAGTCATGTAGATGTAGATGTAGGTCAAGAGCTCAGATGGAAACCCAGTTCTAAGCAAAGAAAGGTGGAAGGAGAATGTAGAGGGTCTATACAAGGGCGATATACTTCAGGACAATATTATGGAAATGGAACAGCATGTAGATGAAGGTGAAATGGGAGATAGGATACTGCGTGAAGAGTTTGACAGAGCACTGAAAGACCTAAGTCGAAACAAGTCCCGGGAGTAGACAACATTCCGTTGGAACTACTGACAGCCTTGGCCTTGGGAGAGCCAGCCCTGACAAAACTCTACCATCTGGTGAGCAAGATGTATGAGACACGCGAAATTCCCTCAGACTTCAAGAAGAATATAATAATTCCAATCCCAGAGAAAGTAGATGTTGACAGATGTGAAAATTACCGAACTATCAGTTTAATAAGTCACGGCTGCAAAATACTAACGCGAATTCTTTACAGACGAATGGAAAAACTGGTAGTAGCCGGACTCGGGGAAGATCAGTTTGGATTCCGTAGAAATACTGGAACACGTGAGGCAACACTGACCCTACGACTTATCTTAGAAGAAAGATTAAGGAAAGGCTAACCTACGTGTCTAGCATTTGTAGATCCAGAGAAAGCTTTTGACAATGTTGACTGGAATACTCTCTTTCAAATTGTAAAGATAGCAGGGGTAAAATACAGGTAGCTAAAGTCTATTTACAATATGTACAGAAGCCAGATGGCAGTCATAAGAGTCGAGGGGCATTAAAGGGAAGCAGTGGTTGGGAAAGGAGTGAGACAGGGTTGTAGCCTCTCCCCGATGTTATTCAATCTGTATATTGAGCAAGCAGTAAAGGAAACAAAAGAAAAATTCGGAGTCGGCGTTAAAATCCATGGAAAAGAAATAAAAACTTTGAGGTTCGCCGATGACATTGTTATTCAGTCAGAGACAGCAAAGGACTTGTAAGAGCAGTTGAACGGAATGGACACTGTCTTGAAAGGTGGATATAACATGAACATCAACAAAAGGAAAACGAGGGTAATGGAATGTAGTCGAATTAAGTCGGATGATGCTGAGGGAATTAGATTATGAAATGAGACACTTAAAGTAGTAAAAGAGTTTTTCTATTTGGGGAGCAAAATAACTGATGATGGTTGAAGTAGAGAGGATACAAAATGTAGACTGGCAATGGCAAGGAAAGCGTTTCTGAAGAAGAGAAATTTGTTAACATCGAGTATAGATTTAAGTATCAGGAAGTCGTTTCTGAAAGTATTTGTTTGGAGTGTAGCCATGTATGGAAGTGAAACATGGACAATAACTAGTTTGGAGAAGAAGAAATATAAGCTTTCGATATGTGGTGCTACAGAAGAATGCTGAAGACTAGATGCGTAGATCACATAACTAATGAGGACAAGAAGAAGGGACCGGTTGGTAGGACATGTTCTGAGGCATCAAGGGATCACAAATTTAGCATTGGAGGGCAGTGTGGAGGGTAAAAATCGTAGAGGGAGACCAAGAGATGAATACACTATGCAGATTCAGAAGGATATATGTTTCAGGAGGTACTAGGAGGTGAAGAAGCTTGCACAGGATAGAGTAGCATTGAGAGCGACATCAAACCAATCTTAGGACTGAAGACCACAACAAGAACAGTAACTAACTCGAAATGTTTATACAGTGCGGGTGGTGTCAACAGACCGCTGCCCGCAATTCCCGAGACGCACGGATGTGTGATTCGTTAAACACTAATTCCTACAACTAATTTAATTTCAATCTTTCTTTTTCCTTGTTAAAGCTTTATCGTGGCTGAAATTTCTATATCCTAACGCACATCCTTTTATGGTAACACATGATCCGCTCACAATGTGACCAGTGCCTGCGTTCGTTATCAACACACAGTAACTCAAAGGCTGCAGGTGGCAGCAGTAGCAGTGGAGGCTATAGTAAGAGTGTTGAGAGACACGGAAAACGTTGCCGTCGCGGAAATGCGGAAACGTAGCAATTTATCTGACGTCCGAAAGGACATGATCATTGACTTTCGAGCCAAGGGCGCAAGCATTTTTGAAACGGCTACCTTTATAAACTGTTCACTTGCCACCACGGTTTAAGTGCCGTACACAGCCAAATGGCACTATCCCAAACCGGCGCCGGGGCAACGGTGGCGCAGCAACGGGCCATAGACGACAGGGGTGAACGACGGTGCACGGTCGAATAGACATGCAACCGATGAGCAACAGACTGTCCTGATCAACCAAGTGGTCACCAACAGCGTCTCCTCGATGACTGTTCAGCGGGTTTCGCATCAGACACCTGGTTCATGAACCCATGATGACTGCTGTTCGTCGGCGACGAAGGCTGAAATTTGCACGCCAATAAAGCAACTATGCGTTCATTGAGTGGTTACAGGTGGCCTTTCTAGATACAGATGTACGTTAGTGTGAAAAGTCTTGTAACGATAGTCGGAAGGTTCAAATGGTTCAAATAGCTCTGAGTACTATGCGACTTAACGTCTGAGGTCATCAGTCGCCTGGAACTTAGAATTAATTAAGCTTAACTAACCTACGGACATCACACACATCCATGCCCGAGGCAGGATTCTAACCTGCGACCGTAGCGGTCTCCTGGTAGCGCCTAGAACCGCTCGGCCACTCCGGCCGGCAATAGTCGGAAGGATCCAGGCCGGAGGGATATCCCTGGATGATCTCGTCATTCTGGAAGATGCAATGGATCAACACTAGTACGCATCCATCCTTGGGGAACGTGTCCACCCCTACATGCACTTTGTTTTTCCACAGCAGTATGGCACCTACCAACAGAACAGAGCAACGTGACACACAACTCACAAGCGCCCGTGCGTAGTTCGAAGAGCACAAGGATGAGTTTACGAGCTCCCCTGTCCACCAAATTCCCCGGATTTAGAGCGAAGCGAGAATCTGTGGGACTATCTCTATCAGGCTGTTCGCGCCAAGGTTCTGTGCCGTGTGCTCCTACGATTTGATTGTCCCGCTGTAGTGTGTTCGATATCTTTCGATTCGCTTTGCGGTGCGCGGGTTGATGTGCCCTCTGGGATTCCGTGGGGGGAGCAGGAAGGGAGTCTCGGGCAGAGAGAGACGAGCGGGACTGGGCGGAGCGACGCCGGAAAACCGCGGAAGTCACGTCGGCAAGTGGTGTGAGCGTGGCAGTTGCATTGGGGCCGGCCGAGCAGCAGAACTGGAGGCGTTGCAGTGACTCGCTGTCGTTCGTCCTGTTTGCGAGTTCAACCTTCCTCCCGCTGTAGGTACGGGTTGGTGCTATTCTGGACATTAACTTATTAGCGGCATTTCGTTAATATTGTTAAAGGTGACCTGTTAGTTTGGTGCATCTTCATCTGGTGGAGTTACATCGAGACCTTTCTGTCGTATTCTGGTTTGCGCTGCTGAGCAGTGAGTGTTCCCGCGTCGCGTGTCGAAATACTGACTTGTGCCCTGGTTGATTTACGTATGAACTGGAGTTCCTATGTGGGCGTGTTTGCTTAAATTGTCGATGAAGTGTTTCACAATACCTTTATTTGAGTGTCTTTAAATTGCCCTTCAGTTTGTTACTGAACTTATGTCAGTTAAGGGACGCCCAAATTGTCACGCTAGAGAAGTAAAGTTTAAGTCTACTGTGACACCACTGTTTACCTGTTGGATTAAAATTAATTCAGTCTCAACCACAGCTAGGAATAATGCAAAAGTGCCGTGTGTGTTCGTTTTTTGTCCTTTTCTCGTACTCACTACTGTTGAGTGTTTAACTGTTTTGGAAACCCCTTTGACGTCATTTCACGGCGTGGTTTTAGAAATAGTTCTGTGGATACTGTTGTTAACGGCTCCTGTTGCAACGGTGTTTCTGGCCCATACATCTATCGCACGCCAGGGGTTTAGTGACAACCGCCAACAGTGCGGTAACTTGTTATCAGTCCTAGCCTACCACTACAGATGGATTTCTGTGGCAAAATTCAAATGGAGGCACTGTCTTGTTAACTTGCCTAAACTGAATGTGCTTGCCTTGTAAAACAGTTCATTACTGTTTCTGAGTGGTTTAAGCAGTGGTAGGGCACTCGTTATTCTGGACCAGACTGTACTTGGCATTAGTTGCATTGTCTTGGTAAATCGGTGTGCTACGTAAGATTATAACGCAAGCCCCATTGAGGGTAATATTTATCATTTAACTATATGAGTTGGTTCTGTGAATCATTATGGCACGCAAGGTCACGCAAGACGGTGCTGTAGTGGGCAGATATTGCTATACGTCTTTGATATTATTTCCTGTAAGCCATTGTGCCCATTAGGTTATATAAGGCTTCAATACAGTGACCAGTTTGGTAATTCTCTGTGTTTCGTAATAACATTATACAAGCATTTAAATTTTGGGAAAGGTTTAAATCTCATATTTGCAGATTGTTTGATGTTAGATAACTTGTTGATGATTCATGTTAAATCAGCTGATGTACATTTAAATTGAACAAGTTAAATGTCAATATGTTATTACCAATACCTTGCACGAATTTTCTTTCGTAATAAATTAAATTTCATATTCTATCCCCAATTTGTTGCTCAGACTTCCACTCCAGCAGCCCCTGTATCCTGCTCCCAACCATATCAGGTTCCTCAACTGAGAAACCTAGCACGGCTAAGGCACTGCAGTCGGCATGGCTCCACATGGCCGTCTGTCCCTTCGAGAGCTTCACTGATTCTTTTTCTGCACGTCTCGCACCGATCTGCGCTGCAAAAGGTTACTATCTGGCTTTTGACAGGTGGTCACATTACTGTGACTGGACAGAATAAATAGACCTGTACAAAACTACAGCGTCCAGAAACGAACATGGCTGTTCCCTGATCCCAGTGTATGACTGCTTCTTCCAAATTATCCGGATTGTCCAACTACAAACTACACTAGTCAACACTGAAATTCTTTCCGACTTAAAAATTGCTATTTCTAATTCATCTCGTCACTGGGAAAACTAAAATGACATTTGAAACATTGTTAGCTCTTTGTTCTCAGATATAGCTCATTTAATCATTTAAGGATAGTTGCTACGAAATTTGACGCCTGGAGATCGTGTTGACGCGTCTGAGCATAGCAGTGATAAGTGATGAGAAATTTGTATAACTAATAGGAAAATGTGGCATCTGCAGGTAAAGTTAGCGCAACTGACTGCAGGAATCACCAGTCACGACTGCTAATGTATTTTGTCATTCGCTCTGTAAAGTTTCTTTCGTGTATTAAATTACATAGAGTTTTTATTGCTTTGTGTGTAAATGAAAGATACAGTTTATTCCGAAAAAATAGTTTTTTTTTAAATTCCGGTTACATAGACTCGAGGATGCCTTTTAACCGCCAAAACTCTCCTGATAGTTTTTGACAAGTGTGTTATAAGGTGACTTTTCTCTCCAGAAACGTCGAATTACTCCAATAACAGAGACAGCATATCACCACTATTTTTGAAGGAAGGGGGGGGGGGAAGTTTAGTGTTTAACGTCTCGTCAACAGCAAGGTCATTAGAGACGAAGCATAAGGGCTGATTAGGAAGGATGGAGAAGAAAAGCAACGTTGACCTTTCGAAAGAACTGTCCCGGAATTTTGCCTTAAGCGTTTCAGGGAAGTCACGGAACGCCTAAATCAGACCACTATTTTGGGATGCAATTCTGTGACTCTATGTACTGTTTGCATCATGTATAATTACTCCCGTAGCAAAAAAGACTCCCGGTTCCTCCCAGATCTGTCGCCGATAGAACATGTGCGTTACCAGGCGGGTCATTAACTTCGTCCCAGTGCCAGTATCTTGCATAACAGGGACGAACTTGCATCAGCAGAGGAGAAAACGACTTTATGACACCACCTCCCAGTCGAATCAATGAAACCATCCAGGCCAGAGGGCGTGTAACGTCATGTAAGTGGGCTCCTACTGCTAAGTTCTGTGCAGTTTTTACTCGATTTTATAATCATTGAATAACATCCCATATTCTCTCAAACGGTAAAGTTCCATTTAAGTTCATTTTCCTCTCCTGGCTGTTGTGCTGTTTTTGTCAGGCAGTTTACGTAACTACAATATTCAAGCTAGTGCTTTTAGCACGAAGCTGTGGCGGATCGTTAGTAAGTACATATTTTCATCTGCTTCAAACCAGAACCCAGATACTTGTAGCTCAATGACGAATAACGCTCCACTCGACTGCTCTTGAAAAGTGGTCGCCCGCTGGGATTCGATCACTAGGTTTATATAAGGAGCGATCAAACAGTTTCCGACTGGGGGCGTTTCTGCAGCTTATATGCAAAGTAGAGCGACTCCGAAGCGGGTTAATACCGGGGGGGGGGGGGGGGGTGTTTCGCAGATTCCCATTATAAATTTATAGAAATTTATAGGAATGAGTTCATAATATTATGCGACGGTTTCAGTTCAGTATACGTAACGCGTCACGTCTGCTGGGGGAAAGAGCGAAGTCTCGAGAATTTCTTGTTCTGGTATGCAACGGGGAAGACAGGATGACGTGTACCACTTTTTGTGGGGTCGTATGCAATGTTTAATTTACGAGAGTTCTGTAGCGACAGAGGAAGATTTGCTAGCACAAATTTTGACGGCTGCACTAGAAACTGAAGAGACATCAGGTGGGATGGAGAATTTGTACCAGAACATGCTTCGTAGGTGCAAAGTCTGTAACAGCGCTGGTTGTTGCCACATTGAGCCGCTCTTGTAATGCATCTATACTGTTCTGCACGTACAGTGTGCTCAGTTCTTTATTGTTTTACATAATGTAAACACTTAATGGTTAAGTGTTAATACAAAAAAATGTGCTTGACTGATAAATAGATGTTTCACTATGTTTCCTTTGGAATTGTTACCTGATAATTTTACTGTGTCAAGACAAGTTCTCAGGCATAAGTCGATGAGTAAAGCATCGGAACTGAAACCGCCATAGGACGGAAACGGTATGTTTCCGGACATGAGTTCCTGTTCATAATATTATGTACTTACTTTCCTCTACAAGTCCTAGAAGTATGTAACGGAAATTTCCAAATTTCCGAAGGACCAACGTGCTGCTACTCATTTCTTTGCTGCCGAAGGACAAGCACCGTACACATTCAGGGGGGGGGGGGGGGAATGAAGGATGTATATGGGGCAAAATGTCTATTAAAAACCACCGTTCCGGAATCTTGCGCCTATTTCCATGGTGGTTGCAATTCGACACAAGACGGCAGTCGATCTGGGAGGCCAGCATCATCAATTGCACAAACTCAAATGGGAGACGCTCTAGCATCCGGTCTAAAATCTGATCTCTTACCATGCGAACATCACGCCTTCGGTCCCTTAAAAAAGGTCTAGTAGGGACGACTGTACCTGCCACGCGAAGATGTACAGCAGGCAGTCACAAACTTCTTCACGCAGCAGAACAAATGGCATATTGATGGGATGATTGCCTCAACGCTCACTGCGATTTTGCCTGATTGGCACGACTGTCTTGAAATAGACATGCTTCAGTAAGGATAATGGATGATGGATGTTCGACTTTGAAATATAAACAAGCACTTAATGACGTATCTCATTATCATCCAAAGGATTTACGAAGGTTGGAACTTTAATAGTGGCAACTATTTATTTACAGCTCGTACAAAACAGATACGTTTTTCAAAGTTTTACTGACCTTCAGAGTAGTCACCAGCATTGTGTATAGGCTGTTACCAGCGATGTGGAAGTCGTAGGATACTCTTAGCAGTGCCAGTTGTGTTGACAGTTCGAGTGGAGCTGTCTATTGCCCGACGAATTTGTAGAAATTCTGAAGACAATGCCTTGAAGTGTTTCCTTCAGTTTAGAAATCAAGTTGAACTCACTTGGGCTTAAGGCAGGAGAGTGCAGTAGGTGGTATAGCACTTAGCAATCCCATCAGTCAAACAAATCAGTTACAACTTGCACTGTACGTGCTTGAGCATTGTCCTTCAAAATGATCGTCAGGTCCTGCTGAAAGTGTCATCATTTCTGTATCTAAGCTGATCGTAGGTTGTGTTCCAAAAATGAACAGCACAGAGCCAGAAGTGATGACACTTTCTGCAGGACCTGACCATCATTTTTGAGGACAATGCCCAAGCACGTCCAGTGCAAGCTGTTACTGATTTGTTTGACTGATGGGGCTTCTAAGTGCTATAGCACCTACTGCACTCCCCTGAGTTAAGCCCTCGTAACTCGATTTCTAAATTGAAGGAAACACTTCACGGCATTCGCTTCAGAATTGCAACAAATTAGTCGGACAATAGACCGCGCCGCGCGAACGGTCAACACAACTGGCACTGCTAAGAGTATCCTACGACTTCCACATCGTTAGCAATGCTGGTGACTACTTTGAAGGTCACTAAAACTTTGATACTCATATCTATTTTGTATGAGCTGTAAATAAGCAGTTGCCACTATTAAAGTTGCAACCCTCCTATTTTGGTAATCGGCCAATCCATTCATCATTTTTCTACCCAGTTTTAATCTTCGATGATTTTCCAGTCTCCGGCTTTTTTTACAGTAGTTTATATTTTGGTCCTAAACTGCAGGAGCTCTTCCAGCAACCTTGACAATGGAGATATGCGGGTTACGATCAAATTTTTCTTTCTCGAAACAGACCACAACTCATCTCGTGAGATAATCCCATGCTCAAGAGAACAACGTCGAATGGTTCTGCTCATAACATTTGACGAATTTGCTTGTGACACAGTTCAGCATCACACAAAAAATTACATTAATAACTGCGACAGACACAAGAAACAGCAGGATGTTGCCGTGGCTACAGCTCTTAAGGGATTGGAAGAATGTCTGCCATGTCTCCAGTACGAGCCTCCCTCCACTACCTCCTCCGTAGCTACGAATCCTAAGGGAATTCTTAACAGAATATCGATGCTGTCGTCACCCTAAAATACGCAGCTCTGGTAGGCCAAATTTCACTGTGCTCTCGCTACCAAATACGTCACTGAATTGCTGTTTTGCTCTTGCAACGCTTTTGCGATACAGGAAGGAGACACAATATTCTTTGTAGGCCACAACCAATACGAAAGCCATTGTGATTAACATCAGGGGCACGCATCTCTCCTTGCAAATAGGTGCAGATGTCTAGATTACTTATGCAAGTGACGAATCATAATAACTTTCGCCGGGAGTGGACTGATTTGACAGGCAGAGCGACGCCTCCCGGAAGGGACCGCCTGTTCCCGCTGCATTTCGTCTCCGGGTTGCCACACCTTGTTGCCGTAACACCGCGCTGGGAGAGCAGGGGATTGGCTGCGAGCCGGCAGTGACCTCAGCGCGGCGGCCCTGGATTTGGCAGACTTCCTGCGCCGGCGCGCCCCGCGGCTTAGTGAATGAGTAGCGAGCAGCGCCGGAATGCGAAGCGGGGGCGGATGGCCGCAAGGTCGCCTTCGGTCGCTGCCTCCATCTTTACCGACGCCTCCACCGCGCTGCGCCGCGAGACACGCCACTATGTCGGGCAGTCTAACATGTAGGCGCCAGCCGCTGAGGCCGCGGCTTCTACGGTCTGTCTCTAATCCTTCATCAGGGCTCTATCACGGCTCTCGGACATGTTAGTGGACATTAATATGGCTGTGAGTACACTTTGCCCTTACGGTGGCTTGAACTCTGCTAGAGATGTTTTCGGTGAGGTGTCTGTATGTCTGTGGAGGATTCTTCCTCAAGAGTTGAAACCAGAAAAGGTACTACATCTACATGGATACTCTGCAAATCACATTTAAGTGCCTGGCAGAGGTTTCATCGAACCACCTTCACAATTCTCTATTATTCGAATCTTGTATAGCGCGTGGAAAGAATGAACACCTATATCTTTCCGAACGAGCTCTGATTTCCCTTATTTTATCCTGGTGATCGTTCCTCCCTATGTAGGTCGGTGTCAACAAAATATTTTCGCATTCGGAGAAGAAAGTTGGTACTTGGAATTTCATGAGAAGATTCCGTCGCAGTGAAAAACGCCTTCCTTTTAATGATGTCCAGCCCAAATGCTGTATCATTTCGGTGACACTCTCTCCCATATTTCGCGATAATACAAAATGTGCTGCCTTTCTTTGAACTTTTTTGATGTACTCAGTCAGTCCTGTCTGGTAAGGATCCCACATCGCGCAGCAGTATTCTAAAAGAGGAAGGACAAGCGTAGTGTAGGCAGTCTCCTTTGTAGGTCTGTTACATTTTCTAAGTGTCCTGCCAATAAAACGCAGTCTTTGGTTAGCCTTCTCCACAACATTTTATATGTGCTAAGTTGTTCGCGATTGTAAGACCTAGGTATTTAGTTGAATTTACGGCCTTTATATTTGACTGATTTACCGTGTAACCGATGTTTGAGTTACTTTTAGCACTCATGTGGATGATCTCACACTTTTCGTTGTTTAGGATCAACTGCCACTTTTCGCACCATTCCGATATTTCTTCTAAATCGTTTTGCAGTTTCTTTTGATCTTCTGATGACTTTATTAGTCGATAAACGACAGCGTCATCTACAAACAACCGAAGACGGCTCCTCAGATTGTCTTCCAAAACGTTTATATATATAAGGAACACCCAAGGAGCTATAACACTACCTTGGGGAACGTCAGAAATCACTTCTTCTTTACTCGATGACTTTCCGTCCGTTACTACGAAGTGTGACCTCTCTGACAGGAAATCACAAATCCAGTTACATAATTGAGGCGATATTCCATAAGCACGCAATTTCACTACGAGCCGCTTGATGGGTATAGTCTCAAAAGCCTTCCGGAAATCGAGAAATACTTAATCGATCTGAATCCCTTGTCAATAGCACTCAGCACTTCATGTGAATAAAGAGCTAGTTGTGTTTCACAGGAACGATGTTTTCTAAACCCATATTGACTGTGTCAATATACCGTTTTCTTCGAGGTAATTCATAATGTTCGAACACAATATGTTCTAAAATCCTGCTGCATATCGACTTTAACGATATGGGCGTGTAATTTAGTGGATTACTCATACTATCTTTCTTGAATATTGGTGTGACCTGTGTAACTTTCCAGTCTTTGGGTACGGATCTTTCGTCGAGCGAACGGTTGTATATGATTGTTAAGTATGGAGCTAATGCATCAGCATACTCCGAAAGGAACCTAATTGGTATACAGTCTCGACCAGAAGACTTGCTTTTATTAAGTGATATTGGACACTGGGGTTTGGAGCGAATTCGACGATGTAACTCGTACTATAGATGTTCAATTGGGTTAAGGCAGGGGCTGTAGGCAGACCAGTCCTGTTCAGGAATATTATTGTTGGAAAAACCATTGCCTCAGCGATGCTGCCTTATGCCAGTGTGCGTTGTTATGCTGATACAGTCACGATCTACCTACTGTCCCTGCAATGTACGCAGTACAGAATGCTGTAAAATGTTTCATATTATTCTTCATTTAGCAGTTTCTTATGCACAATAGTGAGACCACACACTAATCACGAAAAATCGCCTCCTCCATTATCCATAATTTACTGTTGGCTCTAACTACGATGGTAGGCTACTCTCTCCACTCATTCTGCAAACCAAATCCCTTCCAGCGTATTGCCACAGGGTACAGCGTGATTTCTCTCTCTAAATCACTCGTTTCTAGTCATCCAGTGTCGGTTGGCGTCGCTCTTTACGTCATTTCAGGTGTTGTTCAGCACTCACTACGAAAATTTATGGCTTTTAGGAGCTGATCGACCTTGGCACCCCATTACTTTTGCATTCTCGACGAATAGTCATTGTACGAGAGTTACTCCAAAAGAAATGCACACTATGTTTGTAAAAATACAGTTTTTATTCTGCATGTGTGAAAGTTTTACAGTGTGTAGATACATCCTTCCCGCTTGTTTTCAAACTTAGTTCAACTTGTTCCCGTGAGTGGCGCGGTCACAGCATGTCTTCAAGATGGCTGCATTTGACGTTCGTCAGAAGCAACGTGCTGTCATAGAATTCCTGTGCTGTGAAAACTAGACAGTAGGAAACATCCACAAGAGGTTGAAAAAGGTGTATGGAGATGCTGCTGTCGATCACAGTATAGTTAGTCGGTGGGCAAGCAGGTTACATGATGAAAACCGGCACGGCAGCAATGAAGATTGTCTTTGCAGCGGTAGGCCTCGTACTAAACACACTCCAGAGAGTGCAGAGAGTTAACGAATTGGTGACTGCTGACAGACACATCACAGTGAACGAATTGTCACGATGCGTTGGGATAGGGGAAGGAAGTGGTTGCAGAATACTGAAAGCGTTGAGGTTAAAAAAGTTTTGTGCCAAGTGGGTTCCCAGGATGTTGACAGTGGCTCACAAAGAAACAAGAAAAACGGTATGCAGCGAACTTTTGGAACAGTACGAGAATGGTGGAGATGAATTTCTTGGAAGAATTGTGACAGATGATGAAACATGGCTCCATCATTTTTCACCAGAGACGAAGAGGCAATCAAGGCAGTGGTATCATGCAAATTCACCCAAGAAAAAAAATTCAAAACCACCCTTTCTGCTGGAAAAGTTATGGCTACGGTGTTTTTAGATTCCGAAGGACTCTTGCTTGTGGACATCATGCCAAGTGGAACCACCATAAATTCTGCTGCGTATGTGACGACACTGTATGTGTTCGACGACATCGGCAAAAGCATAATGTTTTTCTGTTGCACGACAATGCACGGCCACATGTCAGTCAAAACCGCATGGAAGCGATCACAAAACTCGAATGGACTACACTGAAACACCCGCCTTACAGTCCTGACATGGCTCCATGTGACTATCATCTCTTTGGGAAACTGAAAGACTCTCTTCGTGGAACAAGGTTTGAAGATGATGACTCCCTTGTGCACGTTGCCAAACAGTGGCTCCAACAGGTTGGTGCAGAATTTTATCGTGCGGGTATACAGGCGCTGGTTCCAAGATGGCGTAAGGCAGTTGAGAGGGATGGAAATTATGTGGAAGAAATGAAGATATTGTTCCTAAAGTATGTATCTATAGACTGCAAAACTTTCTAACATGTAGAATAAAAGATGGATTTTTTTAAAAAAAAATAGTGTGCATCTCTTTGGGAGTGATCCTCGTAGTATCTGGATTTTTGGTTGCACTTTGGAATTCATCGAGTGATCGCTTCCGTTGAGTTCATGTGATTCTTTACAACCGCCCAATGCAAAGCTCGATGTTTCCTGTGCAGGATCTACCGGATCTTTGCTTAGCGCGGTTGATCATTCACGTTTCCATTTGACAGTCAGATCATCACCAGTCGACTTAGGCAGCTTGAAAAGGATTAGAATGTCCCTCATGGATTTGTTATAAAGATGGCATCTCGTGACTAGTCTACGTTCGAACTCGTCGAGCCCTCCTGGACGATCCAGTCTGCTGTTGCTGCTTCTCTGCTGACGTCACAATAATTCGCGCACCCTTTTCTATTGGCGAGCCAGTTTGTCGTGACGTCTGGTGGTCAATTCCACGTTACGTGTAGGTGACCGGATACTTTTGATCAGATGGCATACATCAGAAGCAAATACAGGGCTCGGTTCCGGGGGAGCGGAACGGGAGTGGCAACTGTGTCATGGATAAGTATTTGGAATGAAAGAATGCAAAATGTCGCCACTCGTGCAAGGTAGAATGAACATAGGTGTCGCAATAAAGCGCCTAGCATTTTAGGATGATGGTTCAAATGGCTCTGAGCGCTATGCGACTTAGCTTCTGAGGTCATCAGTCGCCTAGAACTTAGAACTAAGTAAACCTAACTAACCTAAGGACACCACACACATCCATGCCCGAGGCAGGATTCGAACCTGCGACCGTAGCAGTCGCACGGTTCCGGACTGCGCGCCTAGAACCGCGAGACCACCGCGGCCGGCTTTCGGATGATTTTGCCATATTATCTAAAGGACAGACGGATGCAGCAGTGAAAGTAATCTTCTGGACGATACACTCAACACGAGAGGGTTAAGAAGACCTTCGGAGACAAAAACATTTAGTGCTTTGACCATTCTCGGTAGCTGCAAGAATATTTGTTAAAAATGTATATTTCTAAATTAATCGCCGTAACTGTTAATACATTTACCCCACTGAGAGACAATGGAAATATGTTTGCGGTTGCCTACAGAACTATGATTGTACCAGGGAGTGCACCTCTTGGTCCTGTCAAATGGGCGCCCGCCACCAATGTCTTTCTTCAGGGCTCCAAAAATATGGTATTGTCATGCGGAAAGATCGGGACTGCGTGCAAGATGTGTAAGGGATTCCCAACGAAACTTCTGCAGCATAGGCGAAACAACGTTGACAACATGTGGGCGGGCGCA
The DNA here is from genome assembly GCF_023897955.1 of Schistocerca gregaria. Lineage (NCBI taxonomy): Eukaryota > Metazoa > Arthropoda > Insecta > Orthoptera > Acrididae > Schistocerca > Schistocerca gregaria. The sequence goes on from NC_064926.1 coordinate 476,200,248, forward strand.
CTTAGCGCTACGCCGGTTGGGAAGACGTTGACCGTCTTGTCTCACAGTAAGATGAATGTGTTAACAAACATGGCGATTGCTTCTGAAAGGATAACATATGGCGAATGTAGGGGTTTATATTCCAGAAGAAGGTAGAAAAGAAGAGAGGGACAAATTCTGCGAGAAATTACAAAATGTCACGAAAGAGTTTAATAAAACATACTAAACCTCTGCGGGGACGAATGCCCAAGCTGGGAAACTCTATTTCAGTATATTGTATGAGAGTCTGGGGAATACAGAATTAAAACTAATAGTGAGAATATGCGAGAATTTGGCACTATAATGCCTTGAAGGTAACTAATACATTCTATAAGGGATATTCGCAAGTGGTAGAGGTTCTAGATCAATCATAGACTATGTAATGGCTAATAAAAAAGGATATCTTTAGTGCAATCGGTTTTACTTAACCCTGAGCCACCTCTAGCCGAATTTTCCACACTGCAATCTGTTGATCTGCAGAGCTCGATGAAGGCATCGCAGTTGTTCCTGAGCTCGTGAAACGGCCGAGTGTGTTGTTGTTTTCAGATCTCTCTCAAACAATGGGCTCCCTGCAGCCTGGATTACAGCAGTACGCCACTACTCCCTGCTGGGGGTTGGGCGACGGAACACCTGGCGTGGAAGCTGAGTGAGCGACGTCGAGTTCTCGTCAGTGCAGGAGTCGCCTGACGCCTGATTATCGTCGTAAAAGCATATGGAGGCTGTCGAGTAGCAAAACATGTCTCAGGCATGCAGTCATAAAGGTTTATCAGCGGGACGGCTCAGATATGTTTGGACCATTGGGACACGACAAACTGAAAATGTATACCGAAATATACAAGGCTTGGATCTTAAATTGTGGCAACTATTTATTCACAACCAATGCAAAAGGGTTGCATGTTTGCACCTGTTACTGTCCTTCAAAGTAGTCACCAGCGTTGTGTAGAACCCGTTGCCAGCGACATGGAAGGCGTAGTATACCGTTAGCAGAGCCTGTTCTGTTGACGGTACGAATGGAGCGGTCAAAAGTTATGGTGATCCTGTGTACGACTGTGATGGTGTTATCCTACCGCACTGCCTTCCTCCACGGCAGACCGTCAATGCACAGTATTACTGTTCGTTTTTGGAGCATCACCTGCGACCAGCTTTGCGAAAGAAGCGGCGTACCATCCGCCATACTCCCCACACATAAGTCCTTGTGACTTTGATTTGATTCTGAAGGTGAATGAACAGTTCCAAAAGTTCGATAGGCAGTAGACCGCTTCATTCGCACCAACCACAAAACAGGCTCTGCTAACGGTATACTACGCCTTCCACATCGCTGGCAACGGGTTCTACAGAACGCTGCTGACCACTCTGAACGACAGTAACAAGTTAAGCCGACCGCGGTGCCCGAGCGGTTCTAGGCGCTTCATGCCTCGGGCATGGATGTGTGTGATGTCCATTAGGTTCGTTAGGTTTAAGTAGTTCTAAGTTCGAGAGGACTGATGTCCTCAGATGTTAAGTATCATAGTGCTCAGAGCCATTTGAACCAGTAACAAGTGAAAACACGTAATTCTTTTGTATCGGTTGTGAATAAATAATTGCCACTATTTAGGCTCCAACCCTCGTATACAAATGATCTACTAGAAAGCGTCGGATGCTCTTTAAGGCTATTCGCAAGATGATGCAGTTGTTTATACCAAAGTAGCAACTCCAGAAGACAGTAAGAACTTGCAGAACAGCCTGCAGAGAATTGATGAATGGTGCTGAATCTCGAAGTTGATCCTGAATGTAAATAAATGTATCATATTACGCATACATAGGAAAAGAAATCCACTACTGTGCAGCTACACTATTGATGACAAACAGCTGGAGACAGCGTCTGTCATAAAATATCTTGATATAACTATCCAGAGCGATCTGAAGTGGAATGACCACATAAGACAGATACTGGGAAAAACAGACACAAGACTCACTAATCAGAAGAATCTTAAGGAAATGCAACTCATCCACGAAAGAAGTGGCTTATAAGGCACTTGTTCGCCCCGTTCTTGAGCGTTGTTCATCTATCTGGGATCCCTATCACGTAGGACTGATAGAGGAGATAGAGAAGATCCAACGAGGAGTGACGCGTTTCGTCACGGGATCGTTTAGCTGGCGAGAGGGCGTTACGGAGATGCTCAACAAACTCCACTGGCAGACGTTGCAAGAGAGAGAGAGATTTACTACTAAAATTTCGGGACAGCACTTTTCAGGTGGAATCAGCCAACATATTACTTCCCCCCCCCCCCCCCCCCCCCCCATACATCTCGCGTATTGACCACGAGGAGAAAATTCGAGAAATTATAGCCAATACAGAGGCTTACCGACGATCATTCTTCCCACGCACTATTCGCGAGTGTAGCAGGATTGGAGGGATCAGATAGTGGTGCCGAAAGTACCCTCCACCACACACCATTAGGTGGTTTTTCGTGGTATGATGTAGATGTAGATGAAAAGACCTCGCGGTGACCCGTTTTGGTTTGGTCGCGCATCCACTCGTCTGCGTGCTGTTCAGAAGTTTGATGGGTGTCTAGTGGGTGTGGCGCTAGAGGGTGGCAGTGGCGGTAGGGTCTGATTCGCCAGCGTCCGAACGTGGCGTCACATACATCGTTAGCAGTTCGCACAAAGACAGTCATCGTGACAGACATTCGTGCACGTGGAGCGTAAATGGCTAAACGTACAGCATAGCACTGTACACTGAATTACAGAGCTCAACAAGACGATTATTTTGAAGTATAGATTGACCATGGACGCGAAGTATTTCATTACTGTATGAATGGAAATGAATCTGTAACAATTTTTTGAGATAACTGTAATAACATTTATACTAATTAAGCCACAGAGAAGCTCGACCCATCACATGAAAGCGCTCGTCGAGGCCAACTGAATGAGCTACTCACATGTTTATTTATGCATTTAATTAGCCGATGAGAAGAATTAATTAGCGAGCATAACTAATTATACTAAACAGATATGCAAATTTAACTGCAGCGTGTGTTGCAAAACAGAAGTACACATTATGAACAACATTTAGATTGTAAGATTTCAGCCTTTAATTGCCACTCATGATTAATGTTACCAGTTTTTACCGTTCTATCAGAGCTATAAACTTTGCATAACACTAGTAGAAACAACACTTTATTTTCTATGAGAATGCTGTGCCACTTATTGATGCTGTAAATGTTCAAGGCACAGTTCACTAACTATAGTTCTAATTATATGAAAACTGCAGTCACATTGATTACGACTGTGGGTTAACTACTCCTTCTAAATTTGTTATAACTTATCATTTTAATCACCATCGAAGCTAGCATCTGTTGGTGTCTTTAGTTTTAAGATTGCACACAAGGACAAGATGTTGTAATCCAGACCGTTGAACGATTTTACTAGTTAAGGAAAATTGGAAATTTGTGGTAAGGACTACGAGACCAAACTGCTGAGGTCATCGGTCCCTAGGTTTACGCACTATTCAATGTAACTTTAACTTAGGTGAAGGCCGACACACACACCCATGCCCGATGGAGGACTCGAACCTCCGACGGGGGTAGCCCCGCAGACCGTGATAAGACGCCTGAGACCGCACGGCCATTCGCGCGGCCTAGTTAATGGGAAACTGTGGAGTCGTCTATAAAATGGGGCAGTCTTATTGGCTATAACACAGTGTTAGAAGCGTTTGAAGAGACAAGCTCTGTGCCACTCTGGCCGGCGATTCAACTGATTGAGTTTCGGACTTAGCTTTTTAGCACCTGTGGACATTCGTGACTTTCCGCGAAAGCTGTGACCGGAGACTCGAGCCTGACTGTGCATAACAGGCAGTCGGTCACACATGTCTTTTCTACGTGCAGAACCAATATGCTCTTTGAGTTAGTTCGCAGTTCACGTCGTTGGGACTCTGCCTCAGCTTGAACAATTTCGTTCTGAGTCGCTATACTTTACGAGATTTTAGTTCTGTGAACCTACGTGTGGGTTGGCAGCACTTTAAATTTTAAAAGCTGACACAAACAGTATTTATTTAAATTTCTTAGTGACCCTAGTTATTTTAAGGTCGGTCTACACCAGTCTACTGCTGAATATGCGGAACTGATTAATAAACAGTGACGATTTTTGATTATTGATCTCGTTGCTGGGTGTCGTTATTTATACGCCATACCATATACACAACCTCACATACTTCTGTTCATGAAGATGCATATCAGTGAGATGCAGTTTAAATATTTATCGACACGGACAGACAGCGAGCAAGGCGACAACAGCCCCTGAAATGTGGACGAGCCAAAACCTTTAGTCAGTATCGCATTAAAATTTATTATATGGTTCAAATGGCTCTGAGCACTATTCGACTTAACTTCTGAGGTCATCAATCGGCTAGAACTTAGAACTAATTAATTCTTACTATCCTAAGGACATCACACACATCCACGCCCGAAGCAGGATTCGAAACTGCGACCGTAGCGGTCGCACGGTTCCAGTCTGTAGCGCCTAGAACCGCACAGCCACTCCGGCAGGCAAAATTTATTATACCGTAGCGTCGCACCGTGAACGCGTATCTTACACCTCCAGTGGCTATCAAGGATAATTTGACATTTTTTGGTGTACTGTGCACGATCCCCCACGAACCAATTAACATTTCAGCTTTGGTTTCGTATTTCAACACAAAAAGGTCCAATCATATCCTACGGCTCACAAACGGCGCCTCGAAACTGGAATCATACAAACTGAGCGGTATACGGTATCTGAAGACACGAAATCGATTGTGCAAGCCTGGAACGAGTTGAAACTTGTAGTGCGTGGTCGCAGAAATCCTCCTCACACACTGGATGCCCTCAGTAGCACTGCCTTGAAAGAACGGGGACGACAGCCAAATTGGTGAGACGATGTTGAACCATGAAAAGCATATCGAGGCAACAAACGGGGTAGATTTTGGTGAATCTAAACACATAATTGGCGCCATTATTTGTAGCCGTAGCGCGAGATATTCACGCCCACCAAGTGAACAAACGGGGAGCGTATTTGAACGGCGTTAGTGTGTTCTGTTCAAAGTATTGACCAGCTAAGCTGCTACTGTTGCACGGGGTTAACTGCCTGCAGCAACACGCGGTCGTGAATAGAGATCAGCCGCGCGGGAGTAGCCGAGCGGTCTTAGGCGGTGCAGTCATGGACTGTGCGGCTGGTCCCGGCGGAGGTTCGAGTCCTCCCTCGGGCATGGGTGTGTGTGTTGTTTGTCCTTATGGTAATTTAAGTTAAGTAGTGTGTAAGCTTAGGGGCTGATGATCTTAGCAGTTAACTCCCATAACATTTCACACACATTTGAACATTTGAATAGTGTTTTGGCTGCAGCTGTTTGTTTGTCTAAAAGCTCAAACAGAAAGGGGCGGGCTTAGCTACGGCCTGAGGTTGTATGGGCTGGTCTGTGCCACACACGGACTGTGTTTTGACTTACCAGGTATAGAAGTATGAAACCGAGATTTGGTTGCAATAATTGCACGTCTATTGTTTGAAACGGATAAACAATATTTTTGTTATTTATGCAGTTCTCTCATCTCTCCGGCAGGCTGTGAATGCCACGCCAAAAAACAGTTCTTCTTTTGAAGCGAACCAGTCAGTGAGGCATTTTCGTACATTTTTATACGAACTGAAGCGTCGTTCAGCGAGAGGGTGTCCCAGTGGTGCAAATAGATGATAATCGAACTGAGCCAAGTCTGGAGAATAAGCCGCATGGGCTAGTATTTCCCAACTGAATTCCACGATCGTTTCGCTGACGTGCTTTGGTGTGTGTGATGGAGCGTTATCATGGAGAAATGTGACTGTGTTGCCTTTTTCCATATTCCGGTCGTCTTTCACGTAATGCTCGATTTAAACTTAAATTAGAAAGACAACATAGATAATATTGTGGGGAAGGCGAAACAAAGACTGCGCTTTGTTGGGAGAACGCTTAGAAGATGCGACAAACCCACTAAAGAGACAACCTACATTACACTTGTCCGTTCTCTGTTGGAATATTGCTGCGTGGTATGGGATCCTTACCAGGTAAGATTGACGGAGGACATCGAAAAAGTGCAAAGAAGGACAGCTCGTCTCGTGTTATTGCGCAATAGGGGTGAGAGCGTCACTGATATGATACGCGAGTTGGAGTGGCAGTCACTGAAACAAAGGCGGTTTTCTTTGCGGTGAGATCTATTTACGAAATTTCAATCACCAACTTTCTCTTCCGAATGCGAAAATATTTTGTTGATACCCACCTACGTAGGGAGAATTGATCATCATAATAAAATAAGAGAAACCAGATCTCGAATGGAAAGATTTAGGTTTTCCTTTTTCCCACGCGCCATTCGAGAGTGGAATGGTATAGAAGTAGTATGAAAATGGTTAGATGAATCCTCTGCGAGGCACTAAAGTTTGAATTGCACAGTAACCATGTAGATGTAGATTTAAATTGATCACTTGCTGTTGGTAGCGATCAACGTTAACGGTTTCACCAGGCTTTAGCAGCTCAAAATGACACCTTTATGATTCCATCAAACACATAGCATTGTCTTCTTTCCAAAGCAGTTTGGTCTTGCAGTGGATGTCGATGGTTTGCCTAGATTCACCCATGATTTACGACGCCTAGGATTCTCAAAATATGTACATTATTCATCGATGGAGAAACGACTTTTATTTGTATCATATGGAACCCATTTTCCGACCTTTTACACCTTTCCCGTAGGTTTCAACCGAAGAGAAACGGCTTTCTGGGTCACATTCAATTGTTCCGCGAGTTCCTGTTGAGGTTGAGTATCATCATCCAATAAGGCCTGCAATTAGTTGCCTTCGAACTTTTTCGTTGGTTTCCCGTGCTCATCGTTTCTCATGTCAAAATCACCACTTTTGATTTTTTGAACCCCTCGAAACACTACGTTTTGAATTTTCTGAACCCCTCGAAGCACCGTGTTTTCCCAAGAGCATTTGATGCGATTCTGCAGCAGTTTTCTGTAAATGATAACAGAAAACCAATGCTGTCGACAAATCGTAGTTCGTAGGCACAAAACTCGACATGTTTACGGGTTTTGAAACATATACTGTGTGTTGACATTCGTCGTCTGCCGATGCAGGAAGCAGATGGCGCTGCAGGCGCTGTCTCATAGGCCCCACACTGACGGCTAGCACCATGTATAGGGAAATTCCGGTTTCATACTTCCACACATGGTAAAGCAACAGAGCCGAAGCATACTGCCTGCTCACACATACCCTGCGCAACAGACTTTCCATTTTCCGAAACCCCATGACTCCCTGCTATTGCGACGCACAGATTTGAATGTGACTCAAAGTTGCCTGTAGCATTCCTCTGTAATGGCAATGAAGTGTGGCGCCCTGCGACGTCATTCTCGGGCAGGACGAAGCTTCGAACAACAAGTGTCGACACATATGAAAAGATGCCAGAGCTCAGAAGTTCATGTTACGTCACATTGGCGCCAAATTTCGGCACACTTTTGCCCGTTGGCAGGTGTCACAAGATGGGAAGGCCGACACAGCCCCTCTTACCCACATTCCTTTGACGCCGCTGCGCTGGAGGTGAGAGTCGCAACGCCCGGCGTTGAAATCATGCTGTTTTCGTATGAATGGCTGCGGAAAGTACTCGTATTTCAGCCACGCCGTTTCTCGAAATCGACACGAAAAGGTCTCACGGATGATATGAAAGCATCAGTGAAGCTACCCATTTATTTGTTACGTCGACTGCCTTGCATTTCGCGGTCAAAAATGGCCGTTGCTCAGGATCGTCACGGAAAGGTCTTAGAGGTTGCATGAAGTCGTCAGTGCAGCCACCCATTTCTTTGCGACGTTGATTCCCAACCATTTCGTGGTCGAAAACGACGGTACGCACTGCGATGGGCAGCAGGCCGACTTTCTTTATGCCACCACTTGAGACCTTTCGGTGTCAATTCTGAGCGACGGCGTTTCTGAAACGTGTTTCTCAGCCAAGAAAAGTGAAGGATGCCTGAAACTCCGTCGGCACACTCTTCACATTGTGGATCTCGGAATATGGAATTCCCCAACGATTTTCGAAATGGACTATCGCATATGTGTGACTCTGGCGACCATCCCGTGACCAAATGCTCTTTATTCCCGTTATGCGGCCTTAACGACGACGGAAACCTTTTTACACGAGTCACCTGAGTAAAAATGACTGCTCCATCGATGCACTGCCTTTTTGTACCTTGTGTGCGCAATACTACGACTATATATATATATATATATATATATATATATATATATATAGGGTGTTTCAAAAATGGCCGGTATATTTGAAACGGCAATACAAACTAAACGAGCAGCGATAGAAATACACCGTTTGTTGCAATATGCTTGGGACAACAGTACATTTTCAGGCGGACAAACTTTCGAAATTACAGTAGTTACAATTGCCAACAACAGATGGCGCTGCGGTCTGGGAAACTCTATAGTACGATATTTTCCACTATATCCACCATGCGTAGCAATAATATGGCGTAGTCTCTGAATGAAATTACCCGACAACGTGTCTGGCGGAATGGCTTCACATGCAGATGAGATGTACTGCTTCAGCTGTTCAATTGTTTCTGGATTCTGGCGGTACACCTGGTCTTTCAAGTGTCCCCACAGAAAGAAGTCACAGGAGTTCATGTCTGGCGAATAGGGAGGCCAATCCACGCCGCCTCCTGTATGTTTCGGATAGCCTAAAGCAATCACACGATCATCGAAATATTCATTCGGGAAATTAAAGACGTCGGTCGTGCGATGTGGCCGGGCACCATCTTGCATAAACCACGAGGTGTTCGCTGTGTCATCTAAGGCAGTTTGTACCGCCACAAATTCACGAAGAATGTCCAGATAGCGTGATGCAGTAATCGTTTCGGATCTGAAAAATGGGCCAATGATTCCTTTGGAAGAAATGGCGGCCCAGGCCAGTACTTTTTGAGGATGCAGGGACGATGGGACTGCAACATGGGGCTTTTCGGTTCCCCATATGCGCCAGTTCTGTTTATTGACGCAGCCGTCCAGGTAAAAATAAGCTTCGTCAGTAAACCAAATGCTGCCCACATGCATATCGCCGTCATCAATCCTGTGCACTATATCGTTAGTGAATGTCTCTCGTGTAGCAATGGTAGCGGCGCTGAGGGGTTGCCGCCTTTGAATTTTGTTTGGATAGAGGTGTAAACTCTGGCGCATTAGACGATACGTGGACGTTGGCGACATTTGGACCGCAGCTGCAACACGGCGAACGGAAACCCGAGGCTGCTGTTGGATCACCTGCTGCACTAGCTGCGCGTTGCCCTCTGTGGTTGTCGTACGCGGTCGCCCTACCTTTCCAGCACGTTCATCCGTCACGTTCCCAGTCCGTTGAAATTTTTCAAACAGAGCCTTTATTGTATCGCTTTTCGGTCCTTTGGTTACATTAAACCTCCGTTGAAAACTTCGTCTTGTTGCAACAACACTGTGTTCTAGGCGGTGGAATTCCAACACCAGAAAAATCCTCTGTATAAGGAATAAACCATGTTGTCCACAGCACACTTGCACGTTGTGAACAGCACACGCTTACAGCAGAAAGACGACGTACAGAATGGCGCACCCACAGACTGCGTTGTCTTCTGTATCTTTCACATCACTTGCAGCGCCATCTGTTGTTGAAAATTGTAACTACTGTAATTTCGAAAGTTTGTCCGCCTGAAAATGTACTGTTGTTCCAAGCATATTGCAACAAACGGTGTATTCCTATCGCTGCTCGTTTAGTTTTTATTGCCGTTTCAAATATACCGGTCATTTTTGAAACACCCTATATATATATATAGACTTTTGTCACCTCAGTGTATAGTGTCTCGGGTCTGTCATGTGACAGACTACTTAATTTCTATTAAACTCTTGCGTCTCTCACCACGTGGCGGTCCTAAGGAGCTTGGTAACACCACACATTCAGTGCCATATACACCAAAACAATGACAATAAAATTTCATTCAATTAGTGTCATCTCTGATACCACCTGGAGACCTTATCAATTTGACCTCCTGAAGGTAAAATAATACTAGCTAAGGAAACAAGTCAGAGGTAGTAAATTCTTGTAAAATATGAAGAAAAGTAAAAGAACCTGAATAACATTTGCATATAGACACAAACAGGTATTTCAGTCATAGGTGACAATTATTCAACAGTAACAGAAAAATCAGTCAGTCTTACTGTAGGAGTTAATCGAACCAAAGTGCAAACAAGCTTCCGTAGCGACATCGATAGGGAGCGGAAGTTAATCTCCGATATATCGCCCTTCAGTGGCAGCAGCTCCGCCCACACCCACACCCAGCCACCGGCTTTCAGGCCGCGCCGCAAGTTAATTAACTTTGTGTTTTAGCCTAATTAATCGAAAATGAGAGTCCACGGAAAGCCCACTCAGCGGTCGTTTTTCCACTCATCATAGAAGGGGGCTGCTACTTCACCCTCTGTGGTGGCCCGATTGCGCCATTCAGATGAAATAAATACGTACAATGAGATGACAAAAATCATGGAATACCTCCCAACACTTCCTTTTGGCCGCCGTAGTGTTGCAACTCTACGTATCACGGACTTAACAGGTCGTTGGAAGTTCCCTGCAGAAATATTGAGTCATGCTGCTTCTGCAGGCGTCCATAAATGCGAACGTGTTGCCCGCGCATGGTTTTGAGCACGAACTGACCTCTCGATTATGTCCCAAAAATGTTCGGTGAGATTCACGTCGGGCGATCTCTGTGGCCATATCATTCGCTAGAGACGTCCAGAATGTTCTTCAAACCAATCGCGAACAACTGTGGCTCGGTGACATCGTTGTTTGGTAACATGAAGTCTATGAATGGGTGAATATGGTCTCCAGGTAGTCGAACATAAACCATTTCTCGTCAGTGATCGGACATAGGACACAATCTATTCCATGTAAACACCCACACCTCGAGGGAGCCACCACCGGTTTGCATTGAGCCTTGTTTACAACTTGGGTCCATGGTTCAAATGGCTCTGAGCACTATGGGACATGACATCTGAGGTCATCAGTCCCCTAGAACTTAGAGCTACTTATACCTAACTAAACTAAGGACATCACACACATCTATGCCCGAGGCAGGTTTCGAACCTGCGATCGTAGCGGTCGCGCGGTTCCATACTGAAGCGCCTAGAACCTCTCGGCCACACAGGCCGGCCTTGGGTGCATGGCTTCGTGTGACCCGCACCACATTCCATTCCTACGATTAGTTCTCATCAACTAAAATCGGAACTCATCTGACCGGGCCACGTTTTCCCAGTCGTCTATTGTCCAGCCGATAGGCTACGATCGCGAGCATAGGAAAGGCGCTGCAGGCGATGCCGTACTGCTGCCATAGCCCATTAAAGCTAAAGTTCGCCGCACTGCCCTAACGGATACGTTTGGCGTGCGTCCCACATTGACTTCTACGATTATTTCGCTCAGTGTTGCTTGCCTGTTAGCACTGACCACTCCTCGCAAACACCACTGCTCTGGGTCGTTAAGTAATGGCTGGCCACTGCATTGTCCGCAGTGAGAGGTAATGCCTGAAATCTGGTATTCTCGGTACACTCTTAACACAGTGTATCTCGTAGTATTGAAGTCTCTAACGATTTCGGAAATGGAATGCCCCATGCGCCTAGCTCCAGGTACCATTCCGCATTCAGAGTCTGGTAATTCTCGTCAGTCTATGGTCAGTCGGAAATGGAAGTGAGCGTATGGCGTCAGTGGCTTGGGCGTCGACAATGGGGATGAAATGATGATGACAGCGCAACACCCAGTCGCTGAGGGGAGAAAATCTCCCTCCCCAGCCGGGAATCGAATCCGGGCCCCCTGCGTGGCATTCCAACGCGCTGGCCATTCAGCTAACGGGGCGGACTGGTCAGTCGGAAACCTTTTCACATGAATCACCAGCTCCACCATTGACAGGTTCACCAATGCACCGTCCTTTTATATCTTGAGTAACCGAAACTACCGCCATCTGTATACGTGCATATCGCCATCTCATAACCTTTGCCACCTCAATATACAAGGTTGGCAGAGCATGGTTCACACAAATGACTTGCGTTGCTATTGTGTACGCCACTAGTGTTGTAACACCCAATACGTAAGTGTAGTCTACAACTGTGTAAATGAACGATTATTGTGATCTGGGCATTATCATCTAAAATAACCACACGATTTACTGAAAGCTTACGAAGCAAGCATGTGCAAAAATTTTGAGCAAGCATACTTGGGGAATTTTTGCATATGTGGTTTAATCATTCATGCGGACTGAGCAGTCTTGTGGAAGCATCAATGTTTGAGCGTGGGTGCGCAACTTTTGCTTGCATCTGCAAACAGAGGCCAGTCTCGAGTTGTAGCGTAATACACGATCTCACACAGACCAATCGTGATATGTTACAGTGTTTTATTCGAAAACATGCAAAGCAAATCACGTCTGTGGCGATTCAGAGAGAAATAATGCCATGATCAGAGTGAAAACAAGTAATCGATTAACCGCTGACAAGGGAACCATCTTAAAGAAAATCACCTCCTTTATGAAGAAAAAGAAAAGAAAATGTATGAGAGAAATGAAATAACAGGAGGGTAAATGGAAGTCTCTTTGCAGCTTATTCCCCTTTGCGGGAAAACGTAATTTCGCTGCCAAACTTTCAACTGGTGTTACAGTTTCTGTTGTGGTTACATACCCCGTTAGTCCAAAAAGTTTCGGGACTAGTTTAATAAATGTAGAGAAAAGTTAAAATGGCGGTTTTAATGCTTTTCAAGTGTTCTGCATACCCTTCTCTCCCCTCCCCTCCCCCCCACTCACACACACAGACACAGACACACACACACACCCCCACACACACACACACACACTCGCTCATGAGTCCAATGGAGAAAAGGTATTGTGATGAAAACGTTCGTACAACCACATGATAATATCAGAAAACTCCTTCTTTGGTATGTTGTTCAACTCGCACTTCACATTCACGTCTTATTCTGTCTTGGCGAACTATCAGAGACCATCTCTGCACTCTGACATTTTGCGGCAGGCTCGTATTGATTACACCAACTTTCATCACGTGTGATGATCTTTTTCCAGAAAAGAATGGTCCGCGTATTTCATTGCAATCAAGTCGTGCCAGACGTCCACGCTTCGTTGTTACTGTTCGGTAGTCGAGGGATGAGGGAGAAACTTTGTGCACACTTTCCTCTTTTTTCAGTTGATTCTGGAGAATGTCTCGAACGTGTGATTTAGAGCTATTGCTCCATTGTGATTTGTGACGCAATATCGTTGACACACTACGGCTGCACGTCCACTACCTAACTTGGCCCGCTCACAACTCACTGATCGACGGCGCACCTGTTGTTTGCAGTTGCCAGTTCAAGGTGCAGCGGCAATTTCTCAGCAGACGTCGCTTATACGGCGGCAATAAAATCAGTCTCGTACATTTTAGGACGGACGATATATTCCCTGTATGTCAAGGAAAATTCGAGAAACTTTTCTCTTATTCACCCTTAAATAATTACGCCAAAACTCGTGGACATATCTTCAATTAAGGCTTGAGCTAAGTTTCCCTTTTCACTACCTATCCTTTACATCACGTATCAAGTATCCTGTCTTTTTCTCCCATCTCAAGTGCTAATGCGACCAAATCGATTTTAAGCCGAGATCGTCATACTGATTACGTAACTGTAGAAGCACGCTTGAGATGGGCCGGGCGAGAGAGATTTGTGCACACTTACGCAAAATACTTTCACACGTAAGCCTTTAGAGTTTTTAGTAAGGCGTGAGGCCTCCTGCACAGGTACTGCAAGCGTTATATCCAGCGTTTGCATGAGTATAAAAGGAGTTTCACCTGACGATCCGCGCACTACTAAATGGTTCAAATGGCTCTGAGCATTATGCGACTTAACTTCTCACGTCATCAGTCGCCTAGAACTTAGAACTAATTCAACCTAACTAACCTAAGGACATCACACACATCCATGCCCGAGGCAGGATTCGAGCCTGCGACCGTAGCGGTCACGCGTTTCCAGACAGAAGCGCCTAGAACAGCACGGCCACTCCGGCCGGCGCGCGCTCTGCACTTTTGTAAATACATTAAAGTACTGAAGCAAATGCTGTGAAAGCTTTTGTAAAGTCTGCAATACTCTTGTGAGCCCGAGATGTAGGCGAGAAGGCAAAACGATAATCTTCCCATCTAGCAAAAGCTTGCAGTTGTTATGAATGAAATTTAATTTTTGTTATGTACTAGGATATAATGTAAGTTGAGTATCGGTTACGTTTACAGGATATTTAAAGTAGTTGCGTTATGTACGTTAAGTTCAAGAGGATGAACTCTAATAACGTGATGTCAAAAAATGTTATTCGGTAAGTGACATATCAGCAATGAAATCTGAGACAAAGCTGGAAAGAGCTGCTTTGATGTGTTCTATGAATGAGTGCCATTACGCCGTTGTTGAGATGAATAGTTGTGTGTCAGTGAGAGAATGAATGGCAGGAGGTACAAAATAACAAAATTATGCTGGTGGAGCCTATGTTTTTGCGATAGTGAACTCCATTCCAGGCACACAGATGGAAAGAAGTGGCTCTAACATGACTGAGAATAGGACTCTGTCTTCTGACACACAGGAACCTCCTGCAGTGGGAGGACCGCCCCCCCCCCCCCTCCCCAATCCCTAACCCCTTCCGTAGTTTGCGGTCTTTGTAGGATAACAAATGGCTCTGAGCATTATGGAACTTAACATCTGAGGTCATCAGTCCCCTAGAACTTAGAACTACTTAAACCTAACTAACCTAAGGATATCACACACATCCATGCATTTGGACCGTTGAGATGCTGTGTGGCGTGGGACTCCTGCCTAAATTATTGTGTAGGTTATATCAAAGCATCTCAGAGCGGCTGTTTCATCCTCTTTTTTTCTTTTTTAGCCAGTGATCAAGCTAACCACTACGATCAAAATCAGTTTTGCGAATATGACTGCGTGTCTGTTTCTCATTTAATGTTTATTGTTGACAATCGGGTTTTTATTTCAACACCTTTAAAATTAATCTATAAGACTATTAGCCAATAATGTATGTGTGGCTGGACCATTCTTCATTTTTATTACTGGTCACCCAGCCACATGCACCACGCAATAACGCTTAGCCCTTTCTTCAGCTAATTCTCATTTTATTCACTATATTACAGTTTTATTTAAGAGCCATGAAAGGGCATGGAAGCGCATGTAGATGTATCCGCTCCAAAAAGTTTTTTCTTTACTATCCATTTTAATTTAGTGATATGAAACCACTGTCTCTCTTGTAACTCTGAAACTGAACTGTTCAAATTTCTGTGTGTTCAGGTAGATAGTGAACTGTCTTGGAAAGCTCACGTTCAAGTTCATGCTGAAAGACTTCATGCTGCCATTTTTACACTTCGAACCATTTCTGTAGTAAGTGATAGTTTGACAAGAAAAGTAGTCTACTTTGCTTATTTTCGTTGTGACGTATAATATTATATTTTCGGGTAACTCTTCTCAATTCAGTCAGTCAGTATTAGGCAGAAATCCAATCTGCATTAGGATCGCTCTTCCTTGACTCTTGTGCAGAAAGGTGTCCAGTATACTGTTGCATCCATTTTCAATAAGCTACCACAAGAATTCAAAAATCTTAGCAGTAAGCCACGCGCTTTCGAATCGAAACTGAACAGTTTCTTCATGGGTCACACCTTCTACTATGTCGAGGGATTCCTTGAAAACTTAAGCTGATTCCTGTTTTATATTGTTGACTGCGTTTACATAAACTTATGGCTTGTCTTTTTGTGGGTTCATAAACATTTTATTTTATCTGTTATTACTTTTAAGTTGTAATTTCATGTACTGACACGTTCCATGACCTTGGGGATGTGATCCTCCATTTGGTTCTACGGAACTAGACGTGTAAAACGAAAACGTAAAAATAAAACAACCTTCCAAGTGTGTAACATGTGCCAATGGGCCATCCTCGCTGGATGATTGCTTAAGAGGAAAAGCTTCATTTTCACTTAGCATTTAGTTGACACTCTGCAAAGATGCTAATAACCAAGCCTTTGAACACATCCGTATTAGAAGGATGGCACTTCCGTATCAGAAGGGAGAGTTTGAGACATTTACGTGCAAAAATGCCAACGGGCGACCAATTTGTTCAATTCTGAGCAAAGAATAATGCGAAAAGAAATTTCTCGCCAAGCACTGACCAGTTGCCTCGTTTTTGTGCGTCCGTTTGTTACTGTAGATGACAAGTATATGTACTACTTCCTGTTAAGAAATAAATAGTTACCGAAAAAGATGACTAAAGCCGTTGGTCTAGCACGAAAGAATGTGAAGTCTGAAACTTCCTGGCAGATTAAAACTGTGTGCCCGACCGAGACTCGAACTCGGGACCTTTGCCTTTCGCGGGCAAGTGCTCTACCAACTGAGCTACCGAAGCACGACTCACGCCCGGTACTCACAGCTTTACTTCTGCCAGTATCCGTCTCCTACCTTCCAAACTTTACAGAAGCTCTTCTGCGAGACATGCAGAACTAGCACTCCTGAAAGAAAGGATACTGTGGAGACATGGCTTAGCACTTGCCCGCGAAAGGCAAAGGTCCCGAGTTCGAGTCTCGGTCGGGCACACAGTTTTAATCTGCCAGGAAGTTTCATATCAGCGCACACTCCGCTGCAGAGTGAAAATCTCATTCTGGAAACATCCCCCAGGCTGTGGCTAAGCCATGTCTCCACAGTATCCTTTCTTTCAGGAGTGCTAGTTCTGCATGTCTCGCAGAAGAGCTTCTGTAAAGTTTGGAAGGTAGGAGACGGATAATGGCAGAAGTAAAGCTGTGAGTACCGGGCGTGAGTCGTGCTTCGGTAGCTCAGTTGGTAGAGCACTTGCCCGCGAAAGGCAAAGGTCCCGAGTTCGAGTCTCGGTCGGGCACACAGTTTTAATCTGCCAGGAAGTTTCATATCAGCGCACACTCCGCTGCAGAGTGAAAATCTCATTCTGGAATGTGAAGTCTGTTTCGTCTATCGAAAACATTATGATTATTTTTTCTGAGACACAAAAGAGAAGTTTCTTGTTCTCTACCTATTCTGTCGCCGAACATTCGTTTCGCCTGTGAGTTAGAGCAGTCATGTCAGCTAAACTGGTGTCTAGTTCAACGGCACAAAAAGCATTGTTACTGGTAACTTGAAATCACCACCACTTCCCTGACTTCAGCTGACCAGCAGAGCTTGTTGTCGAGGGATGTCACTGACTCCCGCTATGCGTGGCGTATGCAAAGGAACGCCACTGTCTGTAAATCGCTTCAGGTGAATCTGCTGTGGAGATGATTATCAAAATTTCAAGAGATCATTCTGTAATAGAGAAGATCATGCGCGATGCGGGAAATGGGAGCATCCCATGTGACGTCTATACATCCGAAGAGTGTGTGGAGCCAGCTTTTAGGTATAGCCTTTCTTGTGTTTTTGAGATGCACAGTGTGTGAGGCAGTCTGCATCTATCAGCCTCTCCTGATTCTGGAAAATAATCTATGCTAAGTGTCATTTCGAATTACATCAATAAAGTCGGTGCAAATACTGTGAAGTAAATAATTTGTTTTCGGTGTAAAAGTAGTGAAACCACCTCTTTAGAAGAACATTAAATTCTTCACGTACCGCTGAATATGAAGAATGTAGTAAAGTCGAAGATGAGGAGGGAGCTAATAGATCACCCTCTTCTTCAGCCGCGCGAAAAGAAACTACACTGCTTAGCCAGAACATTATGATTACCGACCTACTATCGACATAAATCCGTTACCTGGCGAGGAATGACTGCTAGTCAGACACAAGCACGGTACATGCACGCCGCACGCATGAGTGGGCGTGCTGTCCGTGTGTAGAATGGGGAAGGCGAGTGGTCTACCGAGGGCAGATTGCGATTGCCCGGAGGCTCGGCACAGGGATTTCGGAAACTGGGCGACTTGTCAGCTGTTCGAGGAGTACTGTGGTGAATGTTTCCAAAACGTGGCGAAACCAAGGTGGAAACACATTCAGACTGTAAGTAGGCTGTTAAGGTTTTTTTATTGGTAACGCCGACGCCACGTAGCGCTCTGTATAAAAATCACTAGCTGTGCCGTGTGCAGTCTGTGGCTGGTTTGCATTGTTGTCTGCCATTGTAGTGTTGGGCAGCGGCAGCTGGATGCTAACAGCGCGTAGCGTTGCGCAGTTGGAGGTGAGCCGCCAGCAGTGGTGAACGTGGGTAGAGAGATGGCGGAGTTTTGAAATTTGTAAGAATTGGTGTCACGAACTGATATATATATTATGACTATTAAGGTAAATACACTCCTGGAAATTGAAATAAGAACACCGTGAATTCATTGTCCCAGGAAGGGGAAACTTTATTGACACATTCCTGGGGTCAGATACATCACATGATCACACTGACAGAACCACAGGCACATAGACACAGGCAACAGAGCATGCACAATGTCGGCACTAGTACAGTGTATATCCTCCTTTCGCACAAATGCAGGCTGCTATTCTCCCATGGAGACGATCGTAGAGATGCTGGATGTAGTCCTGTGGAACGGCTTGCCATGCCATTTCCACCTGGCGCCTCAGTTGGAAAAGGGTTCATGCTGGACGTGCAGACCGTGTGAGACGACACTTCATCCAGTCCCAAACATGCTCAATGGGAGACAGATCCGGAGATCTTGCTGGCCAGGGTAGTTGACTTACACCTTCTAGAGCACGTTGGGTGGCACGGGATACATGCGGACGTGCATTGTCCTGTTGGAACAGCAAGTTCCCTTGCCGGTCTAGGAATGGTAGAACGATGGGTTCGATGACGGTTTGGATGTACCGTGCGCTATTCAATGTCCCCTCGACGATCACCAGAGGTGTACGGCCAGTGTAGGAGATCACTCCCCACACCATGATGCCAGGTGTTGGCCCTGTGTGCCTCGGTCGTATGCAGTCCTGATTGTGGCGCTCACCTGCACGGCGCCAAACACGCATACGACCATCATTGGCACCAAGGCAGAAGCGACTCTCATCGCTGAAGACGACACGTCTCCATTCGTCCCTCCATTCACGCCTGTCGCGACACCACTGGAGGCGGGCTGCACGATGTTGGGGCGTGAGCGGAAGACGGCCTAACGGTGTGCGGGACCGTAGCCCAGCTTCATGGAGACGGTTGCGAATGGTCCTCACCGATACCCCAGGAGCAACAGTGTCCCTAATTTTCTGGGAAGTGGCGGTGCGGTCCCCTACGGCACTGTGTAGGATCCTACGGTCTTGGCGTGCATCCGTGCGTCGCTGCGGTCCGATCCCAGGTCGACGGGCACGTGCACCTTCCGCCGACCACTGGCAACAACATCGATGTTCTGTGGAGACCTCACGCCCCACGTGTTGAGCAATTGGGCGGTACGTCTTCCCGGCCTCCCGCATGCCCACTATACGTCCTCGCTCAAAGTCCGTCAACTGCACATACGGTTCACGTCCACGCTGTCGCGGCATGCTACCGGTGTTAAAGACTGCGATGGAGCTCCGTATGCCACGGCAAACCGGCTGACACTGACGGCGGCGGTGCACAAATGCTGCGCAGCTAGCGCCATTGGACGGCCAACACCGCGGTTCCTGGTGTGTCCGCTGTGCCGTGCGTGTGATCATTGCTTGTACAGCCCTCTCGCAGTGTCCGGAGCAAGTATGGTGGGTCTGACACATCGGTGTCAATGTGTTCTTTTTTCCATTTCCAGGAGTGTACATTGTTTGTTCTGTATTAAAATCTTTCATTTGCTATCAGTAGATAGTGCCTTCAGTAGTTTGAATCTTTTATTTGGCTGGCAGCAGTGGCGCTCGCTGTATTGCAGTAGCTTGAGTAAGGAAGATTTTTGTGAGGTAAGTGATTCGTGAAACGTATAGGTTAATGTTAATCAGGGCCATTCTTTCGTAGGGATTTTTGGAGGTCAGATTGCGTTGCGCTAAAAATATTGTGTGTCAGCTTAAGCACAGTCGTGTATAAATTGTTCTAAGGGGACGTTTCAAGACGTCGTCGTGTTAGGACGCCACTGCTCATTGCATATGTCACACGTTGCAGGCTGGGTAGACTGGTAAAACTGGACAGGTGGCGAACTGTGGGAGAACTAACATCAGACTGATACTGAGCAGAGCACAAGTGTGTCTGAACACACAGTTCACCGAACACGCCTGACGATGGGCCTCCGCAGCCGACGACCCACCCATACATACGCCAATGTCAACACCACAGCATCGACAACTACGATTGAAATTGGCACGTGACCATCGGCACTGGACGTTGACGCAATGGAAGAGCGTTGCATGGTCTGATGAATGCCGGCACCTTCTTCATCATGCCGGTGGGAGGGCGCGAATCCTCCCAGGGGAACGGCTCCTTGATTTCTGTACTGCATGACGGAATGACGGAGACAAACCGGCGGCGGCTCCATTGTGCTCTGGGAAACATTCACGTGGGCGTCCATGGATCCAGTAGAGCTCGAGCAAGGCACCATGACGGCTAAAGAGCATCGTACACTGGTTACAGACCACGTACAACTCTTCATGACGATCATGTTTCCCGACAGCAGTGGCACAATTCAGCAAGATCATGTGCCACGTTACGAGGCCAAGAATTAGATGGAGTGGTTCGAGGAACACAATGGCGAGTTCCATTTGATGTGATGATCCTCCAGCTCACCAGATGTGAACCTAATCGATCACGTGTGGAATGTGAATGACCGTGGCGTCAGACCTCGTCGCCTCCCCTACCCGAAATTTACAGGAATTAGTTGACTTGTGTGTGCAGATGCGATGCCAACTCTCTAGCGACCTACAAAAGCCTCATTGCATCCATACCACGTCAGGTCGCCACTGCTATCCGTGCCATAGGTGGACATACCGAATATTAGGTCGGTGATCGTGCTGTAGGGTGGGTGAGGAAGAACAATCCAATAAAATTTTGTGAGCACCTGTGGTGTGCGTAAACTTGAGTGAGACATTGCGTCGTCTTGGAGAATGAGTAGTTCGTTTGCATTTTTGTGACGATGAAAAGTCCATTGATATGCTTTTACCGGCTGAGAGTGCGGCTTAGGAGGAGAGGTTGTAAGTGTATTGTCTTATCGCTGGCTTAGTTCTGGATTATCTTTGCGGGCAGCTGCGTTTGTAGAGTCGAGCGCGGGATACCGAACTGTTTTGTTGTGTTGTGGATAGCTCTGTATGTAAGAAGCATTGTTAGTATGGAAGTTTCAAATGGTTCAAATGGCTCTGAGCACTATGGGACTTAACATCGTAGGTCATCAGTCTCCTAGAACTTAGAACTACTTAAACCTAACTAACCTAAGGACATCACACAGATCCATTCCCGAGGCAGTATTCGAACCTGCGACCGTAGCAGTCGCGCGGCTCCGGACTGCGCGCCTAGAACCGCGAGACCACCGCGGCCGGCTATGGAAGTTCAAGTGCTGCTACAAGTGCTATTACAGTAAAGTGAGGAAATTGGGAAGTGATTGAGAGGAAAGTGTGTAATGATGTATTTAAAAGTGAGCAGTGCCGCCGGTAACGTATTTGCGTATACTCTCGTTGCGTGTCGCACAGCATCAATCATCCGCGCACTCTTCGATCTCCGAGAATGAACTGATGTGAATCAGTAGATATTAGTTACCATAAAAGAGTGCAGTCAAGTGCCAGTGTCTTGCAGCGAGTGTGAGAACGTGCGTTCGGCCATCGCGTTCCGCATTATCCACAATCAGCCGCGCCGCGACGGTTACGCGCACGCTCGTACAAGTGAGAACTGAAAAATTAACTTTACGGACAGCGTTATATCATTACTAGTATCAAGGAGAACTGGTACCAAGAAGAAATCTGCGCATGCTTGACAGCGTAAGAACTTTCGCATATAACACGCCCGGGAGTACAAATGGGTATGGGGGTCCCTAAAACTGACAATTCCACATCTGGACCGTGCGCCCTGTCCACACGACGTACCCGGTAATCCCGCGGCGGTCGTACTGCTCTGCTCCACACTGCTGCTGGCTTGCCTGAAATTATCTATCGAAATATGCAAGCGAGTCAGGGGAGCCACTCATCGGCAGAACACAACACTGTTCTACGTCTGGTATGAACAACTGTATTCTGAGACGATAAAGGAAGTCGCAGGTTGCACTGTTTACACTCTAAGTCGCAAATGTTTATACCAATTAACAATCTTGATGATTATCTGTCCACAAGTTCATCTGGACGAGCGTACGCGTTCCGAACACGGCGCGGATGATTGTTGATGATGCCAAAGCCGAATAATCGTACAAAGGTTCTTACGCCTACCACGCATACACAGATTTCTTTTTGGTGCCAGTCCTCCTTGACACTAGTAATGATATAACGCTGTCCGTAAAGTTAATTTTTCAGTTCTCAGTTCTGACTTTTACGATCGTGCGCGTAACCGTCGCGGCGTGGCTGATTGTTGATAATGCGGAACGCGATGACCGAACGCACGTTCTCACGCTCGCTACAAGACACTGGCACTTGACTGCACTCTTTTATGGTAACTAATATCTACTGATTCACATCAGTTCATTCTGGGAGACCGAAGAAGGCGTGGATGATTGATGCTGTGCGACACGCAACGAGAGTATACACAAATACGTTATCGGCGGCACTGCTCAATTCTAATTACATCATTACGCACTTTCCTCTCAATCACTTCCCAATTTCCTCACTTTACTGTAATAGCACTTGTAGCAACACTTCAACTTCCATACTAACAATGCCTATTACATACAGAGCTATCCACAACACAACAGTTCGGTGTCCCGCGCTTGACTCTACAGACGCGACAGCCCGCAAAGATACTCCACAACTAAGCCAGCGATATGACTATACGTTTACAAGGTCATTTGGCGCCACTCCATGTATTGTCGTTCTGTTTACCTGTCGAAGAGATTAACCCGTGTGTCATCGCCTGTGACGATATTCAACAAAAAAATAATCACACTTAGTCTTGTGATGCGCAAGCAATTCCGCACAGAGGTCCTTCGTTGCTCTTCATGATCTTCTGTTAGGCGGCGAGGAATCCAGCGGGCGAACACATGTTCAAATGTGTGTGAAATCCTATGGGACTTAGCTGCTAAAGTCATCAGTCCCTAAGCTTACACACACACACCCATGCCCGAGGGAGGACTCGAACCTCCGCCGGGACCAGCCGCACAGTCCATGACTGCATATTTGAGTATTCCAACTGGTGGACGAGTGTGTCAGCACTACCACAGAGACGTCCAATTGCGCAGAGAAGGGTTTGACTGTGATCTCTCGATCACCTCGAGTGAAAGTGTGCCCACCTTCCAACATTGCAGGAGTGACAGCTGTGTCCGGAAGGCTGGCAAGCTGCAAATCGGACAGGTTTGAGCGACCTCGCTGCGATGATAACAAACGTTTCGTCCACCAACTCACCACGCTTTTGTTCACAGCCAGGTCTTCGTACACATTCCGCAAACGCATCTGAACATCTGCGATGCTCTGGTTTTACGCCAAAAGACACTCAGTGACAGCTCTCCGCTTGGAACGTACCTACGTTATAGACGCCACTTTGAAGGCTGTATATAGCGGAGCATCAATCTACACTAATGGCCATTAAAACTGTTACACCACAAGATGACGTGCTACAGACGCGAAATTTAACCGACAGGAAGAAGACGCTGTGATATGCAAATGATTAGCTTTTCAGAGCATACAAGCAAGGTTGTCACCGGTGGCGACACGTTCAACGTGCTGACGTGAGAAAACTTTCCAACTGATTTCTCATACACAGACAGCAGTTGAGCAGCGTTGCCTGGTGAAACGTTGTTGTGATGCCTCGTGTAAGGAGGAGAAATGCGTACCATCATGTTTCCGACTTTGATAAATGTCAGATTGTACCCTATCGCGATTGCGGTTTATCGTATCGCGACATTTCTGCTCGCGTTGGTCGAGATCCAATGACCGTTAGCAGAATATGGAGTCGGTGGGTTCAGTAGGGTAACATGGAACGCCGTGCTGGATCCCAACGGCCTCGTATCACTAGGCAACTTATCCGCATGGCCGTAACGGATCCTGCAGCCACGTCTCGATACCTGATTCAACAGATGAGGACCTTTGCGAGACAACAACCATCTGCACAAACAGTTCGACGACGTTTACAGTGCTTGGACTATCGGCTCAGAGACCGTGGCTGCGGTTACCCTTGACGCTGCATCACAGACAGGAGCGCCTGCGATGGTGAACTCAACGACGAAGCTGGGTGCACGAATGGGAAAACATTTTTTTCGGATGAATCCAGGTTCTGTTTACAGCATCATTATGGTCGCATCCGTGTTTGGCGCAATCACGGTGAACGCACACTGGAAGCGTGTATTCGTCATCTCCATACTGGCGTATCACCCGGCTTGATGTTATGGGGTGCCATTGGTTCCACGTCTCGGTCACCTCTTGTTCGCATTGACGATACTTCGAATTTTCAGATTTTCAGATTTGTTACGACCCGTGGCTCTACCCTTCATTCGATCCCTGCGAAACCCTACATTTCAGCAGGATAATGCACAACCGCATGTTGCAGGTCCTGTACGGGCCTTTCTGGATACAGGAAATGTTCGACTGCTGCCCTGGCCAGCACATTCTCCAGATCTCTCACCAATTGAAAACGTCAGGTCAATGGTGACCGAGCCACTGGCTCGTCACAACACGCCAGTCACTACTCTTGATGAACTGTGGTATCGTGTTGAAGCTACATGGGCAGCTGCACCTGTACACCCCATCCAAGCTTTGTTTGACTCAATGCCCAGGCGTATCAAGGCCGTTATTACGGCCGGTGTTGGTTGTTCTGGGTATTGATTTCTTACGATCTATCCACCCAAATTGCGTGAAAATGTAATCACATGTCAGTTCTAGTATAATATATTTGTCCAATGAATTCCCGTTTGTCATCTGCATTTCTTCTTGGTGTAGCAATTTGAATGGCCAGTAGTGTAAATACGATCATAAAATCATAGGGGCTCAAACGGGAATATAATACGATGTACCACAACAAATGCAACATTTTTTCAACCGAGGCTGGCCGAGAAAAGAATGTTGCTTTACTTGTTGAACACCCCTAGTTCATCGAACTGGAGAACCTGGGCGCTGACTGGCTTATCTGTGAATATATTACCTTCGAAAATATCCGATTTAGTTTTATATTTTCGTTATCCAGCGACTTCACGCACTTCACAGTGCCAAAGTGTATGTGAAGGGGATCGATTTTCTCGTTGTTTTCATACCACGAAAGTCGATCATATATGGTAATCGTTAATTACACTTTTAATTTATTGTAAAACAAATTCTATCATATAAATAAATTACCTGACAAGTTTCAACGGTTCTGTCGTTATTAGGAAATGATAATTACCTTAATGACTTCTCCCCTTTGACGCCAACTTCTGTTCCAATAAAACCACGTCCTTTTCGCCCCTAATGGGGACACAAAAACACATCCTCCCACAGAGATTACGTTTAACAGTTACACCGAAACTGGAAAGTTTTTTTTATAACTGTAGGAGCTACCTGTGAATTAGTAGTGCAGGCGTGGATTGCAGTTGTTCGTGTGTCTCACCTATTTGGGTCAGTGTGGTATATCAGCTGGAACATGAGCAGTCAGCGATATCGCAAGGCCCCCCGCATACTACGTATCGTCTAGGTAACACTAACAAGGCCATCTAGGTGAAGTACAGTGGTTCAAGGTGGTCTCTAACAAGCAGTGTAGCTCTCTCGGCTACCCGAAACACTCACCTATCTGCCTCGGTTTCCCTCCTGAAAGCAGTATGGACTCTACATATCATGTCTCTCGATTTTTTAGGGAAGTGCCGTCAACATATAATGGTGCTAGCGCCACGTCATCATAACGCGTCTCCGCGTAGCGCGCAAGTATTGCAGCATAATTAAGTATAAAATAGAAAGCCAAAATTTACGTTTAAAACTTTGTTAAAATATATTTTATTGTAATAATGTTTAAAATATCAAGTCTTAATGTACCCAGACTTGACAGTTTCCGTACAAATGCGGTTTTAAGAAAGAAATAAGTGGCTCTAAACAATAATGCTAGGGAACAGAATTCGGTCAGAATGTGCCTATGGAACTCATAATTAAGTGGTGCAAGTTTCAAAGCTAAAGAACGAAAATTACGACCGGAATCCACGTTTTTAAGAAAAATGAAGGGCACTAAAAACTGGTCTTTGGTTTTTGCTTAATTTCACCCTAAAAATAATAACTAAGTGACCACGGTAAGCTACCTCTTATAGTTTTTGACTAATTAAGTAAAAACCAGATTTGTGACTAAAATATACCCATTTGTAGTAGATTAAGTACCTGTAATTTTAATGGCAGAGAAATTCGGTTACAGTACATGGTAAAACCTACTAAATAATAGAGCTATACCAAATTCTAGAACTTTAATAACAATAACATTCAATACAAGTTCTAATAAAGGTATGGTTCAGAGCTAACGATCTGCCGTTAGTTCCACTATAAAAATTCTAGAAGGCACACAGTTTTTATTCAGGTGAGATGAAACTTTTTCTGTGCTTTCAAACAACTTACCTAAACATATGAAAAAATTAAGAAGTTTCTGAATTAATTCATAACTATGTTATTAAAGATTATGTGTCCGAAAAAGCGGTCTTTCTGAGGATGCTTCCGTCGTGTGTTAAGGCAGCAGACAACAGATGTTCCCACGGCCGTCCGCTGCGGCACCTATATAAATACAGCCCGGGAGGCAGGAGAGAGGTTAACTTCGCGCTCGCCACTGTGAGATCCACGTATGTTAAACGACGGATCGCGCTCTGCCTCGGATGACGTCAGAGACTGACTGTGACAAATCACGTATTTGAGGTAAAAACTGATAGAGGGCTATCGAGGACTGTACACCGTCCTGGATCGCTTAGAATTCGCCAACGTTACTGTAAGCGCGCCGTCCGCGCTGTTTACAAATCCGCGTGGCAAGTGGTGAATATTACTTCCACTTTTGTGGCGAGCATTTATTTCAAACATTTATTTGAATATTATTAGTGAGGGCGAGAGACTGATAGAAACGTAACTTAGAAGTCGCATCTGAGCTGTTAGTTAGTGCTGTTTAAGATATAAATATTTACTGTTAACTAAGCATAGTGACTTTCAAAGCCGGCCGCGGTGGCCTCGTGGTTCTAGGCGCGCAGTCCGGAACCGTGCGACTGCTACGGTCGCAGGTTCGAATTCTGCCTCGGGCATGGATGTGTGTGATGTCCTTAGGTTAGTTAGGTTTAAGTAGTTCTAAGTTTTAGGGGACTGATGACCACAGCAGTTGCGTCCCATAGTGCTCAGAGCCATTTGAACCATTTTTTTGACTTTCAAAGTGTTGTACACGAAAGAGTTTTCTCAACATATGTTTGGACTAAAATTTTATACCTGACCCCGCTAAATAGGATAGAAACATTGCTTTCAGTGGGCTGGACTAAAATGTGGCCGTGCAGACTGCAAACTAAGATCAGTATGTTCTCCATCGCTTTCTGGCTGACCACAAAATTATTTTCCAGGCTCGCTTAAGAAAGACGGCCAACTGTATTAATATACCAATATTCAAACCCGCCACCCCACAATGTCTGCAGAGTTAAGTGGGTATCGTATAGTTCTATTTGTCCTCCTTTGTAATTAATATTCAATGTAATTATATTTCTACATAACTCTCCATTGGTTACACCACCCAACTTTCCGATTTCTAGAATTTGAAGCTATATTTGTTAGTTTTAAGTATGTAGTCAGGTAAAGCATGAGGCTCTACAGTTTGGAACCGCGCGACCGCTACGGTCACAGGTTTGAATCCTGCCTCGGGCATGGATGTGTGTGATGTCCTTAGGTTAGTTACGTTTAAGGAGTTCTAAATTCTAGGGGACTGATGACCTCAGCTGTTAAGTCTCATTGTGCTCAGAGCCATTTGAATCTTTTTTTTCGGTACTGTCAATAAATGTTAGTTACAAAATACATACTGTAGCTAATTTCGAGACTACAATAATACGAAATACATTATTGCAATCAAAGTTGAAATTGATTTTCATGTTTAAAACCACTGATGTCACGATAAAAATTATGTCATTCGATTTTGTATTTTATACCATATTCGACCGTATTATCAGTTTCATTATGTTTTGTAAATTTTAATTATAACATCGAAATTGTACGAAATTAATAATGGGTTATTTTGAAATTCATTGTTGAAATTCTATATAAACAAACGCAACAGTGTTGCTCTGCCCTTGTCTTTCGTCTCAGTCTCAGTGTTTTGTCTTGATGTGCTTTGGACAGACGGTCTTTCGGTAATGGTATTTATATCATGTGGAGAACAATTAAACGACGATAAAATAGTAAATATACTTGAATCATTGATTTACGTACTTACCTGATGCAAGTACAGAACCAGGCAAATGCCAAAAGAAGAATTCGACAAGGTGGAGGCAGCAACAAAAACAACAGGTCATGCATCATTTTTGTGTAACTTCCGTTCATCTCGATACTGCTCAGAATGTTAAAAACTTTGTTTATTACGGCAGAACACCACTTAGGCCGTATCACTTTGACGTTTGGTTATTTATTATTAAAGAGAGGGTGGTACAGCTACAAACGGAACCTTCGTAATGTCCGCCCTTCCACCATTCCTTCAATTTCCTGGTTTCCTTAACCCTTTGAGAGGGCATGACGGATACAGGCTGAGGCAGCTAACATGTTCTCATTAAGGACTGACCCTGTTCGAGTTTCTTCATTGGATTTATAGGTCAGAGGCCGAACATAAATGTCTTGAATATTATAACGGAGTTCTAAAAAATACTAAAAAAATCAGTTTTGAAGGCTAGAACAAATTTGAGTGCTCTGAAATGCAAAACATTTGGCGCAATTTAAAAGAAGTAGCTCGTGTAGTTCTTTGTATATCGGTACAGAAAAAATTGTAATTTTAAAATGTACTTGACCACGAAGCGTAGAAGCCTTGTAAATGCTTCCTGGTTCGATTACCCGAAGCACCTTTTTTTTTACTTTTATTTAAATTATTTGTTTCCCGTCTACTGGGAATGCTAATTAACAAATGATAAATCGTAATTTTTAATGAAAATACCTAATTTTTAACTGTTGACATTAAGAGCATGAAAAATCAAACAGAAAATAAATTTGTCTTATTTCTGTATTTTCTTTTCATTTAAAAGTAAGACATATCGCATGTATCTATCGAATTTCAAGTTTTATATCTCATTAATAATTAAAAACAGAATGATGTTATTTTTACAGAAAATCCTTGGTAGAGTCGTCTTGTCTATAGTCAAAGACGGCCATCAGATAATGTGTGACATGGGATCCTTGGAGATGAAATCATCGGTCCACACTACGTCACATGTACACTGACAGGTGAGATCTACTCTCCAGGGCAATGTCCATTCAGACATTAGAGGCAGTATGTGAATGCAGCACTGTGGTCACCCAGATCATTCTGCGTGTAATGTTACCCAAGAGCTGAACAAAGATTCCCCGGAACATGGTTGGGGCGCCGAGGTCCCCAGGTATGACCAAGACGGTCGTGCGATTTAACACCAGTGGCTTTCTTATTGTGGGGTTACCCGAAAAATCGTGTTTGTCACTGAATGCACAACCCCAGATGACCGCAAACGGCGCACTGAGGAAGCTAGTCGCTCCGTGACACCGACGACGTTGCATCTATTCCGAAGTTCGTTTCGAAGGCGCATTGTGCTGTGCATTCAGGAATATGGACAAACATTTGAGTACCTCACATCAACATTCCGCCACCAGAACATCCATCTGCACACAGTCAAGTATTACGCACAGCACGTTGCATCCACCCCTAACACTGTGAAGGTTTGTAGCTCACAAACTAATCCTGATAGAAATGTGGTTCAAATTGATTTAGACATCTGGTTTAAATACATCAACTGCATGATAGAAAAAAGCTAATATTGTGCTTAGAAAATTGTATCTCGTTGCTGTAACTCTCTGCAGAATATCTCAAAAAACTATGTTTATAGTTCTTCAGAAACTGTAACGTTTCTTATGTGGATCTGTCTCAACAAATTATTTTGTGAGTTACTGAGCCATACGCTTTATCTGAAACACCCCATATGTTTCTAAGGTGCACAAATTATCAAAACTTTATTCCTACAGTGTTGGGGAATAACAGCACTCAGCGACTTCCAAGATACTTCAAACACGATTTCAAACCTCTTAGAAACTCTTTCTCTTTCATAGCCCTCACAAAATAACCAAAGTATGCAAATGATAGAAGTTTAAGAAATGAATTAAAATTTGTGCGGCGGCCAGAACTTGTTCCTGGGTCTTCTTGCTTACTAGTCAGGTATGTTAGCCATCACAGAATGGTTTAAATGGCTCTGAGCACTGTGGGACTTAACTTCTGAGGTCATCAGTCCCCTAGAACTTAGAACTACTTAAACCTAACTGACCTAAGGACATCACGCACATCCATGCCCGAGGCAGGATTTTTTATGCATTCGGAGTTGGGGTTACTGGTAGAATATACAAAACCAGCAACTTCAGACCACATGTCGTCACACCGATGGAGCAAGTATACAATAGTAGCAGAAAAGTCGATAGTTTTAACATATAATGTCATAGTCACACATTCAGAAGACACGATTGATGTAGACGTCAAGTATGAAAGTCTACGTTCATATAATAGTAATTGCTGTTACATCAAGCTGCCAACGGCCTTGCTGCAGTGGTAACACCGGTTCCTGTCGAAACATGGAAGTTAAGCGTTGTCGAACTTGGCTAGCACTTTGATGGGTCTCCGTCTAGGTCTCCCGAGTGCTGTTCGTAAGTGGGGTGCACTTAGCCCCTTGTCAGGCCCGCTGAGGAGCTACTTCATTGAGAAGCAGCGGCTGCTGTTACGGAGACTGAGAACGTCGAGTAGAGCAGTGTGCTGACCACATGCCACTCCATATCCCCATTCGGTGACGTCTGTGCTGAGGATGACACGGCAGTCAGTCGGTACTGTCGGGCATTCGACTTCTGTTCGGACGGTGTTGTTATATCAAGAAAAGGCGACATTCATATTAGTGCTGGTGGAAGTCAATGGGAAATGAATTTTCTTGTCGAATATTAAAAGCTTATAGAAGTTGGCGACAAGAAAGTGCGAAGTTACAAATTCTAATTAGTTCATGCAATCAGTCTCCTAAATTAAATGAAGTGCACGGTGGTGTTAATTAAATCTTGGAAAAGGAAGAGCTCCTTTGTAAAGAGAAAAGTTTATCTATTGTTATTATGGGCTCCTACTGCTTTTGGGCATTGATTTCTGTTGCTGTTGGTGCCTGCGATTGGTGGGTGTTGTTGTATTCCAGATTCGATGATGACGATTATGATGAAGCTGTTAATACTGAGGCAGATGGCCCTGGTCTGACGCGTCATGGTGCTCCTGGTTTACGATCTGGCCTGATTCCGTTCGCGTTGATTATTATTTTGTCTCGGATGATGACACAATGAAGCTGTACTTATCATGGGTTCACAGTCACGATGTAAAAATCACATTTTCACCTAGAAATGCACTATTCATTGTAATTACTGTAACTGTAATTTCGACATTTATGGCACTTCCTAGTGGGGACAGCAGGAGAAATTAGAAGTGTGGAAGGGGTCGTATCTTTGGTTCATACCGGAGGAGATTCATATTACGATTGTTGGCATTTGAGAAGGACAGGCGTACTGTGTGATGACTATAGAGTACGTCACTATGCAGTGGAGAATCACTGGTGGGCAGAAGACGGTAATGCAGCGTCACTGACGGTAATGCAGCGTCACGGACAAACTGAGGTTCTGGCGTGTCATAGTGTGTCGAAGTCGACGACCGATCAAATCACAACATATCCAACGAAGACACTGCGAAGAAGGCACCAGACGAAGCGACAAACTATGGACAAATAGACATGGCACATAAATTTTTTGACGAGACGAGGACGATATTTCTTTGCGAATGCACTTGAGAATGACCCGTGCTCAGAACAGGTAGTGCAGAATAAAGTAGTTAAATATTCAGTCTGGCGGAATAATATCCTCCTTCAAATTCATCGAGAAGTTGGTGCCCATCCAGAGAGATG
The DNA here is from genome assembly GCF_023897955.1 of Schistocerca gregaria. Lineage (NCBI taxonomy): Eukaryota > Metazoa > Arthropoda > Insecta > Orthoptera > Acrididae > Schistocerca > Schistocerca gregaria. Next base: position 476,232,408 of record NC_064926.1, read on the forward strand.
AAAATGATACGCTGCTCTGATATGAGGTTCTGTTACGGAAAAGCTGGGTTGCTGACGCAACTACTAAGAACTGAAGATGATCCAAAGAGATGGAAAAAGTGACGTAATTAAATATGTGGAACTGGGACTGAAGAATAAATGAGAATTGCTTTTAAAATGGTAAAAAAAGGTAGAGGACAACAACACATACCACATACTCATCTCTGGCCACATCCAAGGGCGCTTGAGCTTGGTTATTGTTGGTGGCAAAGGCAGTTTCCGATATCCAGTGTAAAGATCTGTGGCAGGGGGGGCGGGGGGGGGGGGGGCTATTCATCACAGACATGATCGTTTGGACATTTATTAATCGGCCTAAATGGTTTGTAATCGGAAACTACTATGCTGGATTATGGATTGTTGACATAAAAAGTGTTTTGCAGAAATAAACTTCTGAAAAATGAAGGAAGCAGCAATTTTGCAGAGGAATCCTGTTAGTCGATTTTGGAAGTAGCCCATGAAAGTTTATTCATTCTGCTCCTGTGGCTTATTGGTTGAATGTCCTGAAACAATTTCGAGGATTTTATGGGAGTGTACGAAATCGAAAGTTTTACCTGTAGTCTTTGCTTGTATTGGAGGCAAATCGTATGTCTTCTGGAGTGAATTTTGTACTTTAAAGTGTTCAACACTTCGGAACTCGACTACTGTGAGCGCCTTCTGAGAATACGGAGGAGCAGCGTTCCACTAGCATTAACAGCTCTGTTCTCTTGTTTATATTTTGTGTGGCGAAGCCGAAGAATCTAAGTTCCTCTCTGGAACGTTAACGACCAGTCGATACCATGGACGGTGACGCCAGTGACAGCACGAATACTAGGGAACTGAATGGTGGTAATAGTCAATTTCCAAGTGCTACGATAGTAGGCGCTTCAAATATTTTGAACGGAATGTACAATATTTCAGTACAAAATGAAGATACCGAGTTGACAAGCGCTGAAAAGAATGTACTGAAACGATCGATAAACAATAGTGACAACAACCAGAAGAGGAACAGATCCGATAAAATACAGCTTGTAGATGCAGAAAAACAGAGCGGATGCCGTTCTAATGATACTGCCGGTCATCATATGGAAGCTGCAACAGCACGTGCAGGCCCGGTGAGTGACAGAGCTCAATATGCATAGCAAATAAATGTATCCTTTGAATCTGACGTTGGCCCTTTCCAGGACTTCGTTGAAAGCAAGGATAAGAATGTCGATCGCTTACATCCAATGTGTTTGGGTAAACTACTACATGGCTTGTGCAAAGACATAAATACATACAAATTTAAAGGCTCACCTTTCAAAATATAGTATCTGTCTCCGACTGCGATGCTTAAGTCTGAAAATTGGCTCAAAGGTGTCTGGATCCTTCCTCTGTAACGGCTCATAAGCGTCGTGCCCTGAAACGTCACCTCCGGGGTCGGAGACTCTTCAAACAGCAAGGGTTGGGTTGTTTGGGGGAGGAGACCAGACCGCGACGTCATCGGTCTCATTGAATTAGGGAAGGAAGTCGGCCGTGCCCTTTCAAAGGACCCATCCAGGAATTTGCCTGGAGGGATTTAGGGAAATCACGGAAAACCTAAATCAGGATGGCCAGACGCGGGATTGAACCGTCGTCATCCCGAACGCGAGTCCAGTGTGCTACCACTGCGCCACCTCGCTTGGTTTCCAAACAGCAAGGTGTCGAGACATGGGAAGGAAAGGTCTTAGGTTGGAAGTCATGCCAGCATCTCGTGGTCGTGTGGTAGCGTTCTCGCTTCCCACGCCCGGGCTCCAGGGTTCGATTCCCGGCGGGGTCAGTGATTTTCTCTGCCTTGTGATGGCTGGGTGTTGTGTGATGTCCTTAGGTTAGTTAGATTTAAGTAGTTCTAAGTTCTAGGGAACTGATGACCATAGCTGTTAAGTCCCATAGTACTCAGAGCCATTTGAACCATTTGGAAGTTCATGTGAGCTGTAAGATGGGTTAACGGTGACCTATTGGCACCGAATTTCACCATCACTCTGCCCAGCGCTCCAGTGGACGTTTCCTACGATGGAAAGTTCGTCACGCCCCTTGTTACACACATTTCGCATCTTCTTCTGATTCGTCTGCGATGGAGGTCACAACCGTGACACTCAGCGTTGAAATCATGCGGTTATCTTATGGGTGGCCGTGAAAAGCCGAGGAAAAAATTTGAAACACACCGCCGCTCAGAATTGAGACGAAAAAGCATCAGCGGGTGGCATAAAGTGTGCGATTTAAACCACTCGTCCTCTATGGGCATTGATTCCAACACATTTCGCCATCGAAAGCGACAGTTTGCAGTGCGATGAACAGCAGGTCGGCGTTCTTAATGCAATATCCTTCTTAACATCATTGGCAACCTCGCCTATCTACTTAAATACAAAGAAATTTGAAAGTTGAAACTTCCTGGCAGATTAAAACTGTGTGCCGGACCGAGACTCGAACTCGGGACCTTTGCCTTAGAGAGCAATTGCCCGCGAAAGGCAGAGGTCCCGAGTTCGAGTCTCGGTCTGGCTCACAGTTTTAATCTGCCAGGAAGTTTCATATCAGCGCACACTCCGCTGCATAGTGCAAATCTCATTCTGTAATTTTGAAAGTTGATTATAGCAGCATGGCACTAAGGAGGACGAGAAAGGGCACTCTGCAAGGATCACCTCTCCCTCATCTGCTTAATATCTACAATGCAAATACGCACGCCATTTTCTACAACAGCATCAACATACTACAGTATGCTGATGATTTGTACTTATAGCTAATAAGCGACAGTTTAAAGGAAGTACAGCGTAAAACTGATGCAGCCATGGCAGCTTTCGACTACTGGGTGGAGCAAAGGGGCTGGCCATTTCACAGCCCAAGTCTGCTGTGCGTATCTGCACCTGACACCGGATACAAGAGATCCTCTCTATGACGCTATGTAAGCATATGTTCCTGCGCTGCAACCAGTGGTGGAGTACCCTTGCTTGTACATCGATTGTGAACTATGATGGACAGCACATATAAATCAAGTAGTAGTAGTACCAGCAACGGGTGAGAAAAACATTAACTTGTTAAGAACAGTGGAAGGTGTAACATGGCGTGCACAGCACTGCACACACATGAACGTGAATCGTGGCCTAGTCTGCAGTACGGAGTACGAATATATTCTACAGATAGGTGACTGACACCTAACAAAAAAACTTAATACGATACAATACAAAGGGCTTAGAATGAGTCTTGGTGCCACGAAATGAACCCCAATTAATGCATTAACTGTGGGAATTAACAAACCACCTTTACAACTATATATTTAAGCACACAATTCCTAATGAAAAGCGATTAGTTTTCAGAGGCTGTCTTGCTATATTGTACCCAGGAACTTTCTGTACTATGTTACACGTCTAATTATCAGTTGTGTAAGAATCAGACTCCACTTGCATGGGAATGCACAGGGTGTTCAGAAACATTCTGAAAAGCTTGTAATGGTGTTTCAAGGTAAGCAGTACTAAGTAGCTATTGAGAAAAAAATTCGATACGTTGCGACATTTCAGAATTAATTAGCATTGAAGTTAATTGGAGGGTCTTGTCCATTTGTTTCGTATAGGGTGGCTAAGGGATGCTGCGTCCTCAGAATTCTATACAACAACTGAAGCAATAAACGTTATTTCAATAAAGCAGACTGACAATTGACAACACTTAACTTTGAAATAAAACTGGTGTCGCAAGCGATTAGCGACGTGCAACATAAATCCGAATCCTCTGCTATATGTAACGTTCATGCAAGTTTGACACACAATTCGTGGATCCCTAATAACTGCTATGGTAGCACTCTCTGCTAGGCCGTGCTAATACTCTGCGAATACTGTCCAGTAATGTCCCGCCGAGGCTGGTAGGAGGTGCACTTATATTCTCTTCTTGTAGAGGCCGCTCCTCTCGTGGTGACGTCCTGGTCAGCGCGCTACTGGCCGACGTCTCCTCACCGCTTTCTGTGGTCTTGGGTTCTTCCTCTTCGTTCCGGTGCTTGTGGTTCCGCCAGAACATCAACCAATCACGCCGATGCCCACGCTAATTCAAGCGGCCCGCTAAAGATGGTGTCGCGAAACTTGTTCCTCGTTTGGTTTTCTTAAGCCGAACGAGAGGACGATACAAAAATTGGACATGGGACATAGTAAGGATCGAACCCGATTCATAATAGGCTGAGCAGTCTCGTCCGTTATCATCTGTGCTATGACAACAGCTGACACTAATTGAATCTGGTGGGCTTCTTGAATTTTGGCGCGAAACTATCTGATTGAAGTTAGCCAATGTTCATTAACGCGAAAACTCTGCAACGTATCGTATTATTTTCTTAACTGTTATTTCTTAGCGCAACCTACGATGCAACACTGTTAAAAGCTTTTCAGACTGGTTCTGGCTACCCTGTATGGCAGCACCAGACATTCTATTAGCCATCTCTGCACCGTGTCTGCTCGTGCTTGAACGAAGCTACTTATTCCTATCGTTGAATCTGACGTGACATTTGATTGCAATTTCTGCATCTGTTTCCAAAAATTTCCTGCTTGAGCTCAGAGCGAAATATTCACAGGTGAGGATACTACACACAGACTGCTCAAAGAATCAGGAGGGAACAGGATGTACATTTCAGGATACGTATGCAGAAGCAGGATTTTACGACAAGCTGCCAAAGGAACTGACAATAACGTGGGCAGAGCTTACTGGTATCTCGGAAGCCCTTAAGTGCTGCTGTACGTTCCTGGAGGAAAACGTTGTCGTCTTCGCGGTCTCTATTCTGCGCTCACTCTCTTTAAATATTGTCATCGAGGGCATAAATACCACACGATAGCGTCCGAGACAATACTATGCGTAAACGAACCAGAAAACAATAGATCCAGGATCTCTATGTATTCGATTAAAGCGTACAACAACGTCTTGGACAACGAGATCGCTGACACTCTTGCTAAGGAGGCGGTGATTTCAGGTATAGAAGACTACACGCACGTTCCAGTGCTGGCTCTAATACAGTCTTACAAGAATAGGATTGAGACTAAGTGGGGTAAAGAGTGGCAAGCTTCACAGACAATTAAAGGAAAATACTATGCGCAAGTAACACCAGTGCTGCCAACCACCTCTTGTTACAAATAACTTCCATGTTCAAGGAAATTTGCAGTTACCGTAACACGGTTAGGTTCAATCATTGTCGATTTGCAAAGCACGTGCACTGCGTAGTATCATCTCCATTCTGTGACCGTGCCGAAGTGGAAGACAAAGAATCACATATTTTTTGGATGCACCAACCGGCGACACCTCACATCAAACTTGTTGAGGAATACTGTGAGAAAAAAATACGTTACCAATACTTGTGCCAATATTACTGGCAACCACAGACTTTGCAGCGTATAAATAACTCAATTCCTTTCTACTGGAAACGAAGACAGGTATTAACTAACTCACGTAAGCGAAAAATCTTTGTGTAATCTCATTACGTTATTTCAAGTTGCTTTCGCATTTGTTTTATGTCAGCATTATTCGTATTTTTTTTATCGAGTTGTATGTCATAATGATTCACTTACATCGAAGGCTTTTTGAGAATTACTCACAGACCATTCAAAAAATTTCAGTGACAGTCGGTAGTTAGCAGTCCTTCGTGGTGAGGATGTTTAGTTTTCCTATATGGAAAGCGTACCTGAATTCCCGTGTGCAGGCGTGGTGTTGTTCTTAGACCTTCTGGTTTTCCAGAGCGAGTGTTGCATTTTGGTGAGTGTGCAAGTACTCCGTGAGAAGGGGTCTAATTTCAGAGAGTGGATCCACTACCTAGCGCACGATGGTTCACTATTCACCAGAAGTGTCCAGACACCTGTCGGTGGACATTAGTGTGGTGTGTGACCACCTTTCGCCTTTAAGAAGGCTCGAAATCTGCTGAAGACACTTTCAGCGAAGTGTTTGAATGTCAGTGGAGTAATCCCGGAACATTCTTCCTTAAGAGTCCAACCAGACAAGGTAGTGATGTTCGATGCTCGGGCCTGGAGCCAATTCGAAGTTCTAACTCATCCCAAATGTGTTCCATTGGGTTCAGGCAGGATCTCTGGTGAGGCCTGTCCATTTCAGGAATATTATTGTCAACAAAAGACGGTTCACAGACGCTGCTGACATCACAGATGTGCTAACCCAGAGTTGTCTAGAGACGACTCGAACAGCGGTGGGATAACAACGTGACTGACTGTCGCCCCGACAATCAGAAATAATGGTCTCGGGTGGCATATCATTTAGTAGCAGCACTCCATCGGTTGTCATTCACAGTACAGCGGTCGTCGAAGATATTCTACACCCCCTTTTGTTGCCCTTAATGGCAATGTCTAGGGCGTACATTTCAAAAAGGTAACGCCCGCCTGCACATGGCGAGAGTTTCTACTGCTTGTCTCTGTGTCTGCTAAACCTTACTTTCGTCAGAAAGGTTGTCAGATCTCTCCCCAGTTGAGAACATTTGGAGCAATATGGGCAGGGTCCTCCAACTATCTCAGGATTTGGTCGATCTTTCACACCAAATGGACAGAACTTGTCACGATATCCCTCAGGAGGGCATCCGACAACTCTCTCGATTAGTGCCACACCGAAAAAGTGGTTGTTCGGTGGTGAGACTGTATCAACGTGTTATTGACGTGCTAAATTTGTGATGCTCTTTCTTTTGAGAAAATGGTCCAATTTTTTTGAAATTTTAATAATTTGTTTGCCTGCACATGTACATCTAGGAATTTCCGTCCCATTCAAATAATTATTTCGTGGTGCGTCTGTTTTGTTTCGGGTCTTAGAGCGTACAATGAGGAGCGTATATGATGCCTTAGCCAGCTTTATATCACAAGAAAAAGTCTAAATGTCATAGGAAATGGTAGACATTGAACTTAATTGACGAATTGAATTAACTGCTTCAACAGAAACGAGCGACTAGCTGTCAACTCTTTCTAATAGTTTAAGTAACTACGTATAATTTTAATGATGAAGGACAAATGTGATCTTGCTATATTTGTCAATACTTCTAATTTTTGATGGATAGAAGGTACGTACACTGAGGTGAGCGAAGTCATGGCATAGCGATATGCAATACTCAGTTGGCGGCAGTAAGGTGTAAAAGGGCATTGTAGTGGCGGAACTGTCACTTGTATTCATGTGATTAATGAGAAAACGTTTCTGACGTGATTATGGCCGCACGACGGGAATTAACAGAACGTGAACGCGTAGTTGTAGTTGAAACGAGACGCATGGGGCGTTCCATTTCGGAAATCATTAGGGAATTTAATATTCCCTGATTCACAGTGTCATCAGTGTGTCGAGAATACCAAATTTCAAGAATTACCTCTCAGCAAAGACAACGCAGTGGCCAACGACCCGGAGCAGCGGTGTTTGTTTAAAGTTGTCGGTGCTAACATACAAGCCATTCTGAGTGTAATAACCAGAGGAATCGATGTGGGACATGCGACGAAAGTATCCGTTAGGGCAGTGCAGCGAATTTTGGCTTGAATGGGCGATGGAAGCACACGAACGCTGCTAGCCTTTGCTAACAGCACATCACCCGCAGCGCCTCTCCTGGGCTCTTGACCGTATCGGTTGGACCTTAGAGGACAGGAAAAAAAGTTGGCCTTGTCAGAGGAGTCCCGATGTCAGTTGCCAAGAGTTGATGACAGGGTTAGCGTGTGGCGGATACCCTACGAAGCCATGGACTGAAGTTGATGTCAAGGCATTGTGCAAGCTATTGTGGGCTCCATAGCGGTCGGGCTGTGTTTGCATGGAATGGTCTGGGTCCTATGGTCAGAAGGAACAGATATTTGACTTCAAATGGTAATGTTAGGCTGCTTGGAGACCATTTTCAGCCATTAATGGAAGTCAAGTTCCCAAATAAAGATGGAATTTGAATGGATGACTGTGAGCCATGTCACCAGGCCACAATTGTTCGCCATTGGTTTGAAGAACAACCTGGACAGTTCGAATGAATGGTTTGGCCACCGAATATTTGTGGTATACAGTCGAGAGGTCAGTTCGTGCACGAAGTCCGGCATCGGTAACACTTTCGCTATTATGGATGACTATACAGACAGCATGACTTAATATTTATGCAGGAGACTTCCAACGACTAGTTGAGTCTATTCCATGTCGACAGAAAGAGGACAAAAGGAGGTCAGACACGATATTAGGAGGTATCTCACGACTTTTGTCAGCTGAGCGTATGCTGGAAGCCAGTGATAAATTAATAAGAAAATCCTTGCTAACGGAGGACATTTTGAATATTTTAACAAAGTGTTTCATACTGTGCAGGTATGTTCTTTTCGCGTGTGTTTTTTATGAGTAACGTGTTGAGGAGTTGAAGAAACTGAGCCAGACGGTGTGACCGAGCGGTTATAGGCGCTTCAGCCTGGAACAAAGCGGCTGCTACGGTCACAGGTTCGAATCCTGCCTCGGGCATGGATGTGTGTGACGTCCTTAGGTTAGTTAGGTTTACGTAGTTCTAAGTCTAGGGGACTGATGACCCCAGATGCTTAGTCCCGTAGTGTTTAGAGCTATTTGAACCATTTTTGAAGTAACTGATCTCTAACACGGAAATAAAGCGTTTCCGGACTCATGTCTTTACAACATATTTTCTCCCTCTACACGTGGGGTATGTTTCCTGAAAATGTCCCTATGCCTTTTGTTACACTCTATATACGAGGGTGAGTCAAATGAGAACCTTAAATATTTTTTTAAAATATTATTTATTGTGCTGAAGTAGTACAAAGCTGTACCACTTGTCAACATAATCTACCCCACGTTCAATGCAAGTCCTCCAGCGCTTACAAAGTGCAAAAATTCCTTTAAAAAAATTCTTTTCGTAGTCCGCGCAACCACTCATGCACCGCGTGGCGTACCTCTTCATCAGAATGGAACTTATTTCTTCCCATTGTGTCTTTGAGTGGTCCAGTCATATGGAAATCACTTGGAGCAAGGAGTATGGTGGATGAGGAAGACACTCAAAATGCAGGTCTGTGATTGTTGTGACTGTTGTACGGGCATTGTGGGGCCTTGCATTGCATGTTGCAAAAGGACACCTGCTGACAGCAATCCACGTCGCTTTGATTTGATTGCAGGCCGCAGATGATTTTTTAGGAGATGTGTGTATGATGAACGGGTGACAGCGGTTCCTCTAGGCATGTAATGCTCCAAAATGGCGCCTTTTTCGTCCCAAAAGACAGTCAGCATAACCTTCGCTGCTGATGGTTCTCTTCGAAACTTCTTTGGTTTTGGTGACGAGGAATGGCGCCATTTCACGTTCGCTCTCTTCGTTTCCGGTTGGTGGAAGTGATCCCAGGTTTCGTCCCCAGTAACAATACTTGCAAGGAAACCATCAACTTCTCGTTCAAAGCATCTAAGAAGATCTTCACAAGCATCAACACGTCGTTCTCTCATTTCAGGAGTCACCTGCCGTGGCACCCATCTTGCAGACACTTTGTGAACTGGAGCACATCATGCACAGTGAGGTGTGCTGACCCATAACTAATCTGTAAACATGCTGCAATGTCATTCAGTGTCACTCGGTGGTTTTCCTTCACTATGGCTTCAACTGCTGCAATTTTCTGTGGTGTCACAACTCGTTGTGCCTGAAAAGGACGAGGAGCATCTTTCACTGAAGTCACACCATTTGCGAACTTCCTACTCCATTCGTAGACTTGCTGCTGTGACAAACATGCATCACCGTACTGAACCTTCATTCGTCGATGAATTTCAATAGTTTTCACACCTTCACTGCGCAAAAACCGAATAACAGGACGCCGTTCTTCCCTGGTGCAAATCCCAAGTGGGACGGCCTTCTTTATACTGATACTGCGACGGTATGTGTGCATCTGCAGTATGCTGCCACCAGCAGGCCATTCTGCACGCTGTTTGTAGCACGCTTACCAACTTACAGGATAGGGGCGCGAAATTTCGATTTGATATTAGAACAGACGAACTATCAGTTTAATAAGCCACGGCTGCAAAATACTAACGCGAATTCTTTACAGACTAATGGAAAAACTGGTAGATGCAGACCTCGTGGAGGATCAGTTTGGATTCCGTCGAAATGTTGGAACACGTGAGGCAATACTGACCTTACGACTTATCTTAGAAGAAAGATTAAGAAAAGGCAAACCTACGTTTCTAGCATTTGTAGACTTAGAGAAAGCTTTTGACAATGTTGACTGGAATACTCTTTTTCAAATTCTAAAGGTGGCAGGGGTAAAATACAGGGAGCGAAAGGCTATTTATAATTTGTACAGAAACCAGATGGCAGTAATAAGAGTCGAGGGGCATGAAAGGGAAGCAGTGGTTGGGAAAGGAGTGAGACAGGGTTGTAGCCTCTCCCCGATGTTATTCAATCTGTATATTGAGCAAGCAGTAAAGGAAACAAAAGAAAAATTTGGAGTAGGTATTAAAATTCATGGAGACGAAGTAAAAACTTTGAGGTTCGCCGATGACATTGTAATTCTGTCAGAGACGGCAAAGGACTTGGAAGAGCAGTTGAACGGAATGGACAGTGTCTTGAAAGGAGGATATAAGATGAACATTAACAAAAGCAAAACGAGGATAATGGAATGTAGTCAAATTAAATCGGGTGATGCTGAGGGAATTAGATTAGGAAATGAGACACTTAAAGTAGTAAAGGAGTTTTGCTATTTAGGAAGTAAAATAACTGATGATGGTCGAAGTAGAGAGGATATAAAATGTAGACTGGCAATGGCAAGGAAAGCGTTTCTGAAGAAGAGAAATTTGTTAACATCGAATATAGATTTATGTATCAGGAAGTCGTTTCTGAAAGTATTTGTTTGGAGAGTAACCATGTATGGAAGTGAAACATGGACGATAACTAGTTTGGACAAGATGAGAATAGAAGCTTTCGAAATGTCGTGCTACAGAAGAATACTGAAGATAAGGTGGATAGATCACGTAACTAATGAGGAGGTATTGAATAGGATTGGGGAGAACAGAAGTTTGCGGCACAACTTGACTAGAAGAAGGGATCGGTTGGTAGGACATGTTTTGAGGCATCAAGGGATCACAAATTTAGCATTGGAGGGCAGCGTGGAGGGTAAAAATCGTAGAGGGAGACCGAGAGATGAGTACACTAAGCAGATTCAGAAGGATGTAGGTTGCAGTAGGTACTGGGAGATGAAGCAGCTTGCGCAGGATAGAGTAGCATGGAGAGCTGCATCAAACCAGTCTCAGGACTGAAGACAACAACAACAACATTAGAAACGAATAAAATACATGGAGCGAAAGGCTATTTACAATTTGTACAGAAACCAGATGGCAGTTATAAGAGTCGAGGGATATGAAAGGGAAGCAGTGGTTGGGAAGGGAGTGAGACAGGGTTGCAGCCTCTCCCCGATGTTATTCAACCTGTATATTGAGCAAGCAGTGAAGGAAACAAAAGAAACATTTGGATTTGGTATTAAAATCTATAGAGAAGAAATAAAAACTTTGAGGTTCGCCGATGACATTGGAATTGTGTCAGAGACAACAAAGGACTTGCAAGAGCAGTTGAACGGAATGGATAGTGTCTTGAAAGGAGGATATAAGATGAACATCAACAAAAGCAAAACAGGGATTATGGAATGTAGTTCAAATGGCTCTGAGCACTATGGGACTTAACTTCTGAGGTCATCAGTCCCCTAGAACTTAGAACTACTTAAACCTAACTAACGTAAGGAGATCACACACATTGATACCCGAGGCAGGATTCGAACCTGCGACCGCAGCGGTCCCGCGGTTCCAGACTGTTGCTCCTAGAACCACTCGGCCACTCCTGCCGGCATGGAATGTAGTCTAATTAAGTCGGGTGATCCTGAGGGAATTAGATTAGGAAATGAGACACTTAAAGTAGTAAAGGAGTTTTGGTATTTGGGGAGCAAAATAACTGATGATGGTCGAAGTAGAGAGGATATAAAATGTGGACTAGCAATGGCAAGGAAAGTGTTTATGAAGAAAGTATTTGTATGGAGTGTAGCCATGTATGGAAGTGAATCATGGACGATAAATAGTTTGGACAAGAAGAAAATAGAAGCTTTCGAAGTGTGGTGCTACAGAAGAATGCTGAAGATTACATGGGTAGATCCCATAACTAATGAGGAGGTATTGAATAGAATTAGGGAGAGGGAGAGTTTGTGGCACAACTTGACTAGAAGAAGGGATCGGTTAGTAGGACATGTTCTGAGGCATCAAGGGATCACCAATTTAGTATTGGAGAGCAGCGTGGAGGGTAAAAATCGTAGAGAGAGACCAAGAGATGAAAACACTAAGATTCAGAAGGATGTAGGCTGCAGTGCGTACTTGGAGATGAAGAAGCTTGGACAGGATAGAATAGCATGGAGAGCTGCATCAAACCAGTCTCATGTCTGAAGACCACAACAACAACATTACAAATTTAAGATTTTCATTTGGCTCACCCTCGTATTGTGAACTGTGAATGGAGCCCAATAACTGAGTGAAACATGCTAAACCTTGAGTTCCGCAGCCCCGAAAATTCGTCGAAGCTATGTGACCTTCCTGAAACAAGGTGCTGTAACTCGGAGCGACTATAAAACTGGAGGAGCGGCGAGGAGTGGTGTCTGTATGGCTTTGGCAGCTCGCGGCAGGAGGTCGGCGCGCGGCGAGTCGCTGCTTATCTGTCGGCGCCAGGGTCCGAGCCGCCCTTGCCCTGTCCCTGGACATAACTGGACGAGACGAAACGGCGCAAGCTGGGCCTGGCAGTAAAGGGCGGCTCGTGGCCCAACGGCCGGAAGGAACGCCGCGCCCTCCATCGCCGGCCCTTATCTGGCCGGCCCTTCACTTCCGAGACCAGGCGGGACCTTTGCTTCCCGAAAGCCGCAGCCTCTCGTGTCGACTCCTCCCCACGCGAGAACCACGTGGCACGCAACAGGGGGCTCCTTCCAAACATATCTCGCAAATAGAAGACTCAGAAGAATGGCGTTTTTAACAGATCTCCTCTCTCTCTTGGCATCAAAAACAAGAAAACTAACAAACATCAGAATTGCAAGCATTTAATAACAAAGCGACTATGCGCCAAGTATCAGAACTTGAGCAAGTGTCTGTCAAAAAGAATAAATGTTAATGTTGATGTAGTATTCTTCTTTAGCAAGTTGTCTACCTCGATGGTATTGCTTCTTACAAGAGGGATGGATGTTACTTTCATACAAGCTGTTTCACAATTCATGTTACACGTTCTAGAGAGGACTCAGTAGATCAAGTTATACTTAAGAACACAAGATCACAAATGTTATCCAATGACGCCATACAACATCAAAGGTGCCCGCGCATATATATATATATATATATATATATATATATATATATATATATATATAGGGTGAGTCACCTAACACTACCGCTAGATATATTTCGTAAACCACATCAAATACTGACGAATCGATTCCATAGACCGAACGTGAGAAGACGGGCTAGTGTTATTGGTTAATACAAACCATACATAAATGCACGGAAGTATGTTTTTTTTTAACACAAACCTACGTTTTTTTTAAATGGAACCCCGTTAGTTTTGTTAGCACATCTGAACATATAAACAAATACGTAATCAGTGCCGTTTGTTGCAGTGTAAAATGTTAATTGCATCCGGAGATATTGTAACCTAAAGTTGATGCTTGAGTACCACTCCTCCGCTGTTCGATCGTGTGTGTCGGAGAGCACCGAATTACGTAGGGATCCAAAGGGAACGGTGATGGACCTTAGGTACAGAAGAGACTGGAACAGCACATTACGTCCACATGCTAACACCTTTTTATTGGTCTTTTTCACTGACGCACATGTACATTACCATGAGGGGTGAGGTACACGTACACACGTGGTTTCCGTTCTCAATTACGGAGTGGAATAGAGTGTGTCCCGACATGTCAGGCCAATAGATGTTCAATGTGGTGGCCATCATTTGCTGCACACAATTGCAATATCTGGCGTAATGCATGTCGTACACGCCGCAGTACATCTGGTGTAATGTCGCCGCAGGCTGACACAATACGTTGTTTCATATCCTCTGGGGTTGTAGCCACATCACGGTACATATTCTCCTTGAACGTACCCCACAGAAAGAAGTCCAGAGGTGTAAGATCAGGAGAACGGTCTGGCCAATTTATGCGTCCTCCACGTCCTATGAAACGCCCGTCGAACATCCTGTGAAGGTTCAGCCTAGTGTTAATTGCGGAATGTGCAGGTGCGCCATCGTGCTGATACCACATACGTCGACGCGTTTCCAGTGGGACATTTTCGAGCAACGTTGGCAGATCATTCTGTAGAAACGCGATGTATGTTGCAGCTGTTTGGGCCCCTGCAATGAATTGAGGACCAATGAGGTGGTCGCCAATGATTTCGCACCATACATTTACAGTCCACGGTCGCTGTCGCTCTACCTGTCCGAGCCAGCGAGGACTGTCCACGGACCAGTAATGCATGTTCCGTAGATTCACTGCCCCGTGGTTTGTGAAACCCGCTTCATCTGGTAAACAGGTAGAACTGCAACGCATTCTCTGTTAATGCCCATTGACAGAACTGCACTCGATGATTAAAGTCATCACCATGTAATTGCTGATGTAGCGACACATGAAACGGGTGAAAGCGGTGACGCTGCAGTATGCGCATGACACTACTTTGACTCAGTCCACCGACTCTCGCAATGTCCCGTGTACTCATGTGTGGGTTCATGGCAACAGCAGCTAACACACCAACTGCACCCGCTTCTCCTGTGACGGGCCTGTTACGGACCCGTTTGCGTGCTACGCCCATACCTGTTGCATACAGCTGGCGGTAGATGCTTTGCAATGTGCGGCACGTTGGATGCTCTCTGTCCGGGTACCGTTCTGCATACACCCTGCAGGCTTCAGCTGCATTTCGTCGACACTCGCCATAGATGAGTATCATCTCCGCCTTTTCAGAGTTCGAATACACCATGGTCACAGTTCCTACAACACTACACTGTCACAGACGTCTGGTAAGACGGTGTACTACAGTTGGTCTGCGTGCGGAGACGAATGCAGAATAACAATAGCAGCAAGCGCCACATGCGGACACTGCGACAGCTAGACCAAACCACAACAGTGCACTACAGCCACACTCGTATACACGGCCGTCATCGTAAACATGTCCCTGCAGATGCTGCTCGCTGACCGTGGCCCGTGTTTGTTACAACACCAACTGAACGTCGGAGGTTTCAAGCGTCAACTTTAGGCTACAATATCTCCGGATGTAATTAACATTTTACAATGCAACAAACGGCACTGATTAATTACGTATTTGTTTATATGTTCAGATGTGCTAACAAAACTAACGTGGTTCCATTTTAAAAAACGTAGGTTTGTGTTAAAAAACATACTTCCGTGCATTTTTGTTTTAAACAATTACACTAGGCCCTCACCTCACGTTCGGTGTGTGGAATCGGTTCGTCAGTATTTGATGTGGTTTACGAAATATATCCATCGGTAACGTTAGGTGACTGACCCTGTATTTGAAAGCTACAAGCGAAACTCTTTGCGATACCTCTGACAGTGGAATAAAGGTCCTGCTACTGGTGTTGCTAAGAATGTAAGGTTTTGATAAGAGTAGAGGGTCATGAAATTTAAGCAGTGGTTAGGAAGGGAATGAGACAGGATTGTAGTCTATGCCCGATGTTATGCAATCTGTATATAGAACAAACAGTAAAGGAAAGGAAAGATAAATTTGGAGTAGGAATTAAAATCCATT
Organism: Schistocerca gregaria; assembly: GCF_023897955.1. Taxonomy (NCBI): domain Eukaryota; kingdom Metazoa; phylum Arthropoda; class Insecta; order Orthoptera; family Acrididae; genus Schistocerca; species Schistocerca gregaria. Next base: position 476,248,146 of record NC_064926.1, read on the forward strand.
GAGAAGAAATAAAAACTGTGAGGTTTGCCGATGACATTGTAATTCTGTCAGAGACAGCAAAGGACCTGGAAGAGCAGTTGAGCGGAATGGATAGTGACTTGAAAGGAGGATGTGAAATGTACATCAAACAAAAGCAAAACAAGAAAATGGATTGTAGTGGGATTAATTCAGGTGATGCTGAGGGAATTGGTTTAGGAAATGACACACTTAAAGTAGTAGATGTGTTTTGCTATTTGTGGAGAGAAATAACTGATGATGGTAGAAGTAGAGAGGATATAAAAAGTAGACTAGCAATAGCAAGAAACGCTTTCCTGAAGAGGAGAAATTTGTTAACATCGAATATAGATTTAATTGTCAGAGAGTCATTTCTGAAAGTATTTCTATAGAGTGCAGCCAAGTATGGAAGTGAAACATGGACGATAACTAGTTTAGACAAGAAGAGAGTAGAACCGAAGCTTTCGAAACGTGGCGCTACAGAAGAATGCTGAATATTAGATGGGTGGATCACGTGACTAAGGAGGAGGTTCTGAATAGAGCTGGGGAGAAGAGGAATTTCTGGCACAACTTGACTAGAAAAGGGATCGGTTGGTAGGACATGTACTGAGGCATCGAGGGATCACCAATTTGGTACTGGAGGGCAGCGTGGAGGGTAAAAACCATAGAGGGAGACGCAAGAGATGAATACGCTAAGCAGATCCAAAAGGAGGTAGGTTGCAGCAGTTACTTGGCGATGAAGAAATTTGCGCAGGATAAAGTGGAATGGAGGACTGCCTCAAACCAGTCTCTGGAGTGAAGAGTACAACAACAACAGCAATGTGCCAGAATAATATTTCCACTCTGTAGCGGAGTGCGCGCTGATATGAACTTTCTGGCAGATTAAAACTGTGTACCGGACCGAGACTCGAACTCGGGACCTTTGCCTTTCGCGGGCAAGTGCTCTACCATCTGAGCTTCTCAAGCAGGACACACGCCCTGTCCTCACAGCTTTACTTCTGCCAGTACCTCGTTTCCTACCTTCCAAACTTTACAGAAGCTTTCCTGATAACCTTGCAGAACTAGCACTCCTGAAAGAAAGGATATTACGGAGACATGGCTTAGCCAGAGCCGGGGGGATGTTTCCAGAATGAGATTTCCACTCTTTAGCAGAGTGTGCACTGATATGAAACTTTCTGTCAGATTAAAACTGTGTGCCGGACCGAGAGTCGAACTCGGGACCTTTGCCTTTCGCGGGCAAGTTCTCTACCATCTGAGCTTCCCAAGCACGACTCACGCCCCGTCGTCACAGCTTTAACAACAGCAATGTGGACAGAACTAATATGTTGACAACTCTTGTCTCCGTGATGCAGAAAGCCTCTCTTGTAACACCTGCCAATGGAGTTTGTTGAGCATCTCTGTAACGCTCTCGCTGCGGTTAAAGCATCGCGTGACGAAACGCGCCGCAAAATTTATCATGCATTCTTCCTACTTTACTGTGTAAGGACAGAAATTAAAATTTAGTTTATAGCTATCCTTCTCGGTGCTTCAATTTTAAACGCTAGCAGTGTTTTGTGAAGCAATACGTCCGCTGTCAATCTCACGCGGATGCTGCCCCAGACTCATTAGCCCATCAGGCTACAAAGGAGTCTTAGACAAAGGCTATAGTCTCCTTGGTCTTCTACGGCAATGACCCCTGTACCTTCACACAGCTGTTGTTCGCTAGGCTATATGACCGACTGATGCTATGCGATGTGTCTGCTGCGCATCTAGGGCCCATCGGCCGTCATTGCAGGCCATGTTTGCCGCGGCCGGCACCGGCCCAAAGCAAACTGCCTGTGGCACGACAGAATATCGACCTCCCCACACGCTTCCCTTCCAGCCGATTGGTGTAAACTGTTGGCTCCGGCAGTAACGGTGCAGCCGTTAAACGCTCACGATGCGCCGAGGCACCGCTTTAGAACACCCTCTGTATTCACTTCGGCCCATTCCGAAACACCTGCTGACCATAAGACCGTAACCTGTGTAATGATTAACCGGGGGCGACACGCGGAGTAAAAGCGCTGGCTTTAATGCCGTCTGAGGTGACCTGAACACTGTTTTTTATCTAAACACGACGTTCGATATTCCAGATAGTTCTAAATTACCTACGTAATCGGCACGGATGCAAATAGCCGCGTTTAGTGATGCATCTACTTCTATATCCATACTACGAAAATTACTGTGAAGTACATGGTAGAGGGCATTTCATGTTGTGCTCCAAATGACATTTTCTTTGTGTTCCGCAAATGAAAAATAATTGCGTTACATTTAGATGTGTACACAGTTCTCATTTAGCTTGCCCGTGCTTGCCTGTTAGGTAAGCTGCCACTCATTATCAGCGAGCGAGCAGTCTGCTTTAATCTCATCCAAACCAAACTCTGTCAAACCAAAGCAGGCTAAAGGAGTCTTTATATACTACAGGCCATTAAAATTGCTACACCAAGAAGAAATGCAGATGATAAATGGGTATTCATTTGACAAATATATTATACTAGAACTGATGTGTGGTTACATTTTGACGCAATTTAGGTGCACAATTCCTGAGAAATCAGTACCACCTCTGGCCGTAATAACGGCCTTAATACGCCTGGGCATTGAGTCAAAGAGAGCTTGGATGGCGTGTACAGGTACAGCTGAACATGCAGCTTCAAAACGATATCACAGTGCAACAAGAGTAGTGACTTGCTTATTGTGACGAGCCAGTTGCTCGGCCACCATTGACCAGACGTTTTCAATTGGTGAGACGTCTGGAGAATGTGCTGTCCTGGGCAGCAGTCGAACATTTTCTGTATCCAGAAAGTCCCGTACAGGACCTGCAACATGCGGTCATGCATTATGCTGCAGAAATGTAGGGTTTTGCAGGGATCGAATGAAGGGTAGAGCCACGGGTCGTAACACATCTGAAATGAAACGTCAACTGTTCAAAGTACCGTTAATGCGAACAAGAGGTGACCGAGACCAGTAACAAATGGCACCCCGTACCATCATGCAGGGTGATAAGCCAGTACGATGATGACGAATACACGCTTCCAATGTGCGTTCACCGCGATGTCGGCAAACACGAATGAGACCATCATGATGCTGTAAACAGAACCTGGATTCATCCGAAAAAATGACGTTTTGTCATTCGTGCACCAGGTTAATTGTTGAGTACACCATCGCAGGCGCTCTTGTCTGTGATGCAGCGGTAAGGGTAACCGGAGCCATGGTCTCCGAGCTGATAGTCCATCCCGCTGTAAACGTCGTCGGACTGTTCGTGTATATGGTTGTCGTCTTGCAAACGTCCTCATCTGTTGACTCAGGGATCGAGACGTGGCTGCACGGTCCGTTACAGCCATCCATATAAGATGCCTGCCATCTCGGCTGCTAGTGATACGAAGCCGTTGGTTTCCAGCACGGCGTTCCGCATTACCCTCCTGAACCCACCGATTCCGTATTCTGCTAACAGTTATTGAATCTCGACCAACACTAGCAGCAATGTCGCGATATGATAAACTGCAATCGCGATAGGCTACAATCTGACCTTTATCAAAGTCGGAAACGTGATGGTACGCATTTCTCCTCCTTACACGAGGCATCACAACAACGTTTCACCAGGCAATTCCGGTCAACTGCTTTTTGTGTATGAGAAATCGGTTTGAAACTTTCCTCATGTGAGCACGTTGTAGGTGTCGTCACCGGCGTCACCCTTGTGTGAATGCTCTGAAAAGCTAATCATTTGCATATCACAGCATCTTCTTCCTGTCGGTTAAATTTCGCGTCAGTTCCATGTCATCTTCGTGGAGTAGCAATTTTAGTGGTCTGTAGTGTATTTAAATTGGAGAGGGGGAGAAAGGAAAGGAAAGGGAGGTGATCACTACTATCAACTCCATCAGGACTTTACACGGAATCGGCAGTTAGGAATGCCGATGCGTTAACCACAGCGCCATCCGGAACACAACGTCATCGCAACTTGTCTATCTCGGCACGCCCCACTTCCTCCCCACATTCCCATCCAGAGTCACCTATCCGCAGCCCTTGTCAATTTCCTCCATTTTCGCTCTACCGAGATTCCTACAGGACTGCGGACGTATTTGGTGCATCCACACTGAAGAGGGTGGATCCGCTGCCCAGGTAGCCCAGTCAAATTATATGAATGCGTTATGTCCAAAAGAAAAGACACCCCGGGCGTGTTTGTCCATCAGTACTGAAGAGGTTGGATCGATTGCCCAGTTAGTCCAATCAAATTATATGAATGGGCAGTGGATCCGCCCTCTTCAGTGCGGATGCACAAATACGTCCGACCTCCTATGGGATTCTCAGAGAGCGAACATGTAGAAAATGTACAGGGATTGCTGATAGATGACTCTGGATGGGAATATGGATAGGAGGTGAAGCGTGCCGAGGTAGTCCGCCCAGTTGTGACGACCCTGTGTACCGGGTGGTGCAATGGTCAACACATCGGCCTATAAGCAGGAGATCGCGGGTTCAAATCCTGGTCTGGTACACATTTTCACTCGTCGCCGCCGATTCCGTGTAAAGTTCCGATGGCGTTGACAGCAGTGATCGCCTCCTCTCTTTCCTTTCTTTTCTTCCCCCCCCCCCCTCTCCCCCCGCCCCGTCTTCAGTTCACATATATATATGTAACAGCTTCGGATTCTGCGTGGTGTCTGTTCTTTCGGACATGTAGTCTTGATGTATCCGAGTGTCACAAGGCGAGGATCAATGTAAGATACGAGGGTTGGAGCTTTTGTAGTGGCAACTATTTATTTACAGCTCGTACAAAATAGATACGTGTTTCAAAGTTTTACTGACCTTCAAAGTAGTCACCAGCATTGTGTATAACCCGCTGACAGCGATGTGGAAGTCGTAGGATACTCTTAGCAGTGCCAGTTGTGTTGACAGTTCGAGCGGCGCAGTCTATTGCCCGACGAATTTATAGCAGCTCTGAAGCGAATACCGTCAAGTGTTTCCTTCAGTTTAGAAATCGAGTTGAACTCACGAGGGCTTAAGTGAGGGGAGTGCAGTAGGTGGTACAGCATTTAGCAGCCCCATCAGCCAAACAAACCAGTAGCAGCTTGCACTGTACGTGCTTGAGCATTGTCCTGAAAAATGATGGTCAGGTCCTGCAGAAAGTGTCATGACTCTTGGCTCTGTGCTGTTCATTTTTGGAACACAACCTACGATCAGCTTAGATACAGAAATGATGACACTTTCAGCAGGACCTGACCATCATTTTTCAGGACAATGCTCAAGCACGTACAGTGCAAGCTGTTACTGATTTGTTTGGCTGATGGGGCTGCTAAATGCTGTACCACCTACTGCACTCCCCTCACTTAAGCCCTAGTGAGTTCAACTCGATTTCTAAGCTGAAGGAAACACTTGATGGTATTCGCTTCAGAGCTGCTACAAATTCGTCGGACAATAGACCGCGCCGCTCGAACTGTCAACGCAACTGGCGCTGCTAAGAGTATCCTACGACTTCCACATCGCTGCCAGTTGGTTATCCACAATGCTGGAGACTACTTTGAAGGTCAGTAAAACTTTGAAACACGTATCTATTTTGTACGAGCTGTAAATAAACAGAATCCTTAGATGTCAATTATACTGACCCCCGAACTACAGTAAGGTTTTGGATATCTAGTTTCTGTAACCTTAGTGTGTTCCAGGCAGATATGACGGCAGTTATATAAACTTTCCTTACTTTTTTCCAGGATGTGTATTGCAGGTTCCCTGAATTCATTGTAAGTGGGCAAAATAGTTCGTTTTAAATTCCCCAAATGCATTTTAGCAAACACAAAAGTTTTTGAAATTATTGTAACCTAAACAGTACGGGTTTGGAAGAGGAAGCTTTGCTTTCATACTAAGCTTACGTCGCACTACGTTTCATACCACCAGAATGTGGTTTTTAGTATCCGCTGTGCCATATTCATTTGCTTTTTCAGTCAATGTTTGTCTTAAATTTAGGAAGCCTATATACTAATAAATGACCTCAGGTGCTTAGCACACATTCTCACACACTTGTCTGCAACTAAGTCTTTGAAAATAGTTACGGAGTGAGGAAGCTGCTGGTAAAATTTACAAACATGTCGTAACATACTCGAGGGTCTCAAATGAAAGTTGAACTAACTTTTTACACAGTTTGTATTGCGAGACACCTATCGATTTATTTAAAGCTGCGCCACAAACAGACGACAATTTTTTCACTGCTAGTCTTGTGCTCTCTTTCGCGACTGTTCCCCAATTCTTAATTTCTCCTCAGTCTCCTTTAGGTTTTGTTGGTTACTTTTGCTATTCCCACAGTTATGGTAAATGAGCCGCAGTGAAACTACCTACGCAAACATATACGTGATTGCACTGATAGCACAACCTGTTGTCAGGTGCTGCAGGCTGGACGGGTCTCGTGAAGCTTGCCAGGCCTGCGGAAACCAAAGTTGGCCTGCTTTAATCAATGTGCTTCAGTACACGTGTACTCTTGTGACTCTGTAGCGATGGGCTGCTTTAATTGTTGCGGCGGAGATAGGGGCAGGCAGGCTTGAAGGAGAATTTGCACACCTCTGCTCGCAACCCCTCTGCGTGCAGAATAATTTATCTCGTATTGTATTCGCAATTCCTACGCAACCGGCACTTAAGGGGTTGTAGTATATTCCTAAATCAGATCAGTTCAGATTTTTTTCAACATTCCGGTGTCGCTCTTCCTTGATTCAGACAAGCCTGTCGTTATTTGTATTGTGCTGTCGGTCGCATTGTGTTTGACATCTACCTTCAAACGTCTGCGAGTTCAGATTTTAAAGAATTTTCGTGACGCTCTCCCGAGAATCATACAGACTTGTCACTATTAGTGTTGCGCGTCTTTGTATAAGATCCATATCCCCTGTTAGTCCTATCTGGTACGGGTATCACCCCCGCTTGATCAATATTCTCGGTTGTGTTACACGGGTGTTTTGTAAGCAGTTTCGTTGTTAGACAGACCGCGTTTTCCCAGTATTCTACCACTGAACCGAAGTCTACCCTCTGCTTTACTTACGGCTTAGCCCATGTGCCCCGTCCATTTGAAATCCCTTCTAAATGCTGCATCCAGACACTAGTGCTATTGTGATTACTGACACTATAGTGAGTGGGTACTATATTTTTTGCGTTTTGTGAAGTGCAAAATTTTACATTTTAAAACAAACCGCTAATCAATGCGCCAGTCTGAAATTTTTTTTCCTTAGCTTATAGGCGTCGTCAGCTCATTAGTCACGGTGGCAGCTGGAACTCTTTGACTAAGAACCAAAGTCTTGAATTAAGAATAGTAAACAAAAGCTGTGCTGTCCACCAGTTAGTTTGTTAGTAGGCAGGATTAAAGAGTGGACGTGCGGTCGTAGTCAACGTTTTTGTGCCACAAATCGCAAGGCAGCAACATATCATAATCAAGTGTTTAGGATATTCTCAAGATTGTTTTGGAGAAAAGAAAAGTGTGTGCAAATTTTCTCCCGTGCACCTTGACTCCCGAACGAAAATAACGTCGCGTCGTCAGCCGTGAATTGATTGAAAGGCAAAACACAGACATTTCTTTTCAGGAAAAATTCGTCTCAGGTGACGTGGTTTGGTGTTATCAAGACAAGCCTAGCACAAAACGAGTCAGTGAAGAAATTCACATGAAAGGTTGACGCTGTAATGATGTAACCGACAGCAAACGCGACGGGCGAATGGAGGAACAATGCAAAGGAGGACATTTCTGACTGTTTCACATGCTTGTATGAACGTTCCGTGGGTTTTACTTAAGTGGGGGACGACTTTGCAGAGCACCTGAAGCTTTAAAACCACCAGCACTTATCTATATTTTTTATTAATCCAACATCAAGATTTTTCTATTTTTTCTGGGTAGTACTTCATTCCAGATGGTAACTGAATGTGAAAGAAGTCTGATATTACAATTATTATTCCAGGTCATTAAAACATGGCACAGGAATAGTAAGGATCCTAACACACTTGTGTCGGGCACATCACGAGAACCTTCTACACGATGATACAAAAGACATTTCACTTAGGCCAAGAAAGGTGAAGGAGAACTCCATTGACAAACTTTCAGAGGTGGTAGTGTGGACAAAACAAGAGAAGGTCCATTAGCCAAGGCCTTAATGTGTATACGTTAAGAGATAAGAACACTTGTTCAGTAGATGAGATGTGCTTCACAGCGGAGAAGATGAATATGTGCTCCTAGCCCATAAGGCATGCATTTTAGAGCCCGTGCTGACTAGACTTTTATTTTTTGTTTTGGTTCATACTAACAAATCTTAGCCGTCCGCTGTGACAGAGCGGTTCTATGCGCTTTAGTCCGGAATCGCGCTGCTGCTGCGGTCGCATGTTCGAATCCTGCCTCGGGCATGGATGTGTGTGATGTTCTTAGGTTAGTTAGGTTTAAGTAGTTCTAAGTATAGGGGACTGATGACCTCACATGTTAAGTCCTATAGTGCTTAGAGCAATTTGAACCCTTTTTGAACCAAATATTTAAATTTGTCTCTCGCCTTTTGGTTCGCCCTATTTGCCCAATGCGATATGACAATGAGGTGACAAAAGTCGTGGGGTACCTCCTAACATCGTTTCCGAACTCCTCTTGCCGGCGTAGCACAGCAACTCGACGTGGCATGGGCTCAAGTCGTTGGAAGTACTGAGCCATAACTGCGGAAGTGTTCCCGGTGCAAGATTTTGTGCACGAACTGAAATCTCAGCTATGTCCCATAAACGTTCGATGGGATTCATATCGGTCGATCTGGGTGGCCAAATCATTCGCTAGAATTGTCCAGAGTATTCTTCAAACCAGTGGCGGACATTTTTGGCCCAGTGACATTTCGCATTGTCATCCTTATAAATTCCACCGTTGTTCCGGAACGTGAAGTCCATAAATGGGCGCAAATGGTCTCGAAGTGGCTGAACGTAACCATTTCCAGTGAATAATCACTTCAGTCGGATCAGATGACCCTGTTAATTCCACGTAAACACAGCCCACACCATTATCGGGCCATCACCAGCTTGCACGGCGCTTTGTTCACAACTTGGATCCATTACTTCGTAATGCCTCCGCCACACACGGACCCTATCATCAGCTCTTACCAGCTGAAATTTGGACTCATCCGACCAGGTCACGGTATTTCTGTCGTCTAGGATTCAACCGATGTGTTTACGAGCCGAGGACGGGCACCGCAGGCGATGTTGTTCTGTTAGCAAAGGCACTTACATTGGCCGTCGGCCATAGCCTATCTACGCCAAATTTTGGTGTTCTGTTCTAAGGGATACGTTCGTCGTACGGCCCACTGTGATTTCTGCGGTTATTTTGTGCATTGTTGCTTATCTGTTAGTACGCAAACGCCGACGTTCAGTGAAAGCCGTCGGCCACTGTGTTGTCCGTGGTGAGAGTTAGTTATATATTTATTAAGATGGTATCCGTTCTTCTGACATGTCCGAAAGAACAGATACCATCGGTGACCAAGCAGCTCGTTAGAATGAAATTACAATGAAATGAACACCCTTAGCTGCTTTCAGGTTAACATACGTCAACGGGGACAGATGAAAATGTGTGCCCCGACCGGGAGTCGAACCCGGGATCTCCTGCTTACATGGCAGACGCTCTATCCATCTGAACCACCGAGGACACAGAGGACAGCGCGACTGCAGGGATTTATCTCTGGCACGCCTCCAGCGAAAACCACATTCTCAACGTATTGTCCCGCACTACATTCGTAGTGCCCCCGCCTATTATACTCATTACTCGCGGCTCGTTGTCGATTCCCGTAAGAGTTCGGGCAATGTTTGTGCATTCGCACAGAAGAAGAAGATAGTCAAGTGGCCGGTGAGCATTAACTATATATTTACTGAGACGGTATCTGTCCTTTTGGACATGTGGGTTTCGCGGGAGGCGTGCCAGAGATAAATCCCTGCAGTCGCGCTATCTTCTGTGTCCTCGGTGGCTTAGATCGCCATCACGGTAGCTCAGCGTGTTCGGTCAGAGGCCGAGCGTCCCTCTGTAATAAAAAAAAAAACTGAGTTAATGAATGAACAACGAACTGAAACGGGTGTCTTTCGACGTCCGCCTAGAGCAGATACAACGAACGAAAAAAAAAAAAATGGATAGAGCGTCTGCATTGTAAACAGGAGATCCCGGGTTCGAGTCCCGGTCGGGGCAAACATTTTCATCTGTGCCCGTTGACGTACGTCAACGCCTGTAAGCAGCTAAGGGTGTTCATTTCATTGTGTGAGGTACTGCCTGGAATCTGGTATTCTCGCGAAACTCTTGATACTGTGGATTTCGGAATATTGAATTCTATATTTTCGAAATGGAACGTCCCATTCTTCTAGATCCAGCTACCATTCTGCGTTTAAAGTCTGTTAATTTCGGCCGTACCGAGCGAGGTGGCGCAGTGGCACATTGGACTCGCATTCGGGAGTACGACGGTTCACATCCCGGCCATCCTGATTTAGGATTTCCGTATATCGCTTCAGGCAACTGCCGGGATGGTTCCTTTGAAAGGGCACTGGCGGTTTTCTGCCCTATCCTTCCCTACTCCGATGGGATCGATTACCTCGCTGTTTGGTCCCTTCCCCCAATTCACCCAACCAACCAATTTTCGCCGTGCAGCCGTAATCATGCCGGGAACTTTTTCACATGAATCACCCGAGTAGAAATGACAGCTCCACCAATGCAACGCCTTTTTATAGCTTGTGTATGCGATACTACCTACCTCTGTATATTTGTATATCGGTACCGGATGACTTTTGTCCCCTCGGTTTATATTTGCCGATGACTCTCCACGGACGCTAACATTCTACCTTCTCCCTAGCAACAAATCATCAGTCCAATCACATAATCGTACATTAATTATTAATCATCGGCGGAATACACAGTTAAAAGGATTAACGAAGTACTGCATCCATCTTTCTGTTTTGGCCCACGGTTTTCAGAATGTCATGCTTAAAGAACACCAGTTTGATTTCTCTTGACCAGTATTGTTGGAATCCGTGCTCATTGGCATGGACGAGGTTCTTGGCCACTGACGTGTAGGAAGATTCTAGATCTCGAGTAGGCAGGTGATGGTTGAAGTGATCGTTATAGCAAAAATCTACTAATACCAGAATTACTGTCCCATGCGTTGATCAGACCCGAGGTAGGATCTCCCTACACGTCGGTCAGGGGGTCGGAAGATGTTCTACATCTACATCTACATACATACTCCGCAATCCACCATACGGTGCGTGGCGGAGGGTACCTAGGATCTTCTCTCCCTGTTCCACTCCCAAACAGAACGAGGGAAAAATGACTGCCTATATGCCTCAAAAATGGTTCAAATGGCTCTGAGCACTATGGGACTTAACATCTGTGGTCATCAGTCGCCTAGAACTTAGAACTACTTAAACCTAACTAACCTAAGAACATCACACACATCCATGCCCGAGGCAGGAGTCGAACCTGCGACCGTAGCAGTCGCTTGGTTCCGAACTGAGCGCCTAGAACCGCGAGACCACCGCGGCCGGCTATATGCCTCTGTACGAGCCATAATCTCTCTTATCTTATGTTTGTGGTCTTTCCGCGAAATATAAGTTGGTGGCAGTAAAATTGTACTGCAGTCAGCCACAGATGCTGGTTCTCTAAATTTCCTCAGCAGCGATTCACGAAAAGAACGCCTTCTTTCCTCTAGAGACTCCCACCCGAGTGCCTGATGCATTTCCGTAACACTCGCGTGATGATCAAACCTACCAGTAACAAATCTAGCAGCCCGCCACTGAATTGCTTCTATGTCCTCCCTCAATCCGACCTGATAGGGATCCCAAAAGCTCGAGCAGTACTCAAGAATAGGTCGTATTAGTGTTTTGTATGCGGTCTCCTCTACAGATGAACCACATCTTCCCAAAATTCTACCAATGAACCGAAGACGACTGTCCGCCTTCCCCACAACTGCCATTACATGCTTGTCCCACTTCATATCGCTCTGCAATGTTACGCCCAAATATTTAATCGGCATGGCTGTGTCAAGCGCTACGCTACTAATGGAGTGTTCAAACATTACGGGATTCTTTTTCCTGTTCATCTGCATTAATTTACATTTATCTATATTTAGAGTTAGCTACCATTCTTTACACCAAACACAAATCCTGTCCAAGTCATCTTGTATCCTCCTACAGTCACTCAACGAAATAATAAAAAGTTGAACGCTGAAACTGGTAGCCAAATAAAACATGTTTGGAAACTGAAAGGTGTTTAACTTGACATCCTGTATCGAACAGCCAGGTCCCGCAACCATGTCTAGAAGGATGGACAGCTATCACCACAAGGTGAACCCTGCATGGTCCTGTATTCCCCAGGCTCTCTACAGCGGCCACTGCCGCGGCGCCACCGCCTCGTCGTGCCCAGCTGTTCGCTGAAGCGCCGCCTCCAGAGGCGTCACCCAGCGACTCTGAGCAGGCCTGCCCTCTCATTAATCCCAATTGAGTCGCGGCCGGCACTGCCGAGCACTCGCTCGTCTGCCTTCAGACTCTTTCCTCGGGTCGATGGCGCTCCGTGTGTCAGCTCAGCACAGCTCCACAAACACTCGTCACGTCGCTACCATTCCACGCCTGCAGCTCTCTCGTGCAGTTCTCGCCATCCAACAAGGGAACCCTGTAGCCAACTAGTCGCCGATTTTACTCTTTTCGCGCTGATGTAGTGCATACTTGACGTCATAGATGCTGCTGTATACTTTTTTTGTTATAGGTTCGATCCTAAGGTAAACGAACGATCATACCGCATGCTCTGCGAATGTTCGTCGGGCGCAAGCAAATACCTTATTCGCTTAAAAGTGTCCGGCCAAGACTACGTAACACGGAACTGAACACTAGATGTCACGATATAAGGGCACGTCGGTAGCGAAGAGTCGTGCAGTATCGGCCGTCTTAGGTTTCATGACATTGATTTGTAACTGTAGTGATTAATCCTAATATTAATGAACACAATTACAAGCGAAAATTAAACATTATAATTCAGTTATTAGGACACAAGCAAAGCATGAATCAGAGTGCCTAGCATTGAATAAGAAAGGTGAATTAAAAGAACTAGAAAAAAGAAAGATAATAAGAAAAATTCTGCGTCCTGAGAAAAACAAGGAATATATGTGGATTAAAAGGAGAAATGAAGACCTATACCAAAGTACAGAAAAGATCAGAGATACAATGAGGAAGAGACGGCTAAAATTTTATGGACATTTAAAAAGAATGGAAGAAACAAGGATTACAAAGAAAATTTTTAATTACGTTAGTAAGCTGAAAAAACTGTAGGATGGATAGAAGCAGTAAAGAAAGAGGTCAACAAAATAGGTGTTACAGAAGAAAAAATACGCGACAGGAATCACTTTAGGCTACTTATAGAAAACGCAAACTATGAAGAAGATGAGCGAAAACCTCGACCCAAGAGAGTGTGGACAGATGAGCAGAGCCGAGCAGTTGGCGAGAAAATGAAGAAGTACTGGGAAGAACAGAAGAAAAAGGAACACCATAAGTCTTAAGTTGTATGCGGTCCATAGCAGGCCAAATTCATAAAAAAAATGCACACAATTAATAAAAACGTGAATAGCATTGTGTAATTATTTTTGTTATTTATGGTAGTTAATTGAATCTAAAGTAAAGGAGCCACAATTTTAAGGTATGTACAAGGTTTCTTTCTGTATGGGAGATGGTCTTTCCCGCGATAGTATCGGTTCTTAGTGAAAAACGGCACTGATACTTACTGAATAACATACAGAAGAGCCAAAGAAACCGGTACACATATCGTGCAGGGCCCCCGCGAGCACGCAGAAATGCCGCAACACGACGTGGCATGGACTGGACTAAAGTCTGAAGTAGTGTTGGAGGGAATTGACACCATGAATCGAGCAGGGCAGTCCATAAATCCATTAAGAGCACGACGGGTGGAGGTCTCTTCTGAACAACAGGTAGCACACCAGATATGCTCAATAATGTTCATATCTGGGGAGTTTGGTGGCCAGCGGAAGTGTGTAAACTCAGCAGTTCTAGACGAGTGGTGTGTCGCATTGTCCTGCTGGAATTGCCCAAGACCGTCGGAATGCACAATGGACATGAATGGCCGCAGGTGATCACATAGGATGCTTACGTTCGTGTAACCTGTCAGAGTAGTATCTAGACGTATCAGGGGTCCCATATCACCTCAAACTGCACACGTCCCACAACATTACAGAGCCTCCGAAAGCTTTAACAGTTCCGTGCTGACATGTAGAATCCATGGATCCATGAGGTTGCCTCCATACCCGTACACGTCATTCCGCTAGATACAGTCTGAAACTAGACTCTTCCGACCAGGCAACATGTTTCCAGTCGTCAACAGTCTAGTGTCGGTGTTGACGGGCCCAGGCTAGGCGTAAAGCTTTGTGTCGTGCATTCATCAATGGTACACGAATGGGCCTTCGGCTCCGAAAGCCCATATCTATGATTTTTCGTTGAATGGTTGGCACGCTGAACTTGTTGATGACGCAACAATGAAATCCGCAGCAGTTTGCGAAAGGGTTGCACTTCTGTCACGTTTAACGATTCTCTTCAATCACCTTTTTCCGGCAACAACGATGTCTGATATTTGATGTTTTGCCGGGTTTCTGATTTCACGGTACACTCGTGAAATGGTCGTATGGAAAAAAGTCTCCGTATCATCGCTATCTCGGAGATGCTGTGTCCCATCGCTCGTGCGCCGACTGTAACAGCACGTTCAAACTCACTTACAGTTTCATAATCTGCCATTGTAGCAGCAGTAACCGATCTAACAACTACGCCAGGCAGTTTTTGTGTTATATAGGCGTTCACGAGCGCAGCGCCGTGTTCGGCGCTTCAGTATAATGGAACACATAAGCAAAGGAATTTATTGTTGCTATTTCAGCTCTGTTCTCCAATGCTTAACTCACTATTTTACGTAGATTGCAAAGAAACTATAAAATATTCTCCTGCTCCACACATTCGACACGTGCCCAGTCTCAACATTTGCTATACAGCACCCTGTTTTCTTCAAATGACTCCAAAGACAATACACATTTCAGTCTCTTCTGCTGACCAATTAATCCCAGTACATTTCCAGTGCATTCAGATTTTCTTCGTCGCTTTCTAAATGTCTGTCTATGGCCACCCGTTGCGTATTCCTTTAATTTTGGGACAACCGCCATGTCCAGCTTTCTTCAACTCTATTTCAAACTTTATTTCTTCTGTTTTTATTCTCTTCTATTCGGTGACGATCTGTCTCTTTTACCGATACACTTCAGCTGCATTCCTGGCTGTTATTTTGTTACACATAACCTTGCTCACAGCCCTTCTCACGCACTCTTCATTCCATTTTCCTGTTTTTTCCCCCTCATTTTCCGGGATTTCAATCGGTAAAGAAGTAAGAATAAGAAAATGTAATTTATTAATTGACATTTCTTCCGGCTGATACTGAAAGACAATGGAGTGGCCGGTACTGTAAGACAAACACGCAGTAGGATGTAGTAATATTGTTTGTCCCTTTATAGAGATTATCACGAAACGTTATTTAGATGTTATTTTTGTAATGACATAGGTCACCAAAACACTTCAACGAAATTAATCAGTTATATAAAAAGGGCCCAAAATATGTTCCGTGTGCTAAGAGCTACAGCAACCACTGTCATACAGTAGAAAAAGCACTGAAGAGGGGAAGAAAACATCCTACCCCAGTGCACAAGCTTGCTTCTGGTTACTGGACACTTCTGCCAATTGGAGGCAGAAAGAGAAATCACAGCAGTTGTCGCTGCTGTAAGCCGGGCGATAATGCATGAGTCCACCCTATAAATGGAGGTGATGAGTGTAGTGTCGTCAGTAGACAAGCAGTAACAGCAGAACGGATCGGTCAGGAAAGTTCAGTGACATCGAACGTGCGCTAGTTAGTGAATGTCACCTGAGTTAAAAAATCCATCAGACACATTTCACCCCTTCTAAATCTGCGGAAACGACTCTTAATGTGTTCGTTGCTGTGGCCTTCTCGACCAGACATCACGGCACCTAGAGTATCAGCAACCAAACTGACAGCCTGCAGCCGCGGGTTGTCCGCTTCGCAGGAATACCGAAGCACTACACAACCGACAGGCAATATTGATGAATGGCCACAACAACAACACAGCAAAGACACCAGCGGCCACCAGGGGACACTACCAGCCCACATAAACATAAGGAAGAGGTCGCTGCAGATTCCGGAACTATTTTCACACGTCAAACCACGTGATGGAAAATAGTTCCGAGGTACTCATCCGCCGAAGCGCTATAAAGGCCGGCGCTCGGGCGCACATTGGCAGTTCATCGACCGCCAGCAGACATGGATAGCTGCCGCCCCGGTAGCCCGGCTCTGATCTTCTCGCTGATCTCTGGATTGGGCTTGGCATATCGGAGAAGTCTCTGGCGAAGACTAGTAGGAAATTATTTCAGTTGTTTTCTGTGTTATTCTCGTATGTAGTTGTCATTTGTGTTGGTGTTATACTTGGAGAATTTGTTTTGGTTGATTGAACAGTCCAATAAATTGTTTTCGGACTTTGATCGTTAGTTTCTTCTGTTTACGCCGACATATCATTCCTGAAATTAAAACACGATGGAACAATTACTGCTGAACCAAGATCATTTAGACCTCATGTAGTTACGGAGGGGCACTGTAAAAAAGCATGAACATAGCCGAAGGAAATATTCGTGATTCCAAAGTTCTACCAGAAGCACAGCTAGCATGTGCAGCTCCTCGCAATCCACACATTTCCGTTGTCAATGCTATCCGACGTTTGAGGTGATGCAAGAGGCGACGCCACTGAACAGTCGACGACTGGAACCACTCGATAAATCGCGCTACACCCTGTTGTAGCAATCCAATGCGAAGGTTTTGGTTTTGGTGAATGCCTAAAAACTGTACCTGCTGCCATATGATCACACTTGGTTGTAATTGACCGAAAGTCATCGAGTAAAACAGAAGTGATTTCTGCCGTTCCCCAAGGTGTGTTTTATAGTCCCTTTGCTGTTCCTTATCTATATAAACGATATGGGAGACAATCTGAGCAGCCGTCTTCGGTTGTTTGCAGATGACGCTGTCGTTTATCGACTAATAAATTCATCAGAAGATCAAAATAAAATGCAAAACGCTTTAGAAGAAATTTCGGAATGGTGCGAAAAGTGGAAATTGACCCTAAATAACGAAAAGTGTGAGGTCATCCACATGAGTGCTAAAAGGAACGCGCTAAACTTCGGTTACACGATAAATCAGTCTAATCTAAAAGCCATAAATTCAACTAAATATTACAATTACGAACAATTTAAATTGGAAGGAACACATAGAAAATGTTGTGGGGAAGGCTAACCAAGGATTGCGTTTTATTGGCACTTAGAAAATGTAACAGACCTACTAAGGAGACTGCCTACACTACGCTTGTCCGTCCTCTTTTAGAACACTGTTGCGCAGTGTGGGATCCTTTCCAGATAGGACTTACTGAGTACTTCGAAAAAATTCAAAGAAAGGCAGCACATTTTGTATTATCGCGAAATATGGGAGAGAGTGTCACAGAGATTATATAGGATTTGAGATGGACATCATTAAAGAAAGGCGTTTTTCGTTGCGACGGAATATTCTCACAAAATTCCAGTCACTAACTTTGTCTTCTGAATACGATAATATTTTGTTGACACTGACCTACATAAGGATCACCATGATAAAATAAGAGAAATGAGGGCTCGTACGGAAAGATATAGGTGTTTATTCTTCCCGCGCCCTATACGAGATTGGAATAATAGAGAATTATGAAGGTGGTTCGATGAACCCTCTGCCAGGCACTTAAATGTGATTTGCAGAGTATCCATGTAGATGTAGTGCCAACAGTGAACTGTGGTGGACGAGGTACTGTCACTGTATGAAGCATAGTTTTCGTGGTTAGGGTGTGATCCCCTTATTGAGTTTAAGAAAAAGAAACCATTAGATGCCCAAGGATATGAAAACATTTTAATCATTATGTACTGCGTATGATAGAGAAATAGTTCGGGGACAATGGCTGTTTCAGCATGACAAAGCATAATGCAGCAATGGTTTGTGGGCAATAATATTCCTGATACGAAATGGCCAGCCCTCCCATGTGTCTCGACCTGAACCCTATAGAACACTTTTGGGATGAGTTAGAATAACGAATTCGCTCCAGATCTATGCGACTAACATCACTACCTATAACGGTTTCTGCTCTTGAGAAAGAAAGGGATGCCATTCCTCTAATTCAGACACTCCTTGAAAGTGTTCTCAGCAGAGTACAAAACGGCATAAAGGCGAAAAGTGGACATGCTCCATACTACTTTCCACAAATAGATGTCCGTTTGCGTCAACAGATGGTGTACTGGATGTAACAGACTAGTCTACACTTCGTTTATTGTAAGTTCAACCATACTGTGAACAAGCGACCACTCAGCAAGTTCTGAAATTGGTGGTCGGGTACAGTGTAACTCCATCTTGTGCTATAACGTTACTGGAAATAATTTCTTCTTACGTATCAGTTTTGATTATTATTCTAGAGTGAACGACAAAATGACACACATCTTTACTGTTTTCGTCGATCATCTGATTAAATATTTAATTTGTGTAGTTCTTCTATAAAATGACACTGAACAGCCGCTTCCTCTGCCCCGCCATGAGTGCTCATCTGGTCTTGTTGTTCGTGTGTTCTGTGAAAATGTGTGCAGTTTTGTCGTTTTCTGTAGTGAAACATAGGCGCGGAAAGCAAAAGAGCAGCGAGGAATGGATTGTGTACCAAGTTTTACCTTGTTCATTCTCCTTATAAATTATTAAGTGAAATTTGAAATTATACTGTTTGGCTGCTGTAAATTGCTTTTAAGAATTCGGTATCCAGGGAATTTGACATTATGTATTCGGATGTTTGGACACGTTAATGCGACAGCCAACTAATCCTAGCTTGCCGCGGACCCCAATGGCTCGGAGGGCAGCTTAGTGCAGCTCTGCAGATTAAACGCATCACCTGATAAGAAAAAGCGACGTACGAGATGCGAGGCTGACTTACAAACGTGCACACGCAGCTGTACTCGACATGGCGTAATTGACGTTTCGCGAGAAGGAGAATCTGCTTGGATAGTGACAAACACGAAGGATACATACAGTAGTGGAATTCAGTATAAAGGCAGGGTTTCTAGTAAAGTAGTTTTACAACGTCTGAAGCAAACAAGTATTGAATTTATTATGAATCTAGTAGATACATGTAAGACATAAACAGACATGACAGAATTGCGTGGTTTATTTAATATCACGACTATCGAAATATGCCGTTTCCATTTCCTGTCTGGAGACTAGAATAAAGGCACTCACCGTCCTGTTGCGGTATTGCACTGTTAGTACTTTGTCCAACCTCCGCTCTTCCTAATTACCTCAAAAATTCTTTCCAGCACTAAATCTGTGAGGGTTCGTAGTTCTTGCAGTGAAATTGTCGCCCATTCTTCCCGTATCGCTCTTTTCAGCTCACATACGGCCTCAAATTATCTTCCATCACGATAAACACGCCTTGCAAGTGCTCCCCAAAGATTTTTCACGGGGTTCAAATCGGTGCTACCCGCATGCAAGAGCAAGACATCAATATCTTCAAACCATTTTTTTGGTTGTTGCAAAAACGTTCACAGATGCAGTATCTTGTTGAGGAATTACATTTTCGTCCCTAATGCCTCATACATTCTAATCGCCTATAACATTTCAGTGTAAATGTTGGAGTTCATTCTGGTGTTCAGACAAGCAACGCATGTTTAACTTTAGTGCAGAAAGCTGCACAAATCGTAACACCTCCACCACCAAAATTTCTGCTGACTCTTATCCTCAGCAGTGTTCTCAGATCATGCCAGTCGCTCTGAAATCCATCTGGTCCATATAAATTAAACTTCTTCTCATCACTGAGGATCACTTTATCCCACTGCGAAGTCTATGACATATGGTTTTTTTCAGTAAATTCTAATCTAGACTGTTTACGTTTGGGTGTCAGTGCATGTTTCTTGGATACAAGATGTTTTCATGTGACAAAATTTGTTCTAAGCGTCTGCCAGTTACTGGGAACAGTAAATCAGAAATAAGTTGACAATAATACTGATTTGTTACCGTTGCTTTGCGTAAAATTAATCGTTTCGATGCCTCAGATACTTCTCTACTTTTCCGCTGTCTCCATATGGTGCCCCCTGTCTAAAAATGAGCTTTTTGACGATTAATGGGTCTCATTTCCTTGTACGCGCCATTTTTTTCTTTTTCATGACATGGAGACTGTTTTCCGTGTTTTACTGTCACAAACGTGGTTTATGTACCGAACACGCACTGCCAATAGTGGTGTATGTTTCCTGTCTGCAGTAAAGGCATGTACGCACACACTATACTGTACATAACCGAGTTCTACCCTCTGCTAACTGAACTGCTGGTATGTCGTTATATACTGTACTACTGACACCAAATGCGATACCAATTGACTGCATTTGTCGGTATACTGGATCTCATACTATGGCAGTGCACCACAAGCACCAGCGACCATATCAGAAGCTGTCAATGACGCTGCTGGAGAAGTGGAACGTTGTACGACAAGAACTCCTTACCAACCTTCTGGCCAACATGGGAGCACCTTGCAGAGCACATACTGCCGTCCGTGGTGATCAAACAACCATGTCACGCCTTTTGTAATGTCCAGAAGATCGACATGAATCGCGATGATTTAAGGGTAATTATTGTCATTTAATAAAACTGTCATTTTGTTCGTCTCAGCGTATTTCTTTTAGTTGTCCTTTATACTTAACTGTAGCAGTTCTATCTATTTATGGCTCGAGCTTCATCTAGATGTGTTGCTTGGCAGTGAAGTATAATTGGGAAAGTTAGTTTCAGCCTTACGTTTTGCACACAGAGTTGTCATAATTCAGATCTCTTATCTTGTTCCGCCTGGCTACGAATCCACTGTGTTAATGCCACTATCTTTTAAACGTTAAATTCAGTTGGAGCTGTAGGCTACAGCGTCCGACAAAGGTCTCCGATTTTTCTAGTCTTTCGTAATGGGACTTTCAAATGTCATATGGGAGCGGCAGCCGTCGAATAGCGCCGATGACGTAACTGGCCAAAAATTTCCTGAAGCGATTAAATAATACTTCTGTACTATAGCAGGGCCAGAGGTAACTATCACATGAAGACTGCATTACTCTTCATACCCCGGTGTAGCATCGGCTGAAAGCTTCGATAGTCGTACAAGTGTTGAAACACGCGTTGTTTGAATCAAAATTTGTTTCTGTATTGCCATTCTTTTTAAATGTTAACGAGTGAGGAACTATTTTCCCGCTATCCTTATTGCGAGGGCTTGCTGAAAAGTAATACCTCCTAAAATTTTATAGTATTTTCAATGTCGGTTGCGGAGTTACAGGGATCGATGGCCATGATTTTTGTAAAAGCCAAAATTAAACCCTAATATACAAAAACACTGATAAAATTACACATTGTTCCATGTATTTATAAAAAAACAAAATAAAAATTTGGTCACCAAATTTGAACAAATTTCAAACTAAATACGATTTCTTTTTAGATTTTGTAACTTCCGGCCATCTCACCCGTGTGTGAGGTTTAGACGGACAGACACACATGGGATAGATGGTAAGTTGCCAAAACGCTTTAAAAACTAAAAGGAAATGGTGTTCATATGTGTGTGAAATATAATGGGACTTAACTGCTAAGGTCATCAGTCCCTAAGCTTACATACTACTTAACCTATATTATCTTAAGGACAAACAAACAAACACACACACACACACACACACACACACACACACACACACACACACACACACACACGCACGCACCCATGCCCGAGAGGGAGGACTCCAACCTCCGCCGGGACCAGCCGCACAGTCCATGACTGCAGCACCTAAGACCGCTCGGCTGATCCCGGCGGAGGTTCGAGTCCTCCCTCGGGCATGGGTGTGTTTGTGTTTGTCCTTAGGATAATTTAGGTTAAGCAGTATGTAAGCTTAGGGACTGATGACCTTGGCAGTTAAGTCCCATTAGATTTCACACACATCTGAACATTCTGAAATCGAATTAAAAGAATATCCAAAAATGTTAACATGTTTCATTGAACTAATTGTTACAGGTAAGTGTTGTATGAGAGATTATAGGAAATGACACGTCATCTTTCCTCATTGGCTAAACCCAAGCAGGAATCCATGCACTTCAGTTTTTGAATCGCAACCGATTTTTTTATTTGGCTCTAGGGTTTTACTAGGAATTTCAAACTCTATATAACCTTTTCTGACTGAATATCTATCGTTTTGTACTATCTTAATAGCAATATGAAGCCTCCTTCTTTCTCTATCTCCTTTTGGTAGAACCAACCTTGGAACTTAGTTGGCATCCGGAAAAGAAAGAAAAAGAATTTCCGACAAAACTAAAAAATACACGAACTTTTACGGGGTGGCTAACCATCCCAAAGATGATATGCCTACCTCCTCTAATCGGCAGGGAGAGATGGCCAGAATGCGGCATGAAATATCAACACGACGGTGTGTAGCTAGAACTGTACAACCCTAAAATGTAAGTTTCCGTAACTACTCACAGTCTAACTTCCGGAAAAATTGAAACCTACTGACATGCTATATAATCTTAAGGTTTATTAAAAAAGATGGTTCCAATGGCTGTGAGCACTATGGGACTCAACATCTGAGATCATCAGTCCCCTAGAACTTGGAACTACTTAAACCTAACCAACCTAAGGACATCACACACATCCATGCCAGAGGCAGGATTCGAACCTGCGACCGTAGCAGTCACGCGGTTCCGGACTGAAGTGCCTAGAACCGCACAGCCACCGCGGACGGCGTTTATTAAAAACTAAAACCATGAAAAGTGCATCCTTTTTGTTGAAATAAAGTGTCGAGGAAAGCACCAACATGTCACTATCAACTGTCCGGGAACGTTGTAATGCGGGTAGTTTGAGAACCACGGCTGTTTGTCATCTCCCCCTGTTTTATCCTACACTCCTGGAAATTGAAATAAGAACACCGTGAATTCATTGTCCCAGGAAGGGGAAACTTTATTGACACATTCCTGGGGTCAGATACATCACTGACAGAACCACAGGCACATAGACACAGGCAACAGAGCATGCACAATGTCGGCACTAGTACAGTGTATATCCACCTTTCGCAGCAATGCAGGCTGCTATTCTCCCATGGAGACGATCGTAGAGATGCTGGATGTAGTCCTGTGGAACGGCTTGCCATGCCATTTCCACCTGGCGCCTCAGTTGGACCAGCGTTCGTGCTGGACGTGCAGACCGCGTGAGACGACGCTCCATCCAGTCCCAAACATGCTCGATGGGGGACAGATCCGGAGATCTTGCTGGCCAGGGTAGTTGACTTACACCTTCTAGAGCACGTTGGGTGGCACGGGATACATGCGGACGTGCATTGTCCTGTTGGAACAGCAAGTTCCCTTGCCGGTCTAGGAATGGTAGAACGATGGGTTCGATGACGGTTTGGATGTACCGTGCACTATCCAGTGTCCCCTCA
The DNA here is from genome assembly GCF_023897955.1 of Schistocerca gregaria. Taxonomy (NCBI): domain Eukaryota; kingdom Metazoa; phylum Arthropoda; class Insecta; order Orthoptera; family Acrididae; genus Schistocerca; species Schistocerca gregaria. The sequence goes on from NC_064926.1 coordinate 476,271,696, forward strand.
ACGATCACCAGACGTGCACGGCCAGTGTAGGAGATCGCTACCCACACCATGATGCCGGGTGTTGGCCCTGTGTGCCTCGGTCGTATGCAGTCCTGATTGTGGCGCTCACCTGCACGGCGCCAAACACGCATACGACCATCATTGGCACCAAGGCAGAAGCGACTCTCATCGCTGAAGACGACACGTCTCCATTCGTCCCTCCATTCACGCCTGTCGCGACTCCACTGGAGGCGGGCTGCACGATGTTGGGGCGTGAGCGGAAGACGGCCTAACGGTGTGCGGGACCGTAGCCCAGCTTCATGTAGACGGTTGCGAATGGTCCTCGCCGATACCCCAGGAGCAACAGTGTCCCTAATTTGCTGGGAAGTGGCGGTGCGGTCCCCTACGGCACTGCGTAGGATCCTACGGTCTTGGCGTGCATCCGTGCGTCGCTGCGGTCCGGTCCCTGGTCGACGGACACGTGCACCTTCCGCCGACCACTGGCGACAACATCGATGTACTGTGGAGACCTCACGCCCCACGTGTTGAGCAATTCGGCGGTACGTCCACCCGGCCTCCCGCATGCCCACTATACGCCCTCGCTCAAAGTCTGTCAACTGCACATACGGTTCACGTCCACGCTGTCGCGGCATGCTACCAGTGTTAAAGACTGCGATGGAGCTCCGTATTCCACGGCAAACTGGCTGACACTGACGGCGGCGGTGCACAAATGCTGGGCAGCTAGCGCCATTCGACGGCCAACAACGCGGTTCCTGGTGTGTCCGCTGTGCCGTGCGTGTGATCATTGCTTGTACAGCCCTCTCGCAGTGTCCGGAGCAAGTATGGTGGGTCTGACACACCGGTGTCAATGTGTTCTTTTTTCCATTTCCAGGAGTGTATTACTCAGTCGACTTTCCCCCTTCGCTGAGCCGGTCGTTGTGGCCGAGCGGTGCTAGGCGCTTCAGTCCGGAACCGCAGGTTCCATTCCAGCCTCTCTCTCTCTCTCTCTCTCTCTCTCTCTCTCTTTTTCTTTCTTTCTCTCTGAAGCCTCTCCTGTGCCATTATTTTCACCTCAGAGTAGCTCGCACAACGCCCTATCATAAAAGCATGACACGTTTTACGGATGCCAGTCTGACACGCACATCTGATTTTTATCAGGGCGCGCTGAAAGGTAATGTATCCGAAATTTTTATATGAAAACTCTTATTTAAAATAAAACCAACTTTATTAAGATTCTGCATATTTGCTATCCATCTTTGCATACTTATCTCTCAACGTATTGAACCTGACGGCGAACACTTTTCTCCCAACGAGAGTCCAATTTGTTGAGACCGTCACTGCAGTGACTCAGTTGACGGAAACCTCACCCCTACTTGCACTGCATCATCACTGTCAAAGTAAAGTCCTCGAAGGTGTTCAAGTTTTTATTACACTAAAAAAAATGTGAATTCCTAAGGGACCAAACTGCTGAGGTCATCGGTCCCTACGTAACACTCTAAGCTCTGTCACACACGTTGTTATTGGCAACGTCAGTTCGTTCATTACGAACACTATCAACACAACGTCGCACATTACTGATGTCAATAGAATGATCTACCTACAAAACATCAATTCTTTCATGGGTTTCAATTGGTAGGCACGTTTTCTGCAGTTAGAAACCCGATTACAGTACGCTGTTTCTCAGGCAACGACATCGTTACGTTGCACGGCACCATTTTACACGCTGGAAATCGGAACTCTCTCGGCAATGGGTCACAACTTGCGTCAGCGAAGGGGTTGTAATGGTTCAAATGGCTCCAAGTACTATGGGACTTAAGATCTGAGGTCATGTCCCCTAGAACTTAGAACTACTTAAACCTAACTAACCGAAGGACAGCACACAAATCCATGCCCGAGGCAGGATCCGTACCTGAGACCGTACCAGCTGCGCGGTTCCGGACTGAAGCTGTAGGAATGCATTGTGTGCATTGGCATAACTGATTCGCCTAGACGGATAATGGATCCACCTTCTTCGGTGCGGATGCACAAGTACGTCAGACCTGCTGCGGGGCTCTCAGAGTAGCGAACATGGAAGACTGCGGATAGGCGGTGCTCGTTGGGAATGCGGGTCAGCGTTGAGGTGTGCCGATAGTCTGCGCAGTTGCGATAAGGCTGTGTCCCGGATGGCATAGTGGTTCATATAGGAGATGCCATGTTCGAATCCCGGTCCGGCACACATTTTCAACGGCCTCCGCTGATTCTACGTGATGTCCCGATGTACCTGATATCAGTAACCCCTTTCCCCCTCCCTTCAGTTTACGTAGAAAATATGTATTTCGATGAGAACCTTTTACACACGTACCCCGGGGCGTGATGGCTGCACGGCCTGCCAGTGCAGAGGAATAGCCCCCAAGACGTATAAACCTTTCTGGATTTCACTGACGGCAGTACATGTCTATGACCTTTATGTGGCTTTTTTGTACGCTAGTTTTATATACCCTGCCTACAGATAATCAGTACATGCGGCTTTCTGAATACAAAATTGTCACTTTTATTATGAAAGCGTGTGGAGCTGGAGATTAACAATGAAAAAGTGTGCACCTCATCACAACTTGTGCGAAAACAGCTTCCCTTAGGAAGTGTGCGATCAAGTCGCGTTTTGACTTCTTCAATTACATATTTATTACAAACTACAAAATTTAAAACACAATTATATAGTTTTCTCTATAAGTAATGGTTAATTTTCGCACCATTATGGTAGGTAACAAACAGTGTCATGGCTTTTAGGGTACAAACTACAAATATCTTCAGGGAGCTATTGATAGAACTCATACATTGCTCAGGCATAGAATTAGCTCATAATTCAGTGGGGGTAACGGCACACCTGCTACGTTATTAGAAACTTGGAACCCATGATAATTCATCAAGTAATATTGCACCTGGCGTCCAGAATTTATGAGAGAGCTGAATGTTCCCTGATTGCACATTACAAGTCCCATTTCACAAATCTGTCGCTCCGTTATTGTAGCTCGGAAACAGATTGATTATGCCACCAGCAGATTGAAGGCGACGTGATGTAATTATTCCGACTGTTTACTCGTGATAATGAGAATACAGCGCAGGTTTCCACCGTCTAACTACCTCTGCTCATTTCAGTTGACATATTCGCTACGCTTTTTGCATACAATATTCACATGTGCCAACAAAATTATATAATTGCACGACACGTAGTTCAGGAGATACGGCGTCATAACACTGGGATTCGTGAGAAACTGCCGCATCATGCATGGCTTTTAAATTTCTTATTCCTTTGCCATTAAATCTATTCGCGATACATTTCACAGACAATATCCGCATATGCCGTTGAATATACCTACAAAATTGTATCTCTGTAAAACAGATAGTTCAGTAGACATGACGGCATAAATATTAAGCTGAATGAAAAAGAAACTTCGGGACCAAATTCGTTAGTGATACAGATGAATTACGTGTACAAATACGTGTCAGATATCTTACATGTGTGTGATAAGTGCGTTGTGGGCAAAGCCACGGGAAAAAAGCTTCTCTTGCACCCCTGGATACGTTTAAACCAAACTTGCTATACATGCAACTTACTATTTGGAAGGAAATACTATGGATAAGATGGACAGATAAAGAGGTGGTGGAAGAGATAGACACAGATAATTGGGAGGGGGAAATGGACAGAAAGAAGGGGGAAATAAACAGAAAGAGAAGAGGAGATAATATACTGAGAGCAGGGAGAGGACGAGATGGACTGAAGGACAGAGACGAGGAATTGAACGAAGAAAGATAAGAGGAGGAGATGGGCAGAGAAAGGAATAGATAGAAAGGGGGAAGATGATGGAAGAGAAGGACAGGGACAGGGAAAGGGAAGAGGAGAAAATGGATACAGTAGGAGATGAGCAGAGAAATGAAAGAGGAGAAAGGCAGAGAAAGGGAGGAGGAGGATATGGAGAGACAGAAGGATGAAGGAGGAAATGAACAGAGGGAGAGCAAAGGAGGAGATGGACAGGACGATATGGATAGAAAATGGAAAGTCGCAGTGATGGACAGAGGGAAGAAGGAGTGGTCTTAGAGAGTGGGAGAAAATAGAGTGGAGGTGGAGATTGACTTAGAAAGGGGTGGAAGGGAAGATGCACAGAGAGAGTGGGAAGGAGGTGATGCACAGAAGGGACAGGAGTAGATGGACAGATGAGAGAGGAGCAGATGCACAAAGGAAAGACGTAGAGATGGACAGATGGGAGTGGTGGGTTTTGAGGGGTTGAGGAGAGATAGAGGAAAAGAGGAGATGGATGGAGGTGGGGGATCATATGAATGGAGAGAGGGGGAGGAGGAGAGATGAACTTACTGGTGGAGGAGAAGACTGACAGGGATGAGGAGCAAATGGATACAGAGAGGGGAAAAGAGGATTTTGACAGAGGAAGGAAAGAGAAGGTGATGGAGATAGACAGAGATGAGGTGATGGTTGGAGGGGGACGATGAGGTATAAGGTGAGCAGAAGATGGACTGTGAGGGGAGGGGAAGATGAGATAGACTGGTGATGGGAAGGGGAGGAGATGGACAGAGTTATGGGAGAGGAAATGAAGAGAAAGAGCAGGGAGGAGATGTGTGGAGGGGGAAGGAGAGAAGGGAAAGAAGCAGATGGACAGAGAATGGAAAAAGGAGTAGATGGACGTAGGGACGGTTGAAGGGATCAGATTAGAGGGGGTGAGGGAAGCAAAAATGGAGGAGGAACTTGACTTAGAAGTGGAGGACCATATGGCTCTCAGCTAGTTTTGACTGAAATTGTGGTTGAGCGAAAATTAGTTAATTTGTCTCTACATTTAACTCCAGTTTATAAGCTCCCTTCTAATTAGGACAAGAAAGTGACCTATGGCTTGAAAAATCGCAGCTATATTAATTACGGAATGATGAAACCCTATTAGTAAAAGCCTACCGGCTGACGATAAAAGTAATGGAAATGGAAGATCGCAGCCAACTAAGTTGGACGTATATCATAGCTTATGCTAAGTATACAAGCACGTTGTAGAGTTACACTTTGCCATACACATTTACAAATGGCAACCAAATATAACGCATACACGACTGTTGGGGGGATGCGACTGAGATGAAGCATTTTCCTGCTGTCTGACCTGGGGCGTCCGGCGCTGTAGTGAGGCTGAGAGAGGCTGCGTCTTCAGCTGTCAACGGGCGAGAGGCGTGGCGGGGGCGGCGGGGGCGTCAAGGCTGCGACGCGACGGCGGCGGGCGTCGCCCCGGCATGGCGGCCGCTCTGGAAGCAAGCAGGCAGGCCGTGGAACGTAGCGCAGGGGCGCGGAAGCAAGTCAGTTGCGTTCTTTTAGAGAAACCACTTCAGCTTTCTTTTTGAACGACTTGGGGAACTACGGAAAATCTAGATGGCTGAAACTCGTCTTAAAGGGCACATTTAATTTCTTATTACACTACTGGCCATTAAAGTTGCTACACCAAGAAGAAATGTAGATGATAAACGGGCATTCATTGTACAAATATATTATACTAGAACTCACATGTGATTGCATTTTCACGCAATTTGGGTGGATACATTCCTGAGAAATCAGTACCCAGAACAACCACCTCTGGATGTAATAACGGCCTTGATGTGCCTGGGCATTGAGTCAAACAGAACTTGGATGCCGTGTATAGGTACAGCTGCCCATGCAGCTTCAACACGATACCATCGTTCATCAAGATTAGTGACTGGCGTATTGTGACGAGCCAGTTGCTCGGCCACCATTGACCAGACGTTTTCAGTTGGTGAGAGATCTCGAGAATGTGCTGGCCAGGGCAGCAGTCGAACATTTTTTATATCCAGAAAGTCCCGTACAGCACCTGCAACATGCGGTCGTGCATTATCCTGCTGAAATGTAGGGTTTCGTAGGGATCGAATGAAGGATAGAGCCACGGGACGTAACACATCTGAAATGTAACGTCCACTGTTCAAAGTGCCGTCAATGCGAACAAGTGAGCGAGACATGTAACCAATGGCACCCCATTCCATCACGCCGGGTGATACTCCAGTATGGTGATGACGAATGCACGCTCCAATGTGCGTTCACCACGATGTCGCCAAACACGGATGTGACCATCATGATGCTGTACACAGAGCCTGGATTCATACGAAAAAATGACGTTTTGCTACTCGTGCACCCAGGTTCGTCGTTTCGTACACCATAGCAGGCGCTTCTACCAATGATGCAGCGTCAAGGGTACCCGCAGCCATGGTTTCCGAGCTGATAGTCCATGCTGCTGCAAACGTCATCGAACTGTTCGTGCACATGGTTGTTGTCTTGCAAGCGTCCCCCTCTGTTGACTCAGGGATCGAGACGTGGCTGCACGATCCGTTACTGCCATGCGGATAAGATGCCTGTCATCTCGACTGCAAGTGATACGAGGCCGTTGGGATCCTGCATGGCGTTCCATATTACCCTCCTGAACCCACCGATTCCATATTCTGCTAACAGTCATTGGATCTCGACCAACGCGAGCAGCAATGTCGCGATACGATAAACCGCAATCGCGATACGCTACAATCCGAACTTTATCAAAGTCGGAAACGTGATGGTACGCATTTCTCCTCCTTACACGAGGCATCACAACAACGCTTCACCAGGCAACGACGGTCAGCTGCTGTTTGTGTATGAGAAATCGGTTGGAAACTTTCTTCATATCAGCACGTTGTAGGTGTCGCCAGCGTGTGAATGTTCTGAAAAGCTAATCATTTGCATATCACAGTAACTTCTTCCTGTCGGTTAAATTTCGCGTCTGTAGCACGTCATCTTCGTGGTGTAGCAAATTTAATGGCCAGTAGTGTATTTTATTACCTTATTTCGCAAGTAGTGTATTTTATTACCTTATTTCGCAAAGGAGTTACGCCTAAGGCATTCAATGATGGTAATGTGTATCAAGGGTCGACTGTCAGCAGTTTGGTTAGTTGGTGTAGTCTTTGAAGCTTACTGGAAGTCATGAGTTCTGACAACGATACAACACTCCTCGCTAGGCAGGTACTCTGGGTAAAACGTTTCAACAAGTCAATGGTGTAGCGGTCGCGGAGCAGTTGATTCAATTTTTCAGTGATAAACGCAGCGAGACTCCAGTGAATTCTGCGATCAGAAGCACGCCAGTTCCTTGTCTTAGTAGATCCGTAGACGTAAGCTTCAGTACAGAATACGAACTTAGTCATTCAATCCGAATAGTTTTTAAAAAAATGGCTCTGAGCACTATGGACTCAACATCTGTGGTCGTAAGTCCCCTAGAACTTAGAACTACTTAAACCTAGCTAACCTAAGGACATCACACACATTCATGCCCGAGGCAGGATTCGAACCTGCGACCGTAGCAGTCGCGCTGTTCCGGACTGAGCGCCTAGAACCACTAGACCACCGCGGCCGGCCCCGAATAGTTTAGACAACTTACTCAATCTTTCATTTTGGCTTACGATACGTTTCACATCGTGTATAGAATTGTTTCCTATCGTGTATCTGGTTTAGTTGCCACGTTTTTTGTGCTGCTAAGAGGTCACGTGTGAACTGTTCAGTAGCTCTTGAATGACACTCTAATACGAGAAAAACGGACGCACCGCGAAGGAATTATCCGAAAATCGGTAGATGTGATGTACATGTTCAGACAAACAAATTATTACAATTGACGAAGATTTCTCGGGTCTCCAGCCGGGTGGTAGCGTTGATATCTCGCGAAGTTTCGGGAAGTGTCATACTACCCATCTTCTGGCGAAGATGGGTTAGTATGACACTTCCCGAAACGTCGCGAGTATGACACTTCCCGAAACGTCGCGAGATATCAACGCTACCACCCGGCTGGGGACCCGAGAAATCTTCATCAATATTTTACGTTGAAAAAGCTTACAGTCACATAAGTTTTTACAATTTCAGAAAATTTTGATGATTTATTCTCGAGAAAATTCTTCACAAATTGAGGAAGACAGTTATGCATTGATCCACCTCTGGTCCGTGCACAAGCAGTTATTCGGCTTGTCACTGACTGACGGAACTGTTTGATGTACTCCCGAGGGATATCGTGTCAAATTGTCCAAATGGCTCGTTGGTTCGTCAAATTGATGAGCTGAATGGAATGCTCTGCCCATACTACTACAAGAGCTGTCAATAAGGGAAATATCCGGCGACCTTGCTATCAAGATACGGTTTGGCAGGCACGAAGACTAGAAGTAGAAGCTCTGTCCGCCCCCAGTAGCTGAGTGGTCAGCGCGACAGAATGTCAATCTTAAGAGCCCGGGTTTCAATTCCTGGTTGGGTCGGAGATTTTCTCCGCTCAGGGACTGGGTGTTGTGTTGTCCTAATCATCATCATTTCATCCCCATCGAGAAGGAAGTCGCCGAAGTGGCATCAAATCGAAAGACTTGCACCAGGCGAACGGTCTACCCGACGGGAGGTCCTAGCCACACGACATTATTATAGTAGAAGCTCTCATCGTGTGCGGGCGGGCATTATCTTGCTGAAATGTAAGCCCAGGATAACGTGGCATGAAGGGCAACAAAAAATGGCCTAAAATATCGTCATCGTACTATTGTGCTAGAAGGGTGCCACGGATGACAACCAATGCAGTCCTGCTATGAAATGAAATGAAATGAAATGAAATGGAACCCCTGACCACCACTCCCCCTTTTCAGTCGACGGTCAGGCTGGTATACTCTGTGGCAATTGGATATGCGGCCTATCAGAATCGAAAATGCCCCCTTCATAGCACAAGAAAGGCGAATACGTCCTCGGCTGAGTTAGGGATGTAAAGGAAGGGACCTAGCTTTTTGACTTATCTGGTAGCTTCAAAGACATTTAACTTAAAATATTTTGACACATTCACACATTTCCACTTGTTAGTAGCTATGCAGCACTGAAAGACCTGAGTCGAAACAAGGCCCCCGGAGTAGACAATATTCTATTGGAACTACTGACGGCCTTGGGTGGGACAGTCCTGACAAAACTCTACCATCTGGTGAAATATCCTCAGACTTCAAGAAGAATATAATAATTCCAATCCCAAAGAAAGCAGGTGTTGACAGATGTGAAAATTACCGAACTGTCAGCTTAATAAGTCACAGCTGCAAAATACTAACGCGAATTCTTTACAGACGAATGGAAAAACTAGTAGAATCCGACCTCCGGGAAGATCAGTTTGGATTCCGTAGAAATGTTGGAACACCCTACGACTTATCTTAGAAGCTAGATTAAGGAAGGGAAAACCTACGTTTCTCGCATTAGTAGACTTAGAGAAAGCTTTTGACAATGTAGACTGAAATACTCTCTTTCAAATTCTGAAGGTGGCAGGGGTAAAATACAGGGAGCGAAAGGCTATTTACAATTTGTACAGAAACCAGATGGCAGTTATAAGAGTCGAGGGGCACGAAAGGGAAGCAGTGGTTGGGAAGGGAGTGAGACAGGGTTGTAGCCTCTCTCCGATGTTATTCAATCTGTATATTGAGCAAGCAGTGAAGGAAACAAAGTTCGGAGTAGGTATTAAAATCCATGGAGAAGAAATAAAAACTTTGAGGTTCGCCGATGACATTGTAATTCTGTCAGAGACAGCAAAGGACTTGGAAGAGAAGTTGAACGGAATGGATAGTGTCTTGAAAGGAGGATATAAGATGAACATCAACAAAAGCAAAACGAGGATAATGGAATGTAGTCGAGTTAACTCGGGTGATGCTGAGGGAATTAGATTAGGAAATGAGACACTTAAAGTAGTAAAGGAGTTTTGCTATTTGTGAAGCAAAATAACTGATGATGGTCGAAGTAGAGAGGATATAAAATGTAGACTGGAAATGGCAAGGAAAGCGTTTCTGAATAAGAGAAATTTGTTAACATCGAATATAGATTTATGTATCAGGAAGTCGTTTCTGAAAGTATTTGTATAGAGCGTAACGATATATGGAAGTGAAACGTGGACGATAAATAGTTTGGACAAGAAGAGAATAGAAGCTTTCGAAATGTGGTGCTACAGAAGAATGCTGAAGATTAGATGGGTAGATCACATAACTAATGAGGAAGTATTGAATAGGATTGGGGAGAAGAGAAGTTTGTGGCACAACTTGACCAGAAGAAGGGATCGGTTGGTAGGACATGTTTTCAGGCATCAAGGTATCACCAATTTAGTATTGGAGGGCAGCGTGGAGGGTAAAAATCGTAGAGGGAGACAAAGAGATGACTACACTACGCAGATTCAGAAGGATGTAGGTTGCAGTGGGTACTGGGAGATGAAGAGGCTTGCACAGGATAGAGTAGCATGGAGCGCTGCATCAAACCAGTCTCAGGACTGAAGACCACAACAACAACAACAACAACAACAGTTACAGACATCTTATTCGTATAAGCATGAGACTGTATACGCGAATATATGAAGAAAATAACGGCAATCAAAAATTCCATACCGAACAAAATATTTTGTGAAGTTTATGACAATAATATACGTAAATAGTTTATATTATGTTGATAAACTTACTTTAAAGCTTACTTCTCGTAATTGCAAGATGAATGATTCATGCAACAAATAATAAGCTACTGAAAAGCACACATCTTGTTATTACCTCATACCTTACAATTCTTGTCATTATTTATTTATAGTATGCAATATTAAAAACTGGGAATTAAGAAACTGTCGTTCGAAAAACTCACGTGAATAATTTTAGCGCAAAATATTGCATCAACCACTCCAAATTAAGTATGATTATGATTGGCTGAAATAAGTAGCAATCTGCAAAACAGTGTATGCAAAGCACAATACTATCAAGTGCTTAGTCCTGCACGGAAATGACGAACTTAAGCTTGTTTTGTCCGAAAACAAATTTTCTACAGAACAGCATACAAGTTTTTGAGGAAAATTCATTAAAACATTTTCTATTGGATAGAAATGGGGTGACCTTTCTTCTGACAATTCTTATGGTCATTTTTGGGTTAGTTTACTTTTCTATGTGGTCATAGAAAAAATTTAAATACTTGATCAAACTGCAGTTCATTTTGTACAGGGCTCAGCATAATTCTACTTTGGTACATGCATTGTTCTGCACGTCCAAATATTTTTCGGTGATTTTAAGCCACCGGTGAATAAAATCTTTAACGTATAAACAACGAAACGAGAATCAACTGTAATAACATTTTTAAAATTATATCCAAACGCAATGCTTAAAATGCTACGCATTTCTAGGAAACACGGTTTCAGGTTGGGCGTAAAATTTTTGCAAACGTTTCTTATAATTCCGTAAGAATATATTTTTCATTTTCACTTCGAAACGTCTCAGCAAGTCCAGTTCATGTAAAACCGGAGTTTAGGTGCCATTTATACGAAAATTTGGACGGCTATGTCGTGGCAACGTATAAAGCGTTCACAAAACAACACGACGACCTTTAATTATATGCATTTGTCTGTCTACTTACAAAATCTGACCCCATTCGCACAAGTCTGAAACACAGAAGTGGCGTACTTCAAAAAACTTCCTCAAAAAGTTCTTCGCATGTAAAATCAGGCAGTTTTTTTTTTTTCAAACAGTTAAAAGTTATCCTAGACCTAGGTCCGAAACACCAGTGGACCTACTCTGAACCATCTATCTTGGATCAGTCCATATATGGGTTACTGCCTTTGCACGTAAAACACGGACGTTGCACATACAAATGATGCCATTAGATCAGCATTAATTTCAGTCCAATTAAAAACCTTTGAAAAGGAATTAATAGTCGCACAATTGACCTGGGCGCAGCTCCGATTTGTTGTTCAAACCTTGCGTAATATACTGTAACATAGCTACACTAAGACAGATGCTCCAATGGCTATACAAATGACCACTGGTCCGGGATGAAACCAATAACTTTTTGCCCCATGTTGCTAGCCCAAATAGGAACCGAGCACCAAGACCCCAAAACGGCGAATCTGTGCGCGGCCTTTACATACATATTTGTTACAGCGCTTTCGCGCTCCAACAATTATCTCTTTCTCCGCCCTGTTTCTGTCCGTCTTCTCCTTTCCACCATGTATGTCCATTTTCTCCCACTCATCTCCTCTTGCTACTACTCTCATCCTTTGGCGTTGAGCCTTGTTCACTGTTATTGCAAATTCAGAATCAGTTGTAGGCACGCTGGAACGCTATATAAATACAGATTACCTGCAGAAAAATTACCTGTGGGAAAGAAAACAAGCCAGCACGTTGTTGTGTATACAATTCATGTTTAAAAATATGTATAATGAGAAAGAATTTTTGCGTGAGAAACAGTTTTTCTCTTGGTTTATATGCAAATATCTTTAATAATGTATCCTGTTTTCGTCCAAACGTTTATTAGAGTAACGTGTAAAAAATTTGGTAATAATGTTACCGCTTTATGTATTTTTCATGTATATTTATATACTATATGTATTACGATATATATTCTTTGTCCGTCTGGATGTTTATTAGAGTATTGCGCAAAAATTTGAAATAAATTAGTCAAGAACTTTTCCAGATTTTTGGTAACACCTGTCTCATATATATATATATATATATATATATATATATATATATATATATATAAAGATAGGTATAGAGAAAGACGAGTGTATTCGAATGAAACATTGTGTCACATTATACATATATAATTATACGCCATATAGGACTCCAGCAGCTATGTAAAAACACGTGCGTATTCTAATCAAATGCTGTATAAAAATTTCACGTTAATTGACCGACTGGTTTTCGAGTATTGCGAGGACAAATATACGCAGGCTGAATTTTTGTAGATAAAGATTAACACAGTTCGTGAATCCTATCATAAACCTGCTTATAGGTGAAGTTTTAAACATGGCTGTGTAGTCAGCGACCGTTTACAAATTAAAGTTAAAACAGTTACAGCCTCGGTCTCAGAATTTAAGTCACTTCACCAGGTTTCGACACTTCTATGAGTGCCTTAATCAGAAATGAAATATTCAAATTGGCCTATAACGTAATTACAAAATTATGGGAAGTATTTTTACATAAAAGTGTAAGTACTGACTAACAGTACAAGAAAGAAACATTTTATATTAAATTGTAAGTACTGGCAAACAGTAGAAGAAAGAAAATAAGCCAATTTGAATATTTAATTTCTGATGAAGGCACTCATAGAAGTGTCGAAACCTGGTCAAAAGCCTTAGCTTTTATCACCGAGGGCTGTAGTCGCTTTAACTTTAATTTGTAAACGGTCGCTGACTACCCAAGCATATTTAAAACTTTAAGATTTGTGGGCCTTCCCAAGCATCCAAGGATTCCTCGAAATATAAAGATCTAAAGAAGAAACCACTAAGTACAGGTATGGGAATTCAGTTTCATAAGCAAGGTGAGTCAAATTCAACTATTTTGAATTTAATAGTCGGTTTGTGTTATTTCAAAAAAAGATCTTTCAGGTGAATGTTAAGTAGCCTACTTATATTTACGGCTACTAAATGGCACTCTTGGTGTAATGTTTACCTACCCGTAGTTGCTAAAGCGGGCGCCTCAGTCTGTTGCTACCTGTGGCTTATTTGTATGAGCAGCCCGTAGTGGCTCGCCTTCCATGTATGTTTTTTTAAAAATTTTGTGACTAAAGCCTTATCGCTTGACATTTATCTTATACGTGACGTGTAAGTACTGCTTCTTTCTTATACTGTTAGACAGTACCTACACTTTTATATAAAAAAAATTCCCACAATTTGGACTTCTGTTATTGGCCGATTTGAATATTTGATTTCTGATGAAGGCACTCATACAAGTATCGAAAGTTGTGACCGAGGGCTTTAATTGCTTTAACTCTAAAGATTGGTAATTTGGTCATTAAAATTCAGTTTAAATATTCAGTTATGGCAATGGACGTTGCGCAGTGTAAGATTTCCCGCGGTGAATTTGTTCCTGTAAACTCAGACAACGCTAAATGAAAATATGTGGGTTAAAACTTTGTGTTATAGACGGTATTTCAGACAGGGCAACATTTTTTAGACATTTTCATAGGCACCCAGAACTAAAATATACAGTGGTGCAGCGTTAGCTCAAAACTTTCACGTGTAGAAGCTACTTTCCGTCCCTAAATCTCAATCTCTGAACATAACAAAGAGTTGGTAAGTGAAAAAGGGACAAGAGAGAGAGGGGGCTCATAGCTCCATTCCACTTTTCATCCCACCTGATTTCCCAGTCACTACAGTAAACATGATGCATCCTTGTGCCATCCCTGTAGAGGATTTTCACCTACGGTTACAACAGTTTAATCAAATTTAACTGAGAGGCACGAGTATCTGTCCTCTGAAAAAAGTACCATAATTGAACAAAGTGGTTCAAATGGCTCTAAGCACTATGCGACTTAACACTTGAGGTCATCAGTCCCCGAGACTTAGCACTACTTAAACCTAAGTAACCTAAGGACATAACACACATCCAAGCCCGAGGCAGGATTCGAACCCACGACCATAGCAGGAGCGTGGTACCGGAATGAAGCGCCTAGAACCACTCGGCCACAGCGGCCTGCCATAACTGAACAGTAGAAAAATCTGTGATTGGTCTTAGAGTTATCTTAGCAACTTATTGTACATGTTGTCCGAAAAGTCTCTGTCTTAACTACGTATAATTTGTGAAATAAACAGTCGCGTTAGCAGTATCCCTTCGCAAAATAGCAGCTGAACTTCAAGTGTCGAAGTCATCAGAGTATGGAGAGTTTAAAAAAAAATTGAAAACTGATTTGCGAGCTGCAACGTGCCGTGTTTTGTTGCCATAATTTCAAAATGCACTGCTTCGCTCAAAAGTGTCATTTTCAGATTAATGTGCGGCATATTGCACTTCAGGGAAGGGTAATGTGGTTTCCTGATCAAAGGAAAATTCTCATTGCGTGCAGCAGATGGAATGGAATATGGTACTCGTTTTATTATGGGCCAGGATATCATCAGTGTACCTGTTTGGTTCATGCTTTTCTGAAGGCAAATTATTATTAGTAAATGTTGCTAATGTGATTAATACCTGCACTTTAAGAGAAGAAAATCGTGCTTACAGCAGGATAGCGTTCCAGCTCACTTTGATATTCATACAAGCGAGTTGTTGTTTGATTATCAGTTTCTAGGCCACTGGACTGGACGTGGTTCAGCAACATGGAAACAGTTTTAACATGCCAGGCAACCAATTATAGGGAATAATCAAGTCACGTGCGAGTCAAGACAAGATAAAGGAAGAGCTGCACAACAGTATTGAGATAGCCACTCGAAGCTGAGTCCTGCCATTCCAAATATAACTTGGAGACGCACAGGTCTGTATAAGGCACGATGTTGCACACATAGATCAGCTGAACCCATAGTTTTAAAATGTGAGTACTCCACTGTAGAATTCACTGTGGTGTTTGAAGCTTTCCTGACGTAACAACTGTTTGAAAAGTTCTCGGGCATAGCATCGGATAGTGTTATCTAAATTGCTCAATATTTCCACGAAGTACTGCTCGTCATCTTCAGATTAACTAGTTCTAACAAAAGTGAAGTGTCGCAACAGAAATGTAGACTTAAAGAAAAGTAAGCATCCAGAAGACACGGTTGGATGACAACGAGACTTCGACGGCACTGGTTGGGCGTGGGGGTATGTAAATAATTAAGGTCGCAATTCTCTGTGACAGTTAGAATGAGCATCAGAGTACATTGGTTGTGTTCATGTTGTTGTATTCAGGTTGTTGTATTCAGGTTTTTAAATACCGTGGGCTGCATCAAATACTGTATGCGGCGTCACCGTGTCTTTCAAAGTGACCACTCAACGTCTGGCGCTATTCACACCACCTACACACTACCAGAGTCAGCATTATCTTCACCTGATAGAATTTGACAAGAGTCTAATAGTAGATCTCTATTTAGACAGTTGGTCGACTCGCACGAATCCAGATTGGTGAACAATACGGGTGTGAAAATGGTCCTACGTTTCGGGTATGATAATGCTGTTTTCAGCTCAGCAATAGCTCAAATGGTTCTGAGCACTATGGGACTTAACTTATGAGGTCGTCAGTCCCCTAGCACTTAGAACTACTTAAACCTAACTAACCTAAGGACATCACACACATCCATGCCCGAGGCAGGATTCGAACCTGCGACCGCAGCGGTCTCGCGGTTCCATACTGTAGCGCATAGAACCGCTCGGCCACAGCGGCCGGCTAGCTCAGCAATGGTTTTAAAGTGCTCCTCCAGGATATCAAACACTCTCTTGCTTCGACGGGGACGAACTGCGTCTTGCATGAACCACACCTTGTCAAAATGAGGTTCACTTTGGGTAATGGAGATGAAATCCGAAAACCTTCACGTACCGTTCGATTGTCACCGTGCCACCAAGTAATGTCACACCGATTATTCCGTGATCAGACTTTCCACATCACGCAGTCACGCGTTGACAGTGAAGAGACTTCTCGATCGCGAACTGCGAATTCTCAGTCCCCAAAATGCGCCAATTTTGCTTGCTGAAGAATGCATCCAAATGAAAGTGGGCATTCCCACACTAATTCCCATCACGGCTCGGGGCCGTCGGTGCAATCTGAAAACCCTAATGCAAACCGTTCAGAAGATATGACTACTTTATTTCAATAGTTTAATTATTGTCATCCTGTATGACTATCACATCAATAAGTCCAAATTGTAATAAGGCAATTCCTACAAATACCTGAGTGCAACAGTTTGTCGAAATATGAACGAGAATGATCACATCGGCTCAGTCGTAGATGCTAGACTTCGGTTCAAGGGCAGGGCACTGGGAAAGTGGACCCTACAAAGTAGATTTTTTTGTTTACAGAAGTTCGTTCAAAAATGTTCAAATGTGTGTGACTTCTTAAGGGAGCAAACTGCAGAGGTCATCGGTCCCTAAACTTACACACTACTTTAACTAACCTATGCTAAGAACAACACAGACACCCATGCCCGGGGCAGGACTCGAACCCCCGGCAGCAGGGACCGTGCAATAAGTGAATGGCGGAAAGTTCGTCTGACTCATCTTAGGATATTACTGAATTATATGTGGTCAGCCAAAGATATGTTTAACAGAGCATCTTGAACGTATACAACGAAATGCAGCTCCAATTGACACTGGTTTGACTCAAGGAATAGCGTCACAGAAACGCTGGAAACCTAAAATATCGCATGTTGGAAGGCAGGCGTCAAATGTGGGCGCATTATGGATTTCATTACCGGCATCTTCACTCAGAACTAGTAAGTCGAATTACACTGCCAGTTTCGGTAAAACAAACGCCTAACTGGAGCTATCGAACTTTTTTTGTCTCACCCATAATGACGAACAGAGAATTTAAAAAATATATGTGTTTTGAGACACGGTAGTATGGCCTGAAACAAGAAGAAAGTGTCCAGTAAACAAGGCTCTATAATGCATTCCTTAAAAGGTAGGGGCACTTCTCCATCTCCGCCACTTTGCTATTAGAAACGAGCCACAGAATGCAGAAAAACAAATGAGAACACATTCTTCTGATATTGTCCGTAGATACAATATGCAATAAACATTTGTTGGTGCTGTTAATGTAAAGCGAATTCACAGTTCCGGGTAGGTGCAGACGCATACATTAGCTATAATGGGACCTGTTTGTGTTTTGGTAAGTTCGTGAAAAGCTTTTACGTTGCAGTTTTATCACTGCACTTATCAGTATAATTGAAGCCTATTATTCCACAGGGTAATGGCAGACGTAATCTTCTGTGGTGGTCTGTCAAAGCTGAAATCACGATGTAAAGACATTTTACGCCACTATAGAAAAAGGCCGTACCATTAGGATTAATGTATGCGATGCACTTACCCAGAACAGTACATACTGTCTAAGGTAATAATCTTAAAGATGTTTACTGCATGCTGTATCGATGGAAAATAACAAATGTGTCCTCATTTGGTTTACTGCATTCTGTAGGTGTTTCACGGTAGCGAAGGTAATAAAGTTACAGTGAAATGAATACCCCTGGCTGCAAACAGGCGTTGATATAAGTCAACGGGAACAGTTGAAAATGTGTGCCCCGACCGGGACTCTAACCAGGTATCTTCTGCTTACATGGCAGACGCTCTATCAATCATCTTCTTCTTGGTTCTTTTTTAAGCCTAACAACGATCCCTCACGCTACCACTTTTTTTATCTCATTTTTGTTCTACATATTGTTCGTTGAATCATGGCGGACGTCCGATGACACCCGTTTACTCAGTTTTTTTATTACAGGGGGTAACTAAACCCTCTGACCGAACACACTGAGCTACCGTGCCGGCAATTTTTAATTTTTTTTAAACTTCATTGTGTTCGTTAATGTTCGTTCTGTTTGTTCGGGGCGGACGTCCCATGAGGCTTGTTCAAGTTCATCGGTGATCCATTAGCGCAGATTGATATATGAAGATGGTATCTGTATAGGTAATGAAGTTATAATAGCTCAAGTTATGAGGGTATGTGTTTTAAAGCCCATGGAAAAATATGGAATACCTGTTATTGAACACCTTGCATATTAACGTGTGTAGAAAGGTTTATTCACAAAAATGCACTTTTTGAAGAACCAGATTTATGTGAAGAATTGTTATAACCGCCCAAGAACCGCATTGGCAGGATTACAGTTATTTTACTTTGTTACTATTTCATCCCTCTCGTCCCGTATGGGTGGTGGGTAGGATGCCGGCAGTAGAATATTCCGTTCTTCAGCCAAGAGCAATTATAAAAATATAAGAAAGATGAGGAAAAAAATAATTTAGCATTCTTTACCTCTCTTAAATTAAAAATCAAAGGCGAACAGCTAAAAAACGAAAAATAGGTACATTTTAAGAACACATACCAGAACGGTGAAATTATTCAAAGAAAAAGTACCGAAGCAATGCACTTTCACTTAAAATCTCTAGGAGCTGCACAGGGAAAGGAGTATTTCGGGAGGAAAAGAACATGTCCCATAGGGATGAGGTGTGTGAATAGAAAATATATTGGTCTGTTAGGTAGGAAATCTACGGAGATGAAGGAAGTTGCTAAGTGGATAATGGGAGGACAGAAGGCAGGAAAGACAGAGGGCGAGGAAGAGTTTAGTGTGTGAGTAGGGTAGTGGTAACGAGAGGAAAGTGATGGGGATGGATGGTTGGAGAGGAAAAGGAGCGAGGAGCGCTGATATGGAGAGGTATAGGTGGGGAAGAGCCAAAGCTGGTAGGAGAGTAACTACAGAGTGCAATGGAGCATTTAAACGATGAATATTTCCGAAATCGATATGTGAATTGAAACGGAAGAGACAATGGAAAGTACCGTCCATCATGCACTACGTTGTGGTTTTAAAATACACATTTTAAAGGAGAGTATGGCTGAATAGTTGTTAGCTGACAACGGAAATCGGCAGAACGCTTCAATACTGCCCCGCAGGCATCAGCGGCGGCAGTAACAAGAGACTGGCAGTAGAGAAGTGCGCCACTGGGGCGCCACCTGTGCCTGGCAGCGAATATTGCGAAGGGGCTCATAATGCGCGGGCTCCCTCTGTAGAAGCAGACGTTTCGCTCGGCAGCGCTGCAGCGAGACCGTCCCCTGGAGCAGAGCTATGTATGTATGTATGTATGTATGTATGCCTCCTGGGGCTCACACGTCTAAGTCAGGGCGAGTCAATTACCGGAGCAGGGCCAGCCAATCGCGTGGTCCTGATGTACCGTACGATCTCCCGTACCCTCTTGTAACCTGTCTCGTAGAGTACGCTGCATCGCGCTACCGGTGGAGTCATCTCCGGCAACGTATGTAAGTTCATACGTATCTCAGTCCGTCCTCACAAGGGACGTGTTTATCATCGTGGAGTACGGCAGACGCGGTGCTTCTCGTGTTTGATGCATCTATATCTAAATCTACATATATACTCCGCAGGTGGCAGTACGGTGCGTGATGGAGGGTACCCTGTACCGCTACTTGTCATTTCCTTTCCTGTTCCACTCGCAAACAGAGTAAGGGGAAGACGAGTGTTACCACGTTTGAGCCCTAATTTCTGGTAACTTATTTTCGTGGTAGAGAAAAAAAAAGATTCAAGTGCCTCTGAGCACTATGGGACTTAACATATGAGGAGATCAAAAAAATGTTCAAATGTGTGTGGAACCTTATGGGACTTAACTGCTAAGGTCATCAGTCCCTATGCTTACACACTACTTATCCTAAGGACACACACAGAGATGCCAGAGGGAGGAATCGAACCTCCGCCGGGACCAGCAGTGAGGTCATCAGTCCCCTAGAATTTAGAACTACTTAAACCTAACTAACCTAAGGACATAAAACACAGCCATGCCCGAGGCAGGATTCGAACCTGCGACAGTAGCGGTTGCGCGGTACCAGAATGAAGCGCCTAGAACCGGTCGGCCACATCGGCCGGCCTCTTCGTGGTCTTTACACGCTATGTATGTTGGCGGTAGTAGAATCGTTCGGCAGTCAGCTTCAAATGCCGGTTCTCTTAATCCGACCTGGTATGGATATCAAACACTCGACCAGTGCTGAAGAATAGGTTGCACCAGCCTCCTATACGCAGTCTCCTATACAGGTGAATCACTCTTGCCTAAAATTCTCCCAATAAACCGAAGTCGACCATTCGAATACCCTACCAGATTTCTCACATACTCGTTACACCTCATATCGCTTTGCAATGTTATGCCCAAATATTCAAACGACTTGAATGTGTCAAAGAAAAAAAAAAGGCTCAAATGGTTCTGAACACTATGCGACTTAATTTCTGAGGTCATCAGTCGCCTGTAACTCAGAAGTAATTAAACCGAACTAACCTAAGGACATCACGCACATCTATGCCCGAGGCAGGATTCGAACCTTCGGTCACTCGGTTCCAGACTGTAGCGCCTAGAACCGCACGGCCACAACGGTCGGCTTGAATGTGTCAAACAGGGTACTAGTAATACTGCATCAGAACATTATAGGTTTGACCTTCCTAGTCATCCGCCTTAACTTAAATTTTTCCACATTTAGGGCTAACTAGCATCCATCATAGCAACTGGGAATTCTATCTAAGTGGTCTTGTTTCGTCCTATAGTCACTCAACTTCGAAACCTTACCATACACCACTGCATGATCAGCAAAGAACCACAGGTTGCTGCCCACCCTGTCAGCGCAATCATTTACGTATATAGAGATCAGCTGTCCCATCACACTTCCCTGCGGCATTCCTGACGATACTCTTGTCTCTGATGAACACTAGCCTTCGATGACAACATGCTGGGTTCTATTACTCAAGAAGTCTTCGAACCACTCACATGTCTGTGGACTTATTCCAATGCTCGTACCTTCGTTAACAGCCTGCAATTGGGCACCGTGTCAAGTAATTTTCAAAAATCTAGAAATATGAAACCTGCATATTGCCCTTCATCCATAGTTCTCAGTGTATCATGTGAGAAAAAGAGCAAGCTGAGTTTCGCACGAGCGACGCTTCCTAAAACCATGCCGATTCGCGGACATAAGCTTCTCTGATATGACCCGCTACATCTCAGGGGACATGCTCCTCATCGCGATTTGCGACCCAAGCGTTTTCCAGCTGCAGTCTGCGGCATCTGGCGTGTAAATCACACATTTTCTTTAAAAATGAACGCGCATAAACGAGTTGCTTTAATTCTGTTAGTGATTGACGAAGAAAAGCGGAGGAAGTCACGAAGGGGACTGTGGAGTCGTCGATTGCTCGAAAAAATGGCTCTGGGCACTATGGGACTCAACTTCTGAGGTCATCAGTCTTCTAGAGCTTAGAAATATTTAAACCTAACTAACCTAAGTACATCACACACATCCATGCCCAAGGCAAGATTCGAACTTGCGACCGTAGCGGTGGCGCGGTTCCGGACTGTAGCGCCTAGAACTGCTCTGTCACACCGGCCGGCTCGATGTCTCGAACAGCGAATAATGCTGTACAATGATCTGCATACCTACTAGAAGAAGTTATTCGCTAACTCGAGTGAACCTTCATCCCAATTCTGGTTTTAAAGTGACCATAGTTTGTCAATTTGCGCATGCATAATATCCATATTCTCGATGTTGCATTGGCTACCATTACTCTGAAGAAACTTTATTCATCACGTAGATACCAAAATCAAGATCCGTTTCATAATTTCATTTCAGTGAACAGATTTTTTCGATGCTGCTCACCATTATTGAAAAAGATATTTACCGATAATATGCAAACAGTCCAGGCAGTTCATAAAACTAATGGATAGGTATATACGTTTTAAACAAGCTTTCATGAGAGTAAAAACTTCCAGAGTGTCATTGGAGTTTACTTTCTGGTATAGACTGACAGTTACGTTACGATTTATGGCCACTAAGGAAACATTCCAGTACTTGGCATTTGTAACAAGAATTAGAGGAAAACTTTATTTATAAGAAATAACATCGCATACTGTGATTAACATTTCTATGAAAGCAATAAAGACCCAGAATCTCTTAGAAAACAAAACAGAAAGAAAAAAAAAAAAGTTCGCTTGCTTAGATGAGTGGTAACCGGCCCGAATTCAATTTCCGGCCGGGTTGGATATTTTCTCCACTCGCGGACTGGGTGTCCTGTTATCCTTATCATCGTCATGTCATCACCGACGCGCAAGTCGCCCAATGTGGCGTCACCTGAAATATGAGTTGCCGAACTTCCCCGGATGGGGCCTCCCGGCCATCAATGCTGCACGATCATTTCATTTCAAAGAAAAAATAATTTTTCGAACGACGTTAACACGAACATGCTATCATTCGATTTACACCTCATGACGCTATCGACTAAGCTACAACGTGGAACCTAGCAGCTCATTCTCTGTGTATGATACTGTCAACAAACATGCAAAGTAAGTTGACACTCGGCGCGGTGGCTCATGTGGGTGAGCGTAAATGATAAATGCCTTTACGTTCGCTCCCATCAGCGTGGACATACACATCTGTAGACTGTATCTACAAAAGTCATTATTTGATATTTAACTATCTATGAAAAAATATATTAAAACGACGCGCTTTTGATAGATCGCCATTGTGCCGTAGTATTGAAACGGCACACTTTCGTAGCACAGAAGTTATAACGCTGAAAATATCGAATACAGTAAGCTTTTATCTATCGATATGTAGTTCCCTGTCTTTTTATTATAACAGATCTTAGCTAAAATGAGACGTTCTCAACAGATCCTCAATTTACTGATGCTTTGAAGCAGCTTATATTCATACCACGTGCTCTATGATAAAATACGTATTTGGTGGCTTTTCTTTAATTCAGTACGATATGGCGGCTCCTCAGACGTGCTTGTGAGGTAAAACGATGTCGCATCTCACTGGCAAAAATCTGACACGACAGGTTCTTCATTTCACGCTCCGCAGTATAGGGGAAAGTGAAATTCCGCCGAGGCCCACGAGAAAGACGGGCCGTAGCGCGTACGTCACAGCACGTGACACTGCAGGTCATACACGAGTGCCATCAGCCGTCTCCGGCGAGGAACGAGTAAGTATTTCAGACTACTTTAATAATTCTTGACTGCACATTTAAATTTGTGTAAGCTCCCGACAGCACAAGAGAAATTTAAGACCTTTAGTGGGTATATTTCAATTACACACTGATTTCCCGTAGGCCCTACACGGAGCAGAGCGTTCGCGAAGTACTGTGCACAAAGCGACTAGCGTGACGTCACAAGTTCGTTGCACTGCGCCTACACCTCATTGGTTCCGAATTCCAAGCTATGACGTCATCAGCCCGTAGTCCATCTGCGTGTTCACTTCTCGTGAGATGACGCTTTAGGCGTAGAACGAGGGTGGCCCAGAAAGTAATATACCGAATTTTTTTCTTCAACAATTCTGTATTACGCACAACGAGAATTACACAAAAGAAAGAATAGTATTTCGTCTACTCTATTTTTCCATTCCGTTCTTCGGCCTTCCTCCAGCGCGAAACAAAGGTGTGTATGCCCTGTTGGTACCAATCCTTGTCCTGGCGTGCTTTAATGGCCCAAACAAGTGGAAGTCCAAGGAGGCTAGATCAGGGCTGTAAGGTGGATGGGGTAACACCGTCCAACCCTGTTTTGCGATGTGTTGAGCAGTTCTCAGACTTGTGTGGGGCCGAGCGTTACCGTGTTGCAGCAAAACATATTCTGGGTTGCTGTGGCGCCGAAGTCTGTTAATGTGTTGACATATGCTTCTGAATTAATGGTACCGCCTCTTGGCACCACATCAATGAGAATTGCACCTACACAGTCCCAGAATATGGTGATCATGACCTTCCCGGCGGAAGTAGTTTCTTTCTTTTTTTAATGACGCCATTCCATCGACTATCGTTTTGTTTACAGGCTGAAAACGATGAACCCAGGTTTCATCACCTGTCAAAACCCGTAACATGAAGATCTCCCCTGAGCTTCGAAACGCTGCAACAAATCAAGACAAATGTTTTTTTCTGTCGGTTTGTGATCCACTGTTAAGACACCTCAGGACCCATACTGCACACACTTTTGAATATCTAAGAGTGTGGGTAATTGCAACCACACTTCTTTTGCTGAATGACAGATGCAGCGCCAACTGCCGAGTCGTAATACGTTTGTCCTCGGGAATGACAACATCAGCTCTCTGTAACATGTCAGTTGTGACAGCCGTGGATGGTCTCCCCGACCGCTGAAAATCATGGAGCTCCGCCGAACCCCCTTCTGATGACTTCACCCTCCGTGCCCAGAGACTAGCTGCACATCTGTCGACAGCAGAGGCTCCATAGACTTCGCACAAACATTTGTGATTATTCTCCACAGTTTATTTCTTTGCAATGACTAATCAACGCGGCACGTTGTTTGTAACGTACATCACCTACAGACGCCATTTTGAAATTGTCCTGCAGCTACGCTATCTGTCGGAAGTGAAAACTTGGCGCGCTACAGAGGAGACAGGAGAATTCTTAGAATACATACTAATGGTTTCGCTTTGGTAGCATTGTTTCCAACTGTGAAAAAAAATGCGATGCATTACTTTCTGGGAACCCCTCGTATCTAAAGACTGCTGCTGTTCGTGCTATGGATAGAACCAATGGTGTAGCCAAGATTGGCAACCCAGACGCTTGCCCTGGACGCCGTTACCCATGGTGGTGGTGGGAGGGAGGCAGTTTTGTGACTGCATATCTGAAGATATGATGATAATTTTTATTGTTTGGCCTCATGATACGGATAATTTGAACACCTTTTTAGAACATCTGAAGTCTATCCACTCGAACATTCGTTTTACAATGGAGGTGGAAGAGGATGGTTGCCTTCCGTTTCTTGGTGTTTTGGTTAGGAGGAAGGTTGGTGGATAATTGGGAGATGCAGTTTACCGTAAACCATCACACACTGACTTGTATTTACAGGCTGATAGTTGTCTCTATCAGGCTCATACCTTGGTACAGAGGGCACATGTTTCCGGCACTGAGACTTTGCCATCTGAGCTGGCCCACTTTGAAGCTACATTTCGTCATAATTGGTATATTGATAGATAGATTAATCATGCGTTGCGCTAGCTACCAACTGTGCATCGGGTGACTGATGATAATACTGAGTCGACACCTAAGTCTACTGACCTTTTGCCTTGCGCAGGAAGCACATCAAGCAAGTTCGGTCGTATTTTACGGAAATACGATGTGAAACGTATCTTCCGATCTCCATCTACAATTAGAAAGCCTTTGGGTTCTGTTAAGGATGATCTCTGCCTGCGTAAAGTAGGTTTATATCGTATTCCTTGTTGCTGTGGCGTGGCATACATTCGTCAGACTATCTGTACCGTGGGGGACGGATGTACTGAGCATAAACGGCACACAGGATTACAGTAGCCAAGTAGATCTGATTTTGCCGAATATTGTTTGTATATTGGTCACCATATGTTATATAACAGTACCAAGAAATTGGCATAAACGTCTAGCTATTGGGACAGTGTTGTTAAAGAAGCTGTTGAGATTAAATTAGCAATCAACCTTGTAAACATGGATGGAGGGTTTTGTTTAAACAGAGGGACGGACAGTCAATGTTACCTCGCCTGCTAGTTCGTGGTCTTTTGCTATCCATATCTCTGACTTTGATCAAGTTTGGTGGCACTAGTGTTCAGTGTGTGTGTGTGTGTGTGTGTGTGTGTGTGTTTATGCTTGTGTTATCTTTCCTGAATTCCTCCAAGAACCGAGGTTTTAGAATTTCGGTAAGTTGTTTGAAGTGTGTTAAAATGTTGTGTGTAATAGTGAGCTATCAGCTCATAGACATGTTTTTCATAGACAGAACAGTGAACGCGCACAAGCGTCGCAGCCTCCTAACAGACCATCTTTCGCGGACGCTAGAAGACGTTCCTCTGCAGACTAAAAGGGTTGTTTGGGGGAGGAGACCAGACAGCGAGGTCATCGGTCTCATCAGATTAGGGAAGGACGGGGAAGGAAGTCGGGCATGCCATTTCAAAGGAACTATCCCGGAATTTACCTGGAGCGATTTAGGGAAATCACAGAAAACCTAAAGCAGAGTGGCCAGACGTGGGATGAACGCAGGAATCTGTCGTACCAACATAATGATTGTCCAGGGCAGCTTTGGAAGGTCAGTTAGTGGCATGCAAAGTATGTATATATATGCCGCAGTGATAACACCGGTTCCCGTCAGATCATCGAACTTAAGCGCAGTTGGGCTTTGCTTGCACTCGGATGGGTGACTGTCAAGGTCTGCTGAGTGCTGTTGGCAAGCGGCGTGCACTCTGCCCAGATTGCGAAATAGTGATACCGGTCACGAAAACTGACAACGGCCGGGAGAGCGGAGTGCTGACCACATGCCCCTCCGTATACGCATCCGGTGAGGCCGAAGGGCTGAAGATGACACGACGGCCGGTCGGTAACGTTGGGCATTCAAGGGGTCTTTGGATGACGTTTTATGTATATATTATGGAGGATGGGATCCGAGCCCATGATAGCATAGCCCCCTGTTTTAAGCAGCTGATCGGCCATATAAATTTTTCCAAACTTGCTGAAGTTGTTTGCTCTTTCAGTTTGATTAAAAAATGCACATCTATAAGTAAACAACTATACATCTCCCTGAAAAAAATAAAAATAAGTTGGAGGTATGATGGTGAGAGTGGATTACAGAGGGTGCCGGGAAACCGTTGATGATGTAGGATGTAGGGAATTAGCCAACGCAGCGAAGGTATAAAGAAGATATTTTGCGTTTGTTGTTTTGCTTGAAACAGCTTTACACTGAGTGGCAACGAAATAATGAGAAATAAATTACATTATTGTTGCAAGGAATGCGAATATGGACTGACTGTTAACAATGGTTTTTTAAGGGTGTCACACAAAAATTATTATTAAAATGTGTACTATTTACCAGATTGTAAAGTCGTTTTGATCTTAATACAGGTTGCTCCATTTTAGAAAAAAAAGGGGTGATGTTGGCGGGGCAGAGGACGGGGGCGCAATGATGAAGTTACCCTAATTACGTCAATGGATACAAAACTTCGAGAAGTCGGAACTTCCAATAGAAAGTCCACCTCCAGTTAGATTAGTTTTGAAATTAAAGTTCAACTTTTGAATCTTGTACTTAATATATGAAAACATAAAATAGCAGTAACAGCTACTTTGCCAGCCGTATACTCCGTGTGGTACATAGGCATTATCGTCTGCCGAGCTCTCTTCGCCCACTACAAAGCAATGCCGCTGTTTACAATTCGCTGCTATTATGGCAAGAATCAGTGAAATTTTCATAGAACCTGCTATAACAGACAAGACTATTCGAAACGCTGAAGATAGAAACATCCCTGAAACGGCTTTGGGGCGATGGCCACAGATCTTAAACTCAATCTTTTAGTGTATTCTTTCACATGCTGTTAAGTTCGTGTGTGAGGCAATCGCCAGTTACCAGTCGCTCCTGAATCTAAAGTAAAAATCACAATAAAGTCTGAGAAAAGCGCTCCTGGAAGAGAAAGTACAACTACTTTGGATGAGACCAGTGGAGAAAGGCTATATTTTTCTGCCTGATCTAAAAAAGCCAAATGACGCCGAGGTGAGGAGCAGTGGCAGCGTTTGACGGTCTGCTACTGGGTGACAGTTGTTGAACTATATGAAATATAATCATCATAGCTTCTGAACGGTTTGCATTAGGACGTTCAAATTGCACCGTTGGCCCCGGGGCATGATGGGAATTAGTGTGCGCAGGCGTGGTTTGGTTTAGCGACGAAGCCCACTTTCATTTGGATGGGTTCGTCAGTAAGCAAAATTGGCTCACTTGGGGGACTGAGAATCCGCAGTTCGCGATCGAGAAGACTCATCACCCTCAACGGATTACTGTGTGGTGTGCAATGTCCAGTCACGGAATAATCGGTGTGACATTTCTTGATGGTACGGTGACTACCGAACACTACTTGTAGGTTTTGGAAGATGATTTCATCCCCATTATCCAAAGTAAATTTTATTTCGACAAGATGTGGTTCATGCAAGACGGAGTTCGACCCCATCGAAGGAGGAAGTGTTTGATGTCCTGGAGGAACACTTTGGAGGCCGCATCATGGCTCTGAGGTACACAGAGGCCACTGGTATGGGCCTCTATCGGCGCCATATGCTCCAGATCTGAACACATGCGACTTCTTTTTCTGGGGCTATATTAAGGACAAAAACACCAAAACCATTGGTGAGCTGGAAACAGCTATTTAGGAGGTCATCGACAGCATCGATAGTCCGACAACTCATTGGGTCATTTTAGCTATTCATCTACGCCACATCATCGCCAATGATGGCAGGCATATCGAACATGTCATAACCTAAATCCAAATATCAGTAGTGACGTTTACATGTCAAATAAAGTGTGTGCATGCCATAGTTTGTAACTAATTTACGTTTTTTTTCGTACAGTTCTGTGAATGTCACCTTGTATGTACGCGTCGCATCAGCTTCTGCCCTCTGCTGTCTCCTCCGCAAGCATCTCCGAAGAAGGCTCAGTCCATAATTTCTGATGAAGCCTCCGACCCTAACGTTTCTAAAACTGTGCTCACCGCTTCTATCCTCGTGTGCCACAAAAATTTCTGGTAAGCCAATATAAATAAACGTGTGAGACTCTGCCAACGTCTGCTGTGACGCAGCATGTGAAAATTGCTGGATTTGGACGGGTTACTCCCGTAACTCAAATATCAGATCTGAAGATGGTTCTGGATGAACCGAAACCGGTCATATGAATAAAAAATTTTGCAATCGAGACGGATTATAAGTAACAATGTACAATCGCTGATTGCTGCTATCCCATCAGACATTGTCTGTTTTTGCAAAACTGAAAGGTAATGTTAGACAAGTGTATCCCTTTGAAGTGTTGTGCTACATCCAACTTACGTTAATTGGCCGGCCATAGTAATGGGTAACTTACTTTTTGAAGTCACCAAGTAAAGATCTGCAATTGGAACTAAGTAGCGATATTGTACAGGGGGAAAGTATGCAGTCAACACGTTGGCTTTCACTGCTAGGAAACATGCTAACGCATGAAAACTGTATGATAGTTTGGGGTTCCAACATAGACCACTGTCTTTCATGGCCAATGCTCTTACCACCTTGGCCGTTTTAGGCATACCGAAGAATTCTGTTATAGCACAGAATAGAAAGGGGCAGAAATTAGAAAAAAACTCTTTCCCAGTGCCGAAGGAAAGCTCAGTTCATGCCAGAGGTAGAAGCAGATGCAGAAATTGAGCCAGTATGTAGCATGTGGGTCAGGTTGTCGACACATTACAACACTGTCTTCCGGGTGAGGATAAGCATTCAACAGAAAGGACACTGCAACAGAAAACCAAAAGAAGCTAGGCAAGGCTATTTGTTAGCTCATAAGACATGTAGCAAGAAACTCTATCTCTTTCATAACAGTACATAGCAAGGAGCAGTTAATAGCCTGTTAAGTGAATTTTGCAGGATAATGAGGGCACTTGCAGTCATTGCAAACTGAGCGTTGCATCATAGCCCCGTGAGCTCCCTTTAAATACCCCAGCTCTCATCATGAGATGATGATTGGGATCGATGGTATTGACAATAACAGCACTCGATTGCCCTAGATGCTCCAGCACTGTCTATGGACCAGCTGTAGATGTACTCAAGATGATGGATTTCACCTGGTGAACTTCTTGCTGCTCGCGGTCTACCATCTAGTACTGAAGAAACTGTTTTCCAAGAACACCACTTCATAGGGTGCTGCCAGCACAGAACTTCAATGTAGGAGCCAGCAACAGAACTTCTTGGAGTCCACGTTCCCGCTCAAGAGCCAAGTGCCTCCGTGTTGAAACTACCAGTGGTCTACCATATAGTACTGAAGAAACTGTTTTCCAAGAACACCACATCATAGGGTGTGCCAGCACAGAACTTCAATGTGGGAGCCAGCAACAGAACCTCTTGGAGTCCACGTTCCATCTCAACAGCCAGGCGCCTCAGTGTTGAAACTACCAGTGGTCTATCATCTAGTACTGAAGAAACTGTTTTCCAAGAACACCACTTCATAGGGTGCTGCTAGCACAGAACTTCAATGTGGGAGCCAGCAACAGAACCTCTTGGAGTCCACGTTCCACCTCAACAGCCAAGTGCCTCAGTGTTGAAACTACCAGTGGGAATTAGGAGGTCAAAGATCTTCTCCTGGGTGTGTAGCCACTGAGCTGGCTCGACAGATGTCAACTGGAATTGAAGACGCAGCTGAATGAGCAGTGGTGCGGGAGGATGACAACTTGACTACTGAGGTACATCGCGGATGGGTCATCAAGGATCATCGTAGAATTTGAAGTGGGACTGAGGGCCCATCAGCAGCCAGCACTCTGGGCACCGGCCGCCCGTGCTCTCCGACAACCCGCCAAAGCACCATAGTTGCTGACATCATGTCCTGAGCGAGTAACTGCTGAGCTGACACGACAGACTTCAGCTGTAGCTCGCTTCAGAGCTCCAGTCTCCTTGTACCTTTCTCCGAGCTCCCAAGTTCAAAGAGGTTCTTTGGCTGAGTAGAATTCCTGGAGGACTGGCAGATGTCGAATCCATCCGCATGTTGATTGACAAACGATAAAAACTGAAGTGTTTTCAGCTTATGGCAGCATGTAGAATTTACATTATCATCAAATGTTACCACATAAGTTGTGGTCACTTTACATACTCATTACAGACGTGTAAGGTGTCAGATTAACAAGAGGAAGTTTCTACAGAGAGCTATATTTGCTGGTAGTACCGTGGAAAAAATCCCCATTAATGTAAGAGTACAAAATAAATGCCCAGTCTTTGGAAGCGGTAACATCCATCAAGTATCTGGGTGTGACTATTGGAAATGATCTCAAATGGAATGATCAGATTACACAAGTAACAGGTAAGGCGAACTCTAGATTGCGGTTTATTGGTAGAATCTTGAAGCGATACAGTCCTTCAAGAAAGGAAATAGCTTACAATACATTAGTTCGTCCAATCTTAGAGTTTTGTTCGTCTTAATGGGACCATTACCAGTTGGGTCTGCTTTAAGAGATTCACAAGGTCCAAAGAATATCGGCAAGATTTATGACTGGTACATTTAGCCATCGCGAGAGCGTTACAAATCTCATAGAAAGTTTGAAGTGGGACACACTTGCAGATAGACGACGCGCTAAACGGAACGGGCTGCTCACTAAATTCCGAAATCCGATCTTCACCGAGGATATAGAGCATATATTGTTACCACCAACTTTAAAATCGCGCAATGATCACTATTCAAAGATAAGGGAAATTTGAGCTCGTACTGAGGCGTTCAGACAGTCGTATCTCCCTCGCGCGATCCGCGAGTGGAAAAGACGGGGGAAATATGACTTTGGCGCGGATTGTGCTCTTCGCCACACACCGCTTGGCGGCTAGCGGAGTGTATATTTAAATGTAGATGTAGATAGAAAAAAACTGGTGTGTGTGTGTGTGTGTGTGTGTGTGTGTGTGTGTGTGTGTGTGTGTGTGTGTGTAGCTCGTGCTCAAGCCGTAGATTTTTAGTGGAAATGTGTACATCATAACAAGTGTTTCATATTAATATGTAATGGTCTCGGTGGGTACAAGAAGCTATTCGCTCTACTTAGTATTGGCAACGGCACGCTATCGGGACTCCTAGTGAGGTAAGAAGCCGACACTAGTGAGACACAGGCACTTAGCCAAGATCAGAGGTTTTGAGTTGCTAACGGATTGCACCGCATACTTATATAGAATTAAATGTTTAAAAATATGTGTCGTGTAACCAATCCGCTACAGGCCGTGCATTATGAGCAGGTGTTCGATCGTGTTGGAAAATGCAGTCGCCATTCCCGAATTGCTCTTCAACAGTGGGAAGCAAGAACGTGCTTAAAACATCAATGTAGGCCTCTGCTGTGATAGTGCCACGCAAAAACAGCAAAAGATGCGAGCCCCACCAAAACATCACCGCCTCCGAATTTTACTGTTGGCACTGCACACGATGGCAGATGACGTACACCGGGCGTTCACCATACCCGGGCCCTGCCATCGGATCGCCACATTGTGTGCCGTGATTCGTCACTCCACACAAAGTTTTTTCACTGTGCAGTCGTCCAATGTTTACGCTCCTTATACCAAGCGAGGGGTCGTTTGGCATTTACCGGCTTGATGTGTGCCTTACGAGCAGCCGCTCGACCAAGAAATCCAAGTTTTCTCACCTCTCGCCTAACTATCATAGTACTTGCAGTGGATCCTGATGCAGTTTGGATTTCCTGTGTGATGGTCTGGATAGATGTCTGCCTATCACACACTGCGCTCGTCTTCAACTGTCGGCGGTCTCTGTCAGTCAACAGACGAGGTCGGCCTGTACGCTTTTGTACTGTACGTGTCCCTTCACGTTTCCACTTCACTATCACATTGGAAACAGTGGACCTAGGAATGTTTAGGAGTGCGGAAATCTCGCGTATAGACGTATGACATAAGTGACACCCAGTCACCTGACCACATTCGAGGTCAGTGGTTTTCTCGGAGCGCTCCATTCTGCTCTCCCAGGATGTCTAATGACTACTGAGGTCGCTGATATGGAGTGTGTGGCAGTAGGTGGCAGCACAATGCACTTAATATGAAAAACATATGTTTTTGGGAGTGTCCGGATACCGTGGTGGCCGAGCGGTTCTAGGCGCTTCAGTCCGGAATCACGCGAATGCTACGGTCACAGGTTCGAATAATGCCTCGGGCATAGATGTGTTTGATGTCTTTCGGTTAGTTAGGTTTAAGTAATTCTAAGTTCTAGGGGACTGATGACCTCCGACGTTAAGCCTCATAGTGCTCAGCCATTTGAACCATTTGGATACTTTTGATCACATAGTGTACGTCGCGCTTTACCCACGTGTTGTTCAGTGACTCCTCTGGCAACCAGAGAAGTGTGCCTTTCTACTAAAGATGTTTCCAATTAATAATATGAAACTCAAATATTCACTGATGATCCTTACACACAAATACCTGCAGTAAAAAGTCGTTCTGATATTACGGATTTCCTCCGTTATTATAACCCACTGTGCTACAGGGCCTCAGAAGCAGGCACCGAAGCATATGCATGTAGCAGCAAACGACACGGACACTTCGTTAGGAGAGCCCTCAGTGCTTCCTTGGCCAAATATTTGAGCGAAGGCAAGACTCACTAGAATTCACAGAATGGATTTTTGACCGAAGTTTCATAGGCAAACGAAGGGCGGGAATCAGAAAAATACTGTATCATATTGACAAACGTGACATCTAGTTTTGCAAAAAACTTTAATATAAACAATGAAAAAGACGGTCAAATGTTTTTTTCACATAATTTGTCTAAAAAGAAGAATCAAAATATATTAGAGAAACATTTACACCACCCATGAATGATTCTCGGCATCATGTACAGCAAACGAGGTGCAGACAGAGAATTTAAAATTCAATCCTTCACTCAGAATCTTGATATGCACAGCAATAGTACCTCAACTGGCTGACTTCACACACAAATTTTCTCTCGAGGCTACACAATGTCAGGCTGCACAGTCTACATCCTCTAGTTCAAAGGGTTGAAATGGCTCTGAGCACTATGGGACTTAACACCTGAGGTCATCAGTCCCATAGAACTTAGAACTACTTACACCTAACTAACCTAAGGACATCACACACAGCCATTCCCGAGGCAGAATTAAGACCTGCGACCGCAGCAGTCGCGCGGTTCCGGACTGTTGCGCCTAGAACCAGTCGGCCATGCCGGCCGGCTATATCCTCTATTACTTACTCTTTAAAATTCTAAGTTAAGCATTGACCATTAAATTCTTAATCGCCAACTTTTGCTGCACCGCATTGCGAAAGGTATTCAAAGGCAACTCAAAAGCTTCTATGACCTATTTTATTTCTTAATTTTAGCGAAATTATTTCACAAAATACTAGATCTTTCTCTTTCACATTTTTTTTCTGTAATTTATTCTCTGAAGCTGTACGACAGCAGCGTAAATATCTTTCTAATGGCGCCTTGTTGGCAACTTGATGGCAAAGTCAAAATATTTCTCATCCTAGGGAGCCAACTATAAACATTTATGAGAAGCGCAAACAGAATCGGGTTCCACTATCCTGCGGCGAATACCAACACTTATTCACATCTGTGTGTAGACACTGCAGCGCGTAAGCGTATCTGGATGACTGGTATAGTTAAACGGGCGCTTTTTGTTGTAAGCAAGATGAAAGAGGACTCGGCAGACAATGCAGTTCCCTTTCAATATTTCTAGGTAGTTCTCTACTGTTGGGCAACCACAAACGTCGTTATGAGGTGCCACTGACGGATACCACAAATTTGGATATTTCCATATGGCTACCGTGTGTTTGTTCATCTTGGTTCGGTCTTTGATTGTAGACATAGGTTGTTGCAGGTTTTGCAACGTTATATCTACAATATCTGCGATGCTCTTCTCTGATGATTGGTCTTGATCTGTTCTTAAAGATTTTCAGTCTTGGTGCAGTGGCATCAAATAGTAACTAGATAACGGTTTCCGTTGATCAACAACCGTCTTCATATCATACAATCATTGTAATGGGTACCTGAGACATCAGTAAGTGTTAACCACCACAAAATCGTTACTATCGGTGTCTTGTCAAAGTATCCTAAATCCGACCAGAAAATGTCTCTGGCCGTATGTTAACAACTTTATGGGCGCTCAGCACGTGTGATGACTCGGTAGTAATGACAGTTAAAGTATGATAGTAAATGCGTACTAAATGACACTTGTCACTGCGTCTCCTTCACCTGACGGGGCCAAGCTATGCAGTTTCTTCGTTGTTATCACGAATGGTATACGTTTTCGTAACCTTCGACCCCCTGTTCTCGGTGCACTTAAAAGCACTTCAGACTTTCTGCTGCTAAACTCATTGTAAAAATCTGCTCTTAATGGAATTAGGTTTCATCTTGCTTCATATTCAGTGAATTCGACTGACCAATATAGAATAAACTGAGTTTCCCTGACAGAAATAAGAAACGAAATCGTCTCTGCCGCCGTTGACCAAATGAAAAGTGTTAGCAGCTCACACAGATATTTAAATTTCGAAAGTCAGTTCGTCATTTTCTTAACCATAGGCAGATGTATATTTATGTTCTTAATGGAACTTGAACATTTTGTAAAAGTCCTTAACAGGTTATATTGTGCTGTTGTCGTGGCCTTCAGTCCGAAGACTGGTTTGATGCTTCTCTCCATGCTACTCTATCCTTTGCAAGCCTCTTCATGTCCGAATATTTCAACCTGCATTCTTCTGAATCTGGGCACTGTATTTATCTCTGGGTCTCCCTCTATGATTTTTACCTCCAATACTTCCCTCCAACACTAACCTTGATGTCTCAGAGAGGGGGTTCTTTCAACCGATCACTTTTTCTATTCAGGTT
Organism: Schistocerca gregaria; assembly: GCF_023897955.1. Taxonomy (NCBI): domain Eukaryota; kingdom Metazoa; phylum Arthropoda; class Insecta; order Orthoptera; family Acrididae; genus Schistocerca; species Schistocerca gregaria. Next base: position 476,307,435 of record NC_064926.1, read on the forward strand.
GTGCCACAAACTTCTTTCCTCCCCACCCCCGTTCAGTCCCTCCCAGTTAGTTATTCGACCTACCCATCCATCTTCAGCATTCTTCTTAGCATCACGTTATAAAAGCTGCTGTTCTCTTCTTGTTTAAACTGTTTATTGTTCGTATTTCATTTCCATACATAGCTACACTCCATACATTTTCAGAAAGCATCTCTTGACACTAACATCTAAATTTGATGTCAATAAATTTCTCTTCCTCAGAAACACTTTTATTACAATGCTAGTCTACATTTTGTATCCTCTCTACATCTACATCATAATCCACAAGCCATCTAATAGTGTGTGGCGGAGGGTACTTTCTGTACCATTATCTGATCCCTCGAACCCTGTTCCACTTGCGAATAGCGCGTGGGAAGAATGATTGTCGGTAAGGCTTTAATTTCTCGAATTTTCTCCTCGTGGTCAATACACGAGATGTATGTGGGGCTAAGTAATATGTTGTCTGACCCCTCCTGACCGAACGAGGTGGTGCAGTGGTTAGCACACTAGACTCGCATTCGGGAGGACGACGGTTCAATCCCGTCTCCAACCATCCTGATTTAGGTTTTCCGTGATTTCCCTAAATCCTTTCAGGCAAATGCCGGGATGGTTCCTTTGAAAGGGCACGGCCGATTTCCTTCCCAATCCTTCCCTCACCCGAGCTAGCGCTCCGTCTCTAATGACCTCGTTGTCGACGGGACGTTAAACACTAACCACCTACCTACCTGACCCCTTCTGAAAAGTGTTGTCCAGAAATTTCAGTAGTAAATCTCTCCGTGATACACAACGTCTCTCTTGTAACGTCTGCCAGTGGAGTTTGTTTAGCACCTCCGTAACGCTCTCTCGCCAGCTAAACGATCCCGTGACGAAACGCGCCGCTCTTCTTTGGATCTCCTCTATCAGTCCTACCTGATAGGGATCGCAGATAGATGAACAAAAGAATCGTGGGCGAACAAGCGCCTTATAAGCCACTTCTTTCGTGGATGAGTTACATTTCCTTAAGATTCTTACAATGAATCTGAGTCTGGTGTCTGCTTTTCCCACTATCTGTTTTATATGGTCATTCTTCTTCGGTCGCTCTGTATAATTACGCCTAGATATTTTACGGCAAACGCAGTCTCCAGCTGTTTATCATCAATATTGTAGCAGTACTGTAGTGGATCTCTTTTCCTATGTATGCGCAATATGTTACATCTATTTACGTTCAGGGTCAACTGCCGGAGTCTGCACCATTCATCAGTTCTCTGCAGGTCGTTCTGCAAATTCTTATTATCTTCTGGCGTTGCTACTTTCGTATAAACAACTGCATCAGATGCGAATAGCCTTAAAGAGGATCCAATGCTTTCTGCTAGATCATTCATACACATTATGAACAGAAACGGTCCTATCACACTTCCCTGTGGTACTCCGGATATTACCTTTACATCGTTTGATTTAGTTCCGTTAAGAGCGTAGTGTTGAGTTCTATCTGTAAGAAAGTCTTGAATCCAATCGCATGTCTGCTCCGATACTCCCTAAGCTCGAATTTTTTTCATCAAGCGGCAATGCGGGACGGTGTCAAATGCCTTACAGAAATCAAGGAACACTGCATCAGCCTGAGCGCCGTTGTCCACTGCGCTGTGGATCTCGTGCAGGAAAGAGAAAGCTGAGTTTCGCAGGGTCTCTGTTTGCGGAATCTATGTTGATTTTCTTTTCTTTTATAATTCTTGAACATAAAACAAGTTCCATAATTCTACAACAGATTGACGTCAACGATATAGGTATATAATTGTGTGTATCTATCTTACGGTCTTTCTTGAAAACGGGAATGACCTGCGCTTTTTTCCAATCATTATGTCCATTTCGCTCCTCAAGCGACCTACGATAAATTACTGCTAGAAGGGGAGCAATTTATTTCCCAGAATCTCATCCGGTCCTGAAGCCTTTCCACTATTAAGCGATTGTAGCTACTTTTCAATTCCGCGGTCGGTTATCCCAATATCTGCCATTTAGACGTTCGCACGACGAAACAGTGTTACTATCTTTCGCGGTGAAACAACTTCGGAAGACCGAATTCAGTATTTCGGCCTGCTCTCTGCTGCCTTCCGTTTCGGTGCTGGTATTGTCGCTGAGAGAATGAAGAGATGATTTTGACCCACTTACTGATTTTACATGCGACCAGAATCTCTTAGGGTTTTTACTCAGGTCGTTTGACAACGTCTTAATTTCAAAATCATTGAACGCTTCTATCATTGCTCTCCTTATGCTCTTCCTCTCTTCGTCCAGTTTTTGTTTGTCAGCTAGGTTTTTACTTCTCTTAATTCTGAGATGAAGTGCTCTTTGTTTACGTAGCGCTTTTCTAACACGGCTATTAAACCATGGCGGATCTTTCCCATCCCTTAAAACCTTACTCGGTACATACTTGTCTAGGGCATATTGAACGATGCCTTTGAATTTTTTCCATTTGTTCTCCACATCTTCGTCCTCGTCACCGAATATTTGATGCTGACTGCTGAGACATTCTGAAATTTGTATCCTGTCACCTTTGCTGAACAAATATATCTTCAAAACATTCTTAAAATTCCTTGTAGGACCCGTCGTCACAGATGGAGTCACAGCCTTATGATCACGGATACCTTCCTCTACGTTAACTGATTCGATGTTCAGATCTGTTTGTTGCTAGGAGGTCAAAGAGTTGGTTCTCTATAAGCTCAAGGTAATTTTAGGACACGAGATCCAGAAAAATGAAACACGGTTCCCTGTCTCTGGCACCAGTTTTGATGGCATAACATTCCTAATCTATACCTGGCAAGTTGAAGTCACCCCCTATTACAAAAGAATGATAAGGAAAATTGCTATTGATATTCTGAAAGCTCTGTCTGAAGCGCTCTACAACCACAGATCCTGACCCAGGTGGTCGATAAATGCATCCGATCACCATTTGTGGCCGTTCTTTGGCATTCAATTTCACCCAGATTAATTCACATTCGGAATCCGTGATAACATCGCTAGTTTTTTTATATAATTTTTTACTGTAATAAACACGCCGTTACCATTGGCGACTATCGTATCCTTACGATAAACATTCGAGTCTGAACTTAGGATTCGCTGTCATTGAAGTCTGGCTTCAACCATCTTTCTGTTCCCAATAATATCTGTGATTTATAATCTTCAAAAGCGATTATAATTATGGCATCTTTCCTTGGATGGCCCTGCAGTTTATTAAAATCATTTTAACCTTTTCTATCTCTGATCTGCGAGGACCCAGATTCTCTGAGGACGCTGTGGCTGATTTAACAGGCAAATTGTGTTTGCTCCCGAGGGAGGGGTCCTCTAACCTAAGAAATCCCCATGTGCACGCCACACGTACTCCGCTACCCGAGTAGCCCGCATCTCGTGGTCGTGCGGTAGCGTTCTCGCTTCCCACGCCCGGGTTCCCGGGTTCGATTTCCGGCGGGGTCAGGGATTTTCTCTGCCTCGTGATGGCTGGGTGTTGTGTGATGTCCTTACGTTAGTTAGGTTTAAGTAGTTCTAAGTTCTAGGGGACTGATGACCATAGATGTTAAGTCCCATAGTGCTCAGGGCCATTTTGAACCGCTACCCTAGCAGCCGCTTCCTGTGTGTAGTGCGCGCCTGATCTTAGGCCATCATCCTTTCTCTACTGAAATATCGAAACTCATATGCTACTTTAAGTGTCTCGTTTCGTAACCTAAGTCCCTCAGCATCATCCTATTTAATTGATTTTGTTGATGTCCCTCTGATATCCTTTTTTCAATACACTGTCCTATATTGTTTCATTGAATTATTTTAGGACACGACATCCAGAAAAATGACACACGATTCCCTGTCTCTGGCACCAGTTTTGATGGCATAACATTCCTAATCTATACCTGGCAAGTTGAAGTCACCCCCTATTACAAAGGAATGATAAGTTTCAAAAACCATTCGATGCTAAAAGTGAAAGATATCCTCATTAAATTTCAGATTAAATTAACAAGTTGTGGAAAATATGGAAAACTGGCAATATAAAACACAAGCGTGTGTAGGGAATTATGTAACACTTTTCACGGATTAGGTGTCGAAATTTATATAAATGATTGTAGATATCGAGGGAAGTTTGTTATATTCTTTTCAGTGGCAAAGTTTTGCCTGGTGACAAATGCAGAAAGAACCAAAAGTAAAAGTGATCCATTGTCGTTTGCAATCAAAAATTGTTCAAATGGGTGTGAAATCTTATGGGACTTAACTGCTAAGGTCATCAGTCCCTAAGCTTACACACTACTTAACCTAAATTACCCTAAGGACAAACACACACACCTATGCCCGAGGGAGGATTCGAACCTCCGCAAGGACCAGCCCGTTTGCAATCAATATGAGAATTCTCCAATCGGTAATACAGTAGATGTGAAACCAATAAACAGCAGACTGATGACGATGAGGCTCAAACGTACTAAAAAGGCGCACACAATAACCAAGGCACGTGAGCAGTAAACCAAAATAACAAGAGAGATGAAGGTCTCGATAAGTACTGGGACTAGCTAGAGAAAACTATGAGAGAAACGCCTACAGAGGACGTTAAAATTGTAAAGGTGATTTAAAATCACGATAACGCTGAGGAAGGAGATTCAAAAGAACGGTGGGAGAATATTCAGGACACAGATTCATAAACAACACAGTTTAAGGATAACATCAACTCACTTAAAGAACGATGTCAAGAAAACCTAGGCGAGGAGAACAACCGTCAAAAATTTAGGAATGAGTAAGAAAACAATGCCGATACCAGAGTTCGATATGACAAAATTAAAGTTACCCGGGATCAAACAGAAATGGGAGGAAGAGACAGCCACGACCTGGGAAGAATTCAAGAAGTAGAAGAGACATTAGTCTACTAAAAAATTATAGGGATCCGTAGCGGAACGTCGCCTACAGTAAAGCAACTGACGACAGGAAACTAGCACACAACTATTGGAACACCGTCAAAACAGACGTTCATCTGGCAGCTTACGCGGGGGCGATAAAGCAAATAACTGAAATCAGGAGAGTCGAAAGAAAGTATGAAAATAAGCAGTTAACAGGAGTAGAAGATGATTCTCGAAACAATAGTACGAGAGACTACTACAAGAGAAGGGACAGTGCCAAATCCAGTAACTACCATGCCGTGATGATATGGGATGGAGACGAGGAGAAAGAAGAAGAAATTGATTAGGTGGCAGCAGAACACGCGCAATGAGGGTTCCGTACAAATTTAATTATGTATTAAGTCAGTTAGTCAATTCTCGAAATCGATAATTCCGACGATATTTGCTTGTTATCGTCATTTCTACTTGCAAGATATCGGTCCCAGCGATTGGAAGACTTTCGATAATGATTTCATTTCAAATTTTGAGTGGGGTAAGAGATGACCAAGGAATAATTTTTTCGGTGTGATATAATTAAAAGTTAATAATTGTATTATTTTTCCCTTTACTTATAATGTGGAATCTTGCTTCTTGCCGAATTTCATGATTCTATACCAACAGAAAGTACCCCAAAGGTTTTAATGAGGGAGCTTTAGAGAATCAAAATATGTGACATCAATGACCGTATCTCTGATTGCATTGATTTAGAAACTTAAATTCTTTACACTATCAAAGGACCATAGGCTGTAGTATGCGACATGAATTCAAACTTGATACATATAACCATTTATGAGGAAAATGGGACTTAACGGACAGATGACCTTACAGGCATTCAGCTAACAAGTGACAAAAGAATATCGTCGTGTGATACAAATGAACACTTTTCGGATGTTTTTCTTTTGCTGTACTGTGAATCCTTGCCTCTTGCCTGATTTCTTGAATCTAGGTCAACAGAAAGTACCCTAAAGTATCTGATGAGTGAGTTCGCAAGCATCAAAATACGTGACGTAAACGGCCACATACTTCGGTTTCATTGACTTATAAGGTTGCATTTATTATACCACTACGGGACCATAGACCTTAGTAAGTGACATAGATTTCCAGTTAATACGTCACTCATTCCTGAGAAAAAGGGCGCCCAACAGATAAACGTACAGTCATATAACAAATGAAGAAAACCTTTTTTGTCTGGTATATTTAAAAATTCACAGTTTTAGGATTTTTGCCATTACTTGTGCAATGAAACCTTTCTTAATGTCAAATGTCATTTTTCTAGGTCAACGGGAAGTAACCCTATAGGATTTAATGAATGAGCTTGCGAGTATCAATGTATGTAACATAAATAGCCGTATCTTTTTAACTACATTGATTTAAAAGCTTAAAGTTCTTACACTACCAAGCGGTTAAAGAGCATAGTGTGTAACGAATATTTCTATTTAATACGTTTACCAGCTCCTGAGTAAAAGGATTTTTAACAGTCGGACAGTCAGACAGACAGACATACGGACAACTAAGTGACCCCAGGATTCCTTTTTTACCGACTGAGGAACGGAATACTAAAGAGAAGAGTTTTTGAAGCCAACGGATACTCTCCATAGCAGATACGTGAGGCACTACAAACGAAACCAACAGTGGGCATAAGGATTTCAGAAGAAGACGCGGAAGGTTTTAAATCCATGGCTTTTCTGTCATACCTTGGAAGTCTATCGTAGAAAACAGCACGGATGCTCAGCAAACACAAAGTGACAGTGATGTTTTGGCTTCCACCAGACACAGGAGCACTCTTGAGTTCCGTTAAAGATGAGGTGGTGCTTCGGAATCCAGGGGTCTATAAGATTCCTTGTGAGTGTGCCCGCTGATGCATCGGACGACACGAGCAGTCCATGAGAGATGCACAGAGCACCGCAGGTACACCCGGCTCTTACAACCTAATAAATCGGAGGTGCCAGAGCACTATATTGACACACTATATTGATGTACGATAACGTCGAAATCTTAGCCTCGACTTCATCTTTCTGGGACTCAGTAGTGAAAGAAGCAACTGAAATTCGCTCGCGACGGTGCAGCTCACAGTGATACATCGATATCTCCGTGTCGATCGACCGTGCAGCCACAGATCTAATTTCATGCATATGATATATCTCTTCTGCCGATCAACTTCCCTGGAGGCTTTTGTATCCGTGGACGCTTGCGCAGTAGCGCGTTCCGCGTGTTTAAAAGGACATATTGAGTGCTGGAGCGTCGGTCACCTCACCTCACCTCACTCTGAAGATGGTTGGACGCTATACAGCCGAAATATTCGAAGAAGTAGTGAAATTTATGCGGCTGCAAGCCAGAAATTTTGTACAACAAGGAGAAGGTGTCTTTGATTCATGGCACAGCAGGGATACTGTTCTTTACTTGAAACCGTACAGGAAAGGACTAAGTCTCTTCATAAATAAATAAAAAAAAGTCCGTCAGTTAGCCTACCCGACCGAGTGCTCACGAATAAAGATCTAGTTAAAATTCTTAAAGAAAAACTTCACATTCGTGCATTCCGCGGCGTCTTGATGCGCAATACATTACCGAAGACCATGTGGCGGACTAATCAGCGCGGAATTGTAAATTTAAATGTTGCTGGGGGTCCAGGGACCCGTTGGGTGGCGTACGTTAAGAAAAGTGCAAATACAGTATAGTATTTCGATTCATTCGGGGATTTAAAGCAGCCTGAAGAATTACAACGCTACTTCACCAGCAAAAGACGCGTCTTCTACAACTTCCGGCGATATCAGGCCTTTAACACATACCTGTGCGAGCATCTCTGCGTTATGTTCCTCATCACAGCGACGGCGAACCCCCGGAATGTGCGCTATATTTAGACCGAGAAGTCCAGAATGTGCGCTTTCTCCTGTCCTCGTGAGAGCAGCTGTGCGACATATAAAAGAGCCGTCATTGAACGCACGGCCATCATTTGATGTTTAGATGCAATGTCGTACACTCTGACTTTAAAAGAGCGAGGCCCAGTATTACGCGCAAATTACTTTCCGCCGATTGATTTAAGTGCAGAGGAGTGGAGTATTGCGCTAATTAGTCTACAGACGTATGACAGCATTCCAAATATCACAAAGAACAACAATAAACTTCATCTTGAAATTGAAGGTCGGAAGGAGATTCTACAAATACAACCTGGTGCCTACGATACTGATGACTTAAACGCAATCTTAAAACAGTCGGGAAAAGGTACTGAACTACGAGCGAACACTATTACCATTAAATCTGAAATACGGACAGAGTGTGCTAAGATCGACTTTACACAGTGATTCAATAGTTCCACTGCCAGGTTTTGCAAAGGATCGTCTTTTGGTGAAGGACGCGAATAAATTTCACGTATCGGATGAGTGTAATATTGCCACAAACTCATACCCCAACGATAAGTTCATTCACTCAATTTACCTCTTCGGCAAGATAAGAGTACTATCGAAACGTAAGATTTTCTCGTAGTAGTCTGTGATTAAAGGTTGGAAGGCTGGGATTTTAACGTCCCGTCGACGGACACATCATTAGAGATAGGCCACAAGCTCAGATAGATAATGGTGGGGACCGGATTCGTCCGTGTCCTTATCAAAGCAAACATTTCAATATTTGCATTTAGTGATTTAAGGAAATCACAGGAAACCTAATCTAGATGCCCAGACAGGAATTTGAACCTGCTTCCTCCGAAAGCGACTCCAGCGGCTTTGTCCTTTACGGCGGGTCGAGCGGTGGTCTGTAGTAATTCTTTGTCATTCGCCTTGTATTTGTGGAACTACTTACTCTCGAGTGTGTTTTAAATTTGTTACTCACAAGTGCCGCGGTGTTTCACTGAGATGTCTGCGCTGGCAGTCACGTCTGCTGTGGCTCATCAGTGGCCATTCACAGGACCGGACATAACAGCAGCAACTGCTGCGTCTGGCGTCTGAGAGAGAGAGAGAGAGAGAGAGAGAGAGAGAAGGTGGTGGCGTGGGGCGAGGTGAAGGCTTGGGAAAATAGCCTGCAGCAGTGTCCACAAACCCGTGCGGATTACCGAAGTTTGGCGTATCACTTTGTGGACTACGACTTGTGTTGAATCACGAGACGGCGATTTAAATGGCTTTATACTTTTTCTGATCTAACGTATCCGGATACCTGTCAGCAATGGGGAACTGACCACTGTGCAGTGTGAAAATTATTTAAATCGACATACTCTGTGAAGTTGTACGGAACACCAAAACGAACAGTTTTCTCTGCATCCGATTGGTTTCTCTGCGGCAACGCGGTTCCGGACTGAAGCGCCTAGAACCGCTCCATCTTAGCGACCTGCGAAGTGGTGTTAGCGCGGCACCTTACCACTCCCTCATATCTACTACCATACCACCTCCCTTCAGACGAAGAATGAAATGGTTAGTAGGGAACACATTGATTACACATGCAATAGAATATGACACACGAGTATTTTCTAATATTGAGCAGCACAGTCAGAACATCACGCTTGTAATCTACAAGCAACTTTGTAAAGAAAAAAAATTGCGAAATTGATCTTCCACTCTACAGCGGAGTGTGTGATTTACTTAAACTTTGAAGCAGTGTGAGAGATCGAGACTCGAACCTTGGACCTTGTCTTTCGCGGGCACTGCCCTTTTCTCCAACAATGACCTACGACCCGCCCTCACCGGGTAACTATTTCGCCAAGTTTCGCGCTCGACCCGCAGTCCGGCGCATAGCTCTGTCAGGAAGTTTCGAAATATTGCTCAGTTCTTTTCAATGTAGAAGACTGCCTCTATGGAAACGTGCCCAAGAGGACAGGTACTCTCGTGTCTTCATTTCAATACAGTGTGTGTTGTATATTAATGAGCAAACGTTTCAGTGTGAGATCAGGTTTCCCTATCCTCAAATGACTGAGTCGAAAGCTTCGAAGACAAACATATTGTGGGATAAATCTTGCAGAGGGACGCAATAACCTGCAAATCATTTTTGGTATGATGTTATGAACTATTTATTATGTATGTAGCCTTTAAAGTTGTTATCGTTGCGTTTGTTGTTTTTGCTGCTGTTGTCTTCAGCTCGAAGTTTGATTTGATGCAGATCTCCACTCTGGTCCATCCTGTGCAAGCCCCTTCATTCCTATGTAAGTGCTACAATCTACACCCATTCCATCCTGCTTATGTAGTTCGGGCCTTGAGCTCCCTCTACAATTTTGAGTCTCCACCTTTCATTACGAAAGTACCATGTCCTATAAAACAACTCTTTTTTTTTAGTCAGGTCGTACCATAAATTTCCATTTTTCAATACATCCTCATTAGCTGTTTTTTATACCCATCTGTAACACCACAATTCAAAAGCTTCTTTTATAATCTTGTTGGAACTGATTATGGTTCACGTTTCACTTCCGTACAAGGCTGCATTCCAGGCAGAGAAATACCTTCAGAAAAGGCTTCGTAACAATGAAATCCATATTCAATGTCAAAAAATTCCACTTTTTCAGACCTTCTTTTCCTGTTATTGCCAATTTTATATCCTCTCTACTTCTATGATCGTCCGGTATATTGCCGCACAAATAGCAGCTGATTCTTAGCGTATGTATGTAGCCTTTAAAGTTGTTATCGTTGCGTTTGTTGTTTTTGCTGCTGTTGTCTTCAGCTCGAAGTTTGATTTGATGCAGATCTCCACTCTGGTCCATCCTGTGCAAGCCCCTTCATTCCTATGTAAGTGCTACAATCTGCACCCATTCCATCCTGCTTATGTAGTTCGGGCCTTGAGCTCCCTCTACAATTTTGAGTCTCCACCTTTCATTACGAAAGTACCATGTCCTATAAAACAACTCTTTTTTTTTAGTCAGGTCGTACCATAAATTTCCATTTTTCAATACATCCTCATTAGCTGTTTTTTATTCCCATCTGTAACACCACAATTCAAAAGCTTCTTTTATAATCTTGTTGGAACTGATTATGGTTCACGTTTCACTTCCGTACAAGGCTGCATTCCAGGCAGAGAAATACCTTCAGAAAAGGCTTCGTAACAATGAAATCCATATTCAATGTCAAAAAATTCCACTTTTTCAGACCTTCTTTTCCTGTTATTGCCAATTTTATATCCTCTCTACTTCTATGATCGTCCGGTATATTGCCGCACAAATAGCAGCTGATTCTTAGCGTATGTATGTAGCCTTTAAAGTTGTTATCGTTGCGTTTGTTGTTTTTGCTGCTGTTGTCTTCAGTTCGAAGTTTGATTTGATGCAGATCTCCACTCTGGTCCATCCTGTGCAAGCCCCTTCATTCCTATGTAAGTGCTACAATCTGCACCCATTCCATCCTGCTTATGTAGTTCGGGCCTTGAGCTCCCTCTACAATTTTGAGTCTCCACCTTTCATTACGAAAGTACCATGTCCTATAAAACAACTCTTTTTTTTTTAGTCAGGTCGTACCATAAATTTCCATTTTTCAATACATCCTCATTAGCTGTTTTTTATTCCCATCTGTAACACCACAATTCAAAAGCTTCTTTTATAATCTTGTTGGAACTGATTATGGTTCACGTTTCACTTCCGTACAAGGCTGCATTCCAGGCAGAGAAATACCTTCAGAAAAGGCTTCGTAACAATGAAATCCATATTCAATGTCAAAAAATTCCACTTTTTCAGACCTTCTTTTCCTGTTATTGCCAATTTTATATCCTCTCTACTTCTATGATCGTCCGGTATATTGCCGCACAAATAGCAGCTGATTCTTAGCGTCTTATTTCTTAATTTAATTTTCTGAACTTCATCTGATTTAATGCGACAACATTCCATTACCCTTCTGTTATTTTTATTGATGTTCATAGCGTTTTTTCAAGACACTATCCGCTTCATTCAACTACTCTTGTAAGTCCCTTGTCGTTTCTGATAGATGAAACTGTATGATTCCAGAGTTCTTTTCAGATCTCAAGCCGGTCGTTGTGGCCGAGCGATTCTAGGCGCTTCAGTCCGGAACCGTGCGACTGCTACGGTCGCAGGTTCGAATCCTGCCTCGGGCATGGATGTGTGTGATGTCCTTAGGTCAGTTAGGTTCAAGTAGTTCCATTGCGAACCATTTTTCAAATGTCAAACATCTATGATGTGTATATGCAAACTGAAGCGACGAATGAAAACTTCTACAAAGATCAGGATTCGAAAGAGGGTGTTACGCTCACTAAGCAGATGCGCAAACCACTACGCCACCTCTCACACTAACAAGAGTAAAAACAATTTATTTACTTTAGTTACGATTAACTGCGAATACCATGATTGACACAATGAATGTACCATTAACATTGTACCTTACAAAGTCTGCTAAAACTGACGACCATCGCCCTCAATGCAAGCATGAAATCGGCAACCAACATTACGACACACCCTGACAAATATCCCTGGTGTGTTTCGAATCGCATTACAGGCAGCTACAATTCTAATACCACCTCCGTATCCACTGGGATCTCATACACAATCGTCTCCAGATATCTCCATAGGAATTAATGAAGGGGATTCAAGGCAGGCGACCTCGCAGGCCATAGAATAGGACCTTTCCTTCCAGTAAAGCGACCAGGAAATACAGCATTGAGATGGTTGCGGATACTGCCGTGAAGCGAGGCCATCTACCGTCATGTTGCATTCACATCCTCTCGCGAACAGCCAGGAGCATGTTCTCCAACAACTCAGGTAGAACTCTTTGCATGAATTTCAAGTGCAGCTGATCATTCAGACGGTCAGGTAGAAGATATGCCCCAATGAGACCGTCGCCTACAAAGCCGGCCCAAATATTCACAGCAAAACATACTTGATGGTGTGACTCTACTACAGCGAGAACGTTTTCCTCATCCCACACATGGCTATTTCTGATGTTCGAAGTACCATCACGATCAAATGAGGCCTCGTAAGTAAACAGCATGATTTGGAGAAAATGTCGATCAATTCATTGTTAGAGCAACAACTGACACAATGTGACCCTTGCTCCAAAATCAGTCACAAGCATTGCATGGACTCGTTGTGGGTGATGTGGGTGTAATTGATGTGCAGCGCCCATTTCAAGTGCAATACGAGGAGTAATTGTAGTGGGGTCCGCTGCAAGACGTTTCCGCACGTGCTCTTCAAAATTGGGTGTGAGTGTGGTCCTCATGTTGCTAGGTCCGTCGTTTCTTCTTCCCAATGAACCAGTCTCCCTTTTTCGTAGATCGAGAGAAATAAACACTTGCCGTGACGGATGATGCCTGTTAGGAAATCGTTTCCTGTACAGCCTTTCCGCAGCGAGAGCATTGCAATGTAGTTCCCTGTACACAATGTGCATATCAGTGAGTTCTGCGAAACTGTAGTGGTACTGCTCCGTCGTGTTGTACTGTACATTATGAATAGCATTGGGTTATGAATGGATCAGTTGTTGATTAAAGCACTGTCTATCGTGGGAAAATGTAAGTGCGATAGAACAAGCCACCCTATGGACAAAGGGAACAAAACCTGCATCCTGACTTCCTAGTTCTCTGCTTCGTCCTCCTTGTCTCCTTGCAGGAAATGATGTACATGTAAATAAACAGCACAGCATGCGTAAACTTGTAAGCATGTTAGTATTAAATAAGCTGGAAAACAGTAATGCTAGACACAGCGGAAGACAAGTTTACTTCCATATCTCCTTATGCTGGCTTCTCCTACCGCAGGTTCCCTATCTCAAATAGTTCGGTGGACGATTCTTTATGACCTGGTCCATGTTTGCACGCTCTTACGGAAACACCCTGTATAATGAACTGCATAGCCGCTATTGGTTTGTACGTGTACACACTAAAGCCGTCGGTACACGGACCGTGCTGTCGAACGTTAACGTTGAGCGTGCCAAGTTCAACGTGCTGCTGAACGCTCCGGAGCGATGCGACTTGTGCATACGGTACGTGGGCCCCAACGTGGTATACGCGATCGCAACGCAATCCAGCGGCAGTTGAGGGATGCTTCTAGTTCGTAAATCACACTGTTTACTCAACGCTAGGTCTATTAAAACGCGCATTTCCTCCATCGTCCACGAAAAGGAAAGTACCATGTCCGATCAAGAACGACACAGGCTAATAAACGTTCCATTACAAACAGTCCGGTACAAATTTGGAATACTTCTCCGCATAAAATAAACATCATTTCATCATTCCCACATTTTAGCAAAACCCCAAGGCCAGTCTCACTTGATCACTGTTCCTACCCAGTAGCAGAATCTTTGTAACATGTGAATTGGGAAGCGTAAAAGGAGCAAAATATCTTTATACAAGTAGCGCAAGCTGTCCTGTAGATTAAGCCAATGGAACAAAGTCACCCCTCAAAAAAAAAAAAAAAAAAAAAAACTTATATTTACATAACATCAAAGATTATAGTATATATTTATAGTAAACTAATAATAAAGCATCAGAACCTAATAAAAACGCGAATGTTAGGGAAAAAACTGGGAGTATCAAGACGTGAACCACCGCCCCTAGCTGACAACTCTTTTTCAGGACAGTGACGGTACTCATTGCGCTGAACCATCAGACAGCTTAAATGTAATCATATTATGTTACCCCTTGCTGGAAACCTTAATCGTAGATACGTTACTAATTGAAATCTAATTATAACAAATTGTACCAAGAACAATACGTTTTGGGTGGATCTTCAGTATGTCGCTGCCTTCAAATTGCCTACTCTCATAATACGCAAGCTACAATAATTCTTTTGCCACGAATATGATGTTTCTCATTATTTTATTGGAACGAATCACACAGTTAACAACGGGTTTTCCAGCGTTTCTCAGTTTGCTGGTGCTCAGAAACGGCATATATACATATAGGCTTGAAATGGATGCCAATATGGCGCCTCACAACTCGATTAAAGGGAGACGGCGTACTTGTGACGTAGGTGTACCATCTCATTGGTCAACGCTCAGAGGCACGCTCAGAATATCTGACATGCCAGACGTTGCTCTGCACGTTCGGAAAGACTCCTGAGCGTGCTATTCCACGCTATGACGTCAGAAACTCGGCACGCTCAACGTTCGGATGCACGGTCCGTGTGCCGACGGCTTTAAATTGAAATTCACCCATGTTATATGGTTGTTTCACCTTTTTTTTTTTGTCAGGCATTTCAGACGCGCAAAGTGACGGTTATGTAACTGACTTGCGGGCCATGTGCCTCAGTCAGAGGACGCACTGTTAATGAATCATCGTCCCTCACACGTGCAGAGAAATGTACCTGCCGCACGGATATTTTACGCCATCGAGCGGGGTTGGCAAGCCTCCCCGGCCTCGGCCTGATTCCGGGGATGAGAGTAGCTCGGAAAGGTGGTGGTGGGCGCAGAAAGAAGCCACGAGGCGGCCGCGAACAATAGCGTGCGCGGTGGACCGTGGTCGTCCCCATCACAATGGACTGGCGCCAGCTTCGCGTAGCATTGTCCGCCCAAGTACTGTGTGCTGTGACGTCACGCAGCCAAATTACCAGCACTCCTCTCATAATCAGAGTTTCGGATTCAATTCATTCTACGCGTACTTCACCCCCGGCAGCAATCATTGTGGGAGCTGAAAACCGCCATTTTACCGAAATAAATGTAAAGCTAAACATAAAATGATGTCTTCTTTATTCTCTCTGCAGTACCGATTCCCGAACCCGTATGAACTGCATTTGGTCCTCCGAGGCCGGAGAAACATATTTACGTATTCTCCCATTGACGGTGTACGAGTGGTACGCAATAATCAGTTGAATTTCATACGCTGTGTACATAAAGCGAAGCTTTCTGCGTAACTGAAGGTGTAGACGAAAGTCAAGCACTATAGCCGACACATTCGTCCCTAGAGAATCAGCAGCTCTATTGATATTTAAAACAATTATCGTTTATTCTTTAGTCTTTTAATTACATGTTTCGATCACTCTGAATTATCTACAGATATACCTAGTTGGTCACACCGTGCGCATAGTATCCAGCGACTCCTTTGTGGATCTGCCGCCTCTATGTTAGCACTACGCAATCTGCAGTTGAGATACCAGATATATTCAAGTATATATACTTGAATATTTCAGGCATCTCGAATGCAGATTTTTCAGCGCTCTTATAACTTTAGGGCTCTGTATCTCAGAATGAAGAAAAATGGACTTGTACAATTACTGAAATAAGCTCTTCATATGTTTACAACTCTTGTTTTTTATAGGGAATGTCGAGCATGCGCATATATTATTCTTCGGAAGTTCAGATGGCTCTGAGCACTGTGGGACTCAGCTTCTAAGGTCATCAGTCCGCTAGAACTTAGAACTACTTAAACCTAACTAACCTAAGGACATCACACACATCCATGCCCGAGGCAGGATTCGAATCTGCGACAGTAGCGGTATCCCGGTTCCAGACTGTAGCGCCTAGCACCGCTCGGACACTTCGGCCGGCTCTTCGTAAGTAACGTGTAATGCAATCTCAGCCATTTCTTCTAATTCTCATCAACGATTTTTCTGTGACGAAACTTTCTCAGCTTCAAGTAACGTTTTGAGAAGTTTCATTATTTTAATAAAAAGGTTTATTCTCTTACTCATTTGACACGTAAAATGGTCATCTAAAAAAAAAAGTGTTCCACTAACGCGATAGATAGCCAACGAAATCCGATTCGCATTTTCATTGGATGTATGAAGCAATGGTAACTCATTACGATTGACACAAAGGGGTGAAGTATATTGTCCCATTAAAGAACTCGGGTTACACCGAATTCAGCTAGTGTTGTGCGAGTGGATTTTACTGGTGCTACACAGGGTAGAGAAAACGGCTTTTGGATATAGCATTTGCCGTCCCTTCAAATTAAAATCTCTCTCAACAGTCGTAAAATTCGAGCCGAAGCGGGAGGGAAGATTAGAGCTGTGCGCCATAAAGTTTGTGGTCCGGCCATAATATTCGGTTCGAAGAACTGAATGAAGGCAGACAAGGTCAGTCATGCGGCGTTGACAACGTAAATGCAACCTGATCTAGACCGCCGAATTTTAGGATGATATATTGGATTTTTATCTTTTTGGCATAAGGGTCCGGTGGTCTAAAGCACTCGTTACAGAGTAATAATGTATCCAAGATTCATCTGAAATGTTGTCTCAATTACATTATGTAAGTGGGGAATTAATTGTGGAGCTTCGGAACAAACACTGTCCAAAAAGAAATTCCATAGTTACTTGGAATGACTTCGTAGACGCAACACCTGCAGCAATTAATTGGCTGGAGTCTCGAGGTATCCATTTTCCGCCATAGCTGGCTATCTAAACTTCTTTTAGCAACTGTCAATTCTCCAATTTTCATTAGTACCTATGCATACATGTATATAGACGTATCTCCTTGTACGGTTTCATATCATTGCGTCTGTTCTTGTATCAACTTAATTTTGTGTACTTGTAAAATATAATTCCGTGAGCCATATGCTAAATAAAATAATAAAACTTCAAATCCGCGACAAAGCCTGTTATATTCAACCACCGAAACGTCCAAAACAAAACACAGTAGTTCAACAGCTCTCGGACTAAATCCTCTATCTGGGCAATCCTCTGTGACGAGTGGTAGTGCCGCCAGTATTATAACAGGCGGGAGTTTTTTTTTGTCAGTAGAGAAGCAGTATCAGCAGAATAGGTAGAACACTAGATTCCAATGAGTGGAGTAGTCACTGGATGTCATCTGAGTACCAAATCGATCAGCGACGTTTCAACGCTTCTAAAGCTACCCAGGTCGACTGTTTGTGACTGTGAGATGGAAACGAGGACATAGAAAGCAGACTAGCACTGGAGAAAAGGACATTCTTGGACAAGAGAAGTCTACTAGTACCAAACATAGTCCTTAACTTGAGGAGTAAATTTCTGAGAATGTACCTTTGGAGTACAGTATTGTATGGTAGTTGTAATGGTACTTGAATTACGTAACCATTACGGCACCTCACCTCAACCTCTCGACACCAGCTACAGGGTGTCCAGAAGAGGGCTCCCTGATTTCAAAATTGAATATCTCGAAAACAAAGATCGATAGAGGAATGCAGTAAACGGTATGTTTATTGTGAAAGCTGTAAGAAGTTTATACAGCAGTTTGAAATAACTGTTATAAGCTTCCCAAGAAGAGTTGTTCGTCTTGTGTTCAGAGATGGTACTACGCATCGGCTACTGGTGAATCGATTGTCACGAGTTGGGTGTAAAGGCGGCCCCACACATACCTGCATGCTTGACAAGCATACTTGCACAAGCGTGGTTGCATAAGCGTGGTTGCAAGTGTGTAGTATAAATGAGTTCAGTCATCATGACTGTACAAGCAG
Organism: Schistocerca gregaria; assembly: GCF_023897955.1. Lineage (NCBI taxonomy): Eukaryota > Metazoa > Arthropoda > Insecta > Orthoptera > Acrididae > Schistocerca > Schistocerca gregaria. The sequence goes on from NC_064926.1 coordinate 476,325,596, forward strand.
CTTGATGCGTGATCGAGCGTGTGTGCTTTTTGAGTGTGTGCACCAAGTATAAGGAAGGTAGTGCAAGCATTTGTCGCTTATCTGGCTTGATTTTATTTTCAATTCGTTGTTTTAAATTACATTTTTAAAGGTTATATTTTACTGTAGGTTAAATCAAATAACATAATATTACATAGAGAAAGAGAGAAGAAAATCAACTGCACTGTGAGAGTTTCCATAGCGTGCCTACCACTAATAGATAACATGGGAATAATTTCTCGTTTCTTCAACCACTCCTTACTCCACATATCACTTTTTGTTTTGTAGCACAGACAATATGGTTGCCAAAGACAGCGCATCGTCCTCTCAGCTCGACATTTTCTGATGAACTAATGCGTGTACAAGCATGCTTGAACCATGTGTAGGAGCCCGGAGAATGGTGCATGCCTGCCCAAGTACACTTGCGCAAGCGAGCTTGTCAAGCATGCAGTTGCGTGTGTGGCCGCCTTAAGAGATCCTCTGCCACATCGCATGTTTTCGCATTCTCAGAAGGCAAGTATCTTTCTGTCTAACGAGGAAGGTTTCGGCTCCTCGTAGGTGACTATGCTCAGATGCAAAAGAGCTGTGATGTGACTGTCGTCTCTGCCGGAACAACTGAACATAACGCCATTGTGCGCTTACCGCCGCATTCAGTGAACCTGTACATGAGGAGCATATCGGCTGACTCGTAATCAGTAAACTTATCCATACTGCTGCTGTGTATCACTATTAATACGAAACTAACACCGACGAGAGAAACGAACGCGAGACAGAACAGTGAGGTACTGGATACAACTTTGAGAGCAGAAACTAAGTGAGCATTACTAATATCAACAGCGAGTTCCATGAATGACTGGAACAAGTCTGTTTCCAAAAGAAATATACAGCTCAGACTGTAGACATTTACACTATTGTACTGATATTTTCAGTGCAATACATAACGAGATAAAAAAATTAAATGAAATTGTGTAATGCTATACCGAAGGCTGCGGGTCCGTTGTCCCACGAGAATAAGAAAACATTGAATGAGTCCAGGTTCACGCAATACATAACAGGATGATCCAGTAGCCACCGACAAACATTTAGAGGTTGTTCAGGGATACATTCTGAGTACGAAACTTCCTGGCAGATTAAAACTGTGTGCCGGATGGATACTCGAACTCGGGACCTTTGCCTTTCGCGGGCAAGTGCTCTACCAACTGAGCTACCCAAGCACGACTCACGCCCCGTCTTCACAGCTTTACTTCCGCCAATACCTTGCCTCCTACCTTCCAAACTTTACAGAATCTCTCATGCGAACCTAGCAGAACTAGCACTCCTGAAAGAAAGGGTATTGCGGAGACATGGCTTAGCCGAGTTCGAGTTTCGGTCCGGCAAACAGTTTTAATCTGCCAGGAAGTTTCATATCAGCGCACACTCCGCTGCAGAGTGAAAATCACATTCTGGAAACATTCTGAGTAGTTTGGCACAAGGGACCTACGGTCTCGGGTTCTCCTTAAAGAGGTATAACATTTCGTTTGGTTTTGTTGCCCCAGTTACCTTCGTTTCTGTACTGCACTGGAAATTGTGCACAAGAGGGCAAATGTCAGAGGGGTCCGCTTTGTGTTTCGTTTCCATTCACTCACGGTACTTGATGTTGACAGGAATAATGTTTTCTTCACCTCGCTGCCCTCAAGTTTATTTCAGTACTCCTTGGTTCTGTCTAGGGACCTGTTTTCTGTAAGTGCGTTAACAGTAATAAGGTAAAGTCGTATGGCATGACTGGCTGGGAGTCTCGGACGGACAGATTCAGTCACCTAACTAGACAGGTTTTCCCTGTCCTTTCCGCTCACAGGCACCTTTCCTTCGTGAAGTATGAGCGGTGTGTACGTGAGTGTATCTGTTAAATGAAGGGGACTGTAATACATGTGTGTAGTGCAGTGTCAGGTTCCAGTTGGAGATGGGAATGATGATGAAGAGCTGTATGGCTGGATGAGGGTTGGAACCGTTGTCCCCCAATACGAATCTACTGCGCCACGTCCCTCGGTCATAGCCTACTCTTCTCGAACAGCACCAAGGGGAATCACCATCGCCGGCCGTTGTGGCCGAGAGGTTCTAGGCGCTTCAGTCTGGACCCGCGCGACCGCTACTGTCGCAGGTTCGAATCCTGCCTCGGGCAAGGATGAGTGTGATGTCCTTAGATTAGTTAGGTTTAAATAGTTCTAAGTTCTAGAGGACTGATGACACCCGATGTTAAGTCCCATAGTGCTTAGAGCCATTTGAACCAGCCAATGCAGTGTTATTGCGGCACTGCGACACCGTGCTGAGCTGTTCACGTAGCGTCGCTGAAGTTCTGGGTCATCCTAAATAAATATACACTGAAGCGTCTAAGACACTGTATATGCAAACGTATTCAAATACAGAGATATTTAAAAAGGCAGAATACGGCGCTGCGGTCGGCAACTCCTATACAAGACAACAAGTGCCTGTCGCAGTTGTTACATCGATTACACTGCTGCAATAGCAGGCCATCAACATTGAAGGGAGTTTGAATGTGGTGCTATAGTCGGCGCACAAGCGGTGGGACCCAGCATTTCCGAGATAGCCATGAGATGGGGATTTTCCCGGACGACCATTTCATGAGTGTACCGTGAATATCTGGAATCTGGTAAAATATCAAGTCTCCAACATCGTAGCGGCCGGAAAATGATCCTGCAAAAACTAGAACAACCACAACTGAAGAGAGACGTTCTGCGTGACAGAAGCGCAACCCTTACGCAAATTGCTGCAGATTTCAATGGTGGGCCATCAACAAATGTCAGCCTGCGAACTACTCAACGAAACATCATCGATATGGGATTTCGGAGGCGAAGGCCCACTGTGTACCCTTGATGACTGAACGGTACAAAGCGCCTCGCCTGGGCTCGTCAACACCGTCATTGGGCTGTTGATGACTGGACGGACGAGTCACGTTTCAAATTGTATCGAGCGGATGGACGTGTACGGGTATGGAGATAACCTCATGAATCCATGGACTCTGCATGTCAGCAGGGTCGGTTCAAGCTTGTGGAGGCTCTGTGATGATGTGGTGCATGAGCAGTTGGAGTGAGTGATATGGGACCCCTGATACGTCTAGATACGACCTCGACAGGTGACCCTTACGAAAGCTTGTTGTCTGATCACGTGCATCCATTCATGCGCATTGTGCATTACGACGGACTCGGGCAATTCAAGCAGGACAACGCGACACCCCACACGTCCAGTGGCTCCAGGAACACTCATGAGGTAAAACACTTCCGCTAGCCATCCACTCCCCAGACATGAAAATTATAGATCATATCTGGGACGCCTTGCAACGTGCTGTTCAGAAGAGATCTCCACCCCGTCATACTCTTACGGATTCGTGAACAGCCCTGCAGCATTCATGGTGTCAGTTCCCTCCAGCCCTACTTCAGACCTTAGTCGAGTCCATGCCACGTCATGTTGCGGCACTTCTGCGAGATCGCAGGGGCCCTACACGATATTAGCCAGGTGTACCAGTTTCTTTGGTTTTTCAGCGCATCTAATGCAGTCAGAACAGTGTAGTTTATTATTATACGTATATTTGACACTCAGCTCTGACTGCATTGTACATACATGCGAAGTTTCTTCTCGGGCGACATTCATACTTTACGAGTATACGACATAGTCGTTGCCTTATCGCAATTCACAAGGGCACCACATTTCGACCGAACTGAATTCTGTTATACAGCTTTCTTAATACCGTTCTCATAAACCACTTACCGTACTTATTTCGCGGCATTTATACTAGTTAAGTTCGTTACTATTTTCACACAACAGGTCGTAATGCGGCTTATTGCTAACGTATGGAATTCTCGAGTCGTCTCTGAAATCACGAAATTAACAACAAACTTCTTTAATTGCTGCTTATTCGTGCTCTCTCTCGGCAATTATGCAATTGCACCAAGAAAAAGCTGGTTTTTATTTACAAAACGAATATTTCTGTGCTTGCTGCGGATAATGGAAACTCAAACAAACTTGTTATAATGCAATAGATATAGCAGCCATGAACCATAGACCTTGACGTCGGTTGGGTGGCTTGCATGCCTCAGCGAACCAGATAGCTGTAACGTATAGACGCCCACAGCGGAGGAGTATCTGTTGAAAGGCCAGACAAACGTACGGTTCCTGAAGAGCGCCTGCAACCCGTTCAGTAGTTGCACGGGCAAAAGTCTAGATGATTGACTCATCTAGCCTTCTAACATTAATCGAAACGGCCTTGCTGTGCTGGTTATGCGAACAGCTGAAAGCAGTGGGAAACTACAGCCGTAACTTTTTCCGAGGACATGCATCTCTACTGTATGGTTAAATGATGATGGTGTCCTCTTGGGTAAAATATTCGGTAGGTAAAATATTCCCCCATTCGGATCTCCGGGCGGGGACTACTCAGGAGGACGTTATCGGGAGAAAGAAAACTGGCGTTCTACGGATCGGAGCGTGGAATGTCTGATCCCTTGAAGCGGGCATGTAGGTTAGAAAATTTAAAAAGGGAAATGGATGGGTTGAAACTAGATATTGTGAGAACTAGTGAAGTTATATGAAAAAAGGAACATGACCTCTGGTCTGGTGAATACAGGGTTATAAATACGAAGAAAATAGAGGCAATGCAGGAGTATGTTTAATTATGAATAAGAAAATAGGAATGCGGGTAAGCTACTATGAACAGCTTAATGAAAGCACTGTCATAGTCAAGATAGAGACGAAGATCACACCTACCGCGGTGGTACCAGTTTACATGTCAAGTAAGTCCGCAGATGATGAAGAGACTGTAGAAATCAGTTATGAGAGAGAAGAAAAAAATCAGATAGTTAAAGGAGACGAGAATTTAATTGTGATGTGGACTGGAATTAGATAGCAGGAAAAGTAAGAGATGGATAAGTAGTAGGTGAATATGGACTGGGGGGTAAGGAACGAAGGAGGAAGCCACCTGGTAGAATTTTGCACAGAACATAATTTAATCACCGCTAAAACTTAAAAAAGAGGGTTTTAAACGTGGAATAGTCTTGGAAACACTAGAATGTTTCTGATTAGACAGAGATTTACAGGGGCAGATGTAGACTCTGACCACAATTTATTCCTTATGAACTGTAGATTAAAACTGCAGATATTAGAAAAAGGTAGGCAATTAAGGAGTTGGAACTTTGTTAAGCTGTAAAACCAGAGATTGTTCAGAGGTCCGAGGGAACATCAAAGCAACAGAATAGGGTAATAGGGAAAAGGAACACAGTTGAAGACGAATGGGTAGCTTTAAAAGATGAAATAGTGAGGACAGCAGATGATCAAATAGGTAAAAAGGCAAGGGCTACATGAAATGCTAGGATAACGCAAGAGATATTGAATTTAACTGATGGAAGGAGCAAACTTAAAAACGCAGCAGATGAAACTAGTTTTATGTACCTGATGGAATAGAATGACCATGAGAGTAGTTGTTTTTTAATTTTTATTTCTGTGACAATGATTTTATATCAGCTGGCCTGCCTCATGTATCGTTATATCCAAATGATTTATACATGTTAAGCTACTCTCAGATCCGATGATGGCACCTTTAGTGTGTTGAAACCTGTAATCTAGTAAACAGCGTTTAAGCGATCTTGGCTTTTGAATTATTTCTACTACAAACATATTCCCGAACTTCCATTACTCTAATCATTTTTTGGTGTAGCGATTTTTCCCGTCAGTGTAGATGTACAATTCCTGCGCTTCAACATGAAGGAGGACATTTTCCTGAATCGATTAATGTAATCATTTATATGTGTAAAGAAGCAGAAGGGGAATTAATGTCAAGTAAACATGCCACGGGTGAAGGAACTGCGCGGGAAATCATTTTTGTATTTATCTTTGCAACTCTACGTAATACGATATAGTGGTTCAAAAATGGTTCAAATGGCTCTGAGCACTATGGGACAACGTCGGTGGTCATCAGTCCCCTAGAACTTAGAACTACTTAAACCTAACTAACCTAAGAACAACACACACATCCATGCCCGAGGCAGGATTCGAACCTGCGACCGGAGCGGTCACGCGGTTCCAGACTGAAGCGCCTAGACCGCACGGCCACACCGGCCGGCTACGATATAGTGGAAATGAGCGTTTGGCGTCATTGGGCTGGACACCCCTTAGGGGGAGGTGCGGCCGCCTTGGTGCAGGTCTTATTACATTCGACGCCACATAGGAAATGATGATGAAGACAACACTACACCCAGTCCCTGAGCGGGGAATATCCCCGACCCAGCCGGGAATCGAACCCGGGCCTGTAGGACAGCAATCCGTCACGCTGACCACTCAACTATCGAGGTGGAAATACGACTCAGGAAACGCATCCTTATTGCGGGGACGACTAAGTCCCACGTGTATATGTTCAATAACATTTCGAGAAGGTGGACTTCCTATCTACATAAATATTAGGACACAGTGATTGAGCGAAGATATCCCTGTGCTAAGTGGATTGACTCGTCCATCTGACTTTGTCGGCCGGGTATGCAAAATAGAGATCAAGAAAATCACAGTTAAAGCGGTGGTTGAAATCAGAATAAGCCCTCTGGGAACTTCAGTTGGGAGTCTGACCTCTGAAGAAGTCGTTAGAAACACCCAAGTTTGTATGAGATGCGATAATTCGGAATGATGAATGGCGAATCAAGAGATGGCCCGAGTCACTTGGAGAGGGTGACGACTGGCTTGAAGCGAGGATGGGCTTTTGATGACGGATGAAAGCAGGGTTTATCTAGCTCTTTCAAGTGGCTGCGGAGATTAAGAGATTAAACTGCAGTTATTTAAGCGTGCACTCCCTGTAATTGCCCAAGTTTAGAGGACGCCGTTAGCTATCAGAATAAGTTCACGACTTTAGTTTTCATTAAAGTTAGTCTGAAACACTGAATGATGTGGTTGGAGACGAACTACACACTACAAAACTTGGTGTCCCTCCTCGTCGAGTAAGCCCGCTCATGAACAAATCTTCACAGTAATATTATTGTCATGTTGTAAAATAGTGCAGGTAGTTATTTGGCAGTAGAAAAAGTGTTCAGATTGCTATATTCAAGACCTACGTCGCAGAGAAAATGTTTTTACTGAATGTTGTTGGTATGCGAAAGTTTGTGCTCTCCTTTTATGTACAGATAAAATTTTCGTGGGTTTCACAATTCCACGCTGAATGCACAGGGAAAGTGTGTTCCTATTTTATGGTTTTACGTGTTGGTCTTATGAGCGTTGGTGCCGGGCACAGACTGCGTCGAAGTGGTCATGTTATTTGTCAGGGAAGAATAGAGGTCATCGAATATCCATAATAAACCGTCTAAAACTGTATTACTTGGTACTGTTTCCTGCTAACTGTATTCAGCATTTCGATTCAGTGAAATCGTGTGAAGCAAAGAACGGATTGCGTGGGAATATTCCTGTAATAAAGTAAGCAGGTCGGCTTTCTCATAGATAGACAGCAGAAAGGTTGCCAGCAACTATAATATTGAGGGTAGTCACTGCATAGTCAGAGTTCGTTTCTGAACGTAACCTCATATACCAAAAGGACAGAAAAGCGAGCAGAAAATGGATATCAGTATCACGAAAAAGCTCCTGGATGTGGTCCAGTTGCTTGGGAGCGTGTGGTCATGATTGTACAGCAATGGAAAAAATATGTATCTGAAATCAAATCGTGTTTTCGTAATTCTACTTCATTAAACCACACTGTACGTATTACAAAATACCGCAATAGTTTTTTAATATATATAACGAATTGCATCTCAATACTTTGGTATATAGATAAACATCCATGAGTTTCATATTATATGCTTTACCAGTAAACTCCAGATTCTTTCAGTAATAGAACTCCTATGTAGAAAAAAAAGTTTCCGGTGGCTCTGAGCACTATATGACTTAACATCTGAGGTCATCGGTCCCCTAAAACTTATAACTACTCAAACCTAACTAACCTAAGGACATCACACACATCCATGCCTGAGGCAGGATTCGAACCTGCGACCGTAGCCCCTAGAACCGTTCGGCCACACCTGCCGGCCCCACGTAGAAAACAGCCTTACACTTCTTACTACTTTCTTCCTGTTAGGGTCTTTCTCCCGATGGAGGTTGGCGATCCACTTAGCCAGCCATCTGTGGACGCGACGCTTCAGCATGAATATCGTATTCTGATGCATAGTCGTACCCTCTCCGAATGTCCTTCAGCCACGAGTTCCTTTGTCTTACAGCAGAACTCTTCCTTTGTATTTTTCCTTCTATGATGAGTTACAATACCTTGTGTCTTTCGCCCCTCATGCGTCCTGTATTCTGTTTTTTTTTTTTTTTTTTTTTTTTTTTTTTTTTTTTTACACACTGGTGTTCAAAATTAAAGCAGCAAACCACTATTTTTCCGTCCTGTGTTTAATTCACGAAATAATCAAACAAACTATCAACAGATGTTCGCACTATCGTGTTTTGTGCGGAAGATGGCATTCCGGTCAACGACCAACCACGCCACCGATGACGTAAGGGCATATATCAGACGGGATAGTCTTTGCCGGATAGTCCAAATCCACAATGGCTGTCTACAGCCACAGACGGTGCTGTATGGCACAGTGAAAACGCCTTCCAGACTCTCTGCGGTGGAGGACGATAGGAAGAATGTAAGCTGTGCAGTCGCAAACTGATACGGCGCGATGGCTTAATGTGAATCATTCTGTTGTTTTTCCGACGTGGTGACAGTTCAGAGAGACTGGAAACTGTACCCTGAAGACCAGAGCAGGGCCGACCAAGCGTGACATCAAAAAGAGAGTACCATTATTTCGCTGTCACGGGACGAGGGTACCGTCTTAGTACTGCGTGGCAACTGGCATCTGACTTCGCAACATCCACTGGACGTATTGTATCGAGACATACGGTGTACAGAAAGCTTCTGCAGAGTGGCCTTTACTGTCGGAGACCTACTGTATGTCTGACGTGTCTTCACAGAAGGGAACGTCTAGAGTGGAACTGCCAACATGCCACCTGGACCGTCGAACGGCGGGCCAGTGTTCTTTTCGTAGATGAGTCCCGATTTGGTCTGGAGAAATATTCTCGACGGATTCGCATCTGGAGGGAGCGCTGAACATGGTTTTGGGACAGAAACATTGTGGAAAGAGACCGATATCGAGGAGAGCCCCTAATGGTGTGAGCAGAATTATGCTGACTAATCGAAACTCTTCTTGAACTTGTATGGTTGAACAGTCAAGGTTTAACTGCTGTCAGTTATCGTGACGAGATCTTGGGATCTCATGTAGGCTTGTACATGAGTCCCCAAGATCTCGTCACGAGGTGCTGTGGGCACAGATTTTGTATTGATGGACGATAATGCTAGACCCTATACAGCACGGGTGATTAATATTTTATTGGAAATTGAAGAATTAGCACGCATGGCATGGCCTGCTAACTCTCGCGATTTGAATCCCATGTAGCAGGTCTAAGAAAATGGTTCAAATGGCTCTGAGCACTATGGGACTTAACATCTGTGGTCATCAGTCCCCTAGAATTTAGAACTACTTAAACCTAACTAACCTAAGGACATCACGCACATCCATGCCCGAGGCAGGATTCGAACCTGCGACCGTAGCAGTCGCACGGTTCCTGAGTGAGCGCCTAGAATGTAGCAAGTCTGGGATGCACTAGAGACAAGGCTTGCATCACGTTAGTATCTACTCTCCAAGACTTATGAGCAGCTCTGCAGGAAGAATGGCCGTTATTGCCTTAACATCAGATTGATGACACCATTTACAACATGTCCCATCGTGTTCCGGCCTGTTCTGTTGCCAGCGATGTTAACACACCACAGTGAGCACATTAACCAGTTGTCGGAATGTGTGCCTAAATCCGTTAAGTTGGAAAAAGAGAGGAACATATTTGTCTACCGTTATACATATCTACGTTGTGTATTCTTCACATTGTTTCTACTTCAGTATCACTGTTGATGCGGTTTTATTGCCAAATAAAACCAACTTTGCAAAATTTTTGTTTGTTGCTTTAAGTTTGGACACCAGTATAGTTATTTTTGCTTTTTCATTCCATGAACGACTTATTCGTTTCAAAGTTTCATCACCCAAGCTATGTGCAAGGGACGGCGATACAGATACGTTTCAAAAGCATCAGTTCTTTTCAGTAGATATTGGTCAAGGATCCAGCTTTCGGATACATAGAGGAAACTGGAGAACACGTAGTAACGAGTCAATCGCATTCTCAAATGAGACTAAGATCCGATCTTATGAAAAGTATTTTTTTCATTCTAAGATGTCTCATGGCCTGTTCTATTCAGGAAAGAGTGAACGTGTTAAATATCTGATGTTAAGCATGTACGAGAGAAAATGTTTAGAATAGGCTTTAAATTACGCTCCAAGACCGTTGGAGTTCACTAAGTGTATTAATGATGAAACATTGGTGAGTATAGTCTGTTGTTGTTGTTATTGTTGTGGTCTTCAGTCCTGAGACTGGTTTGATGCAGCTCTCCATGCTATTCTATCCTCATCTCCCAGTACTTACTGCAACCTACATCCTTCTGAATCTGCTTAGTGTATTCATCTCTTGGTCTCCCTCTACGATTTTTACCCTCCACGCTGCCCTCCAATGCTAAATTTGTGATCCCTTGATGCCTCAAACCATGTCCTACCAACCGGTCCCTTCTTTTTGTTAAGTTGTGCCACAAACTCCTCTTCTCCGCAATTCTGTTCAATACCTCCTCATTAGTTATGTGATCCACCCATCTAATCTTCAGCATTCTTCTGTACCACCACATTTCGAAAGCTTCTATTCTCTTCTTGTCCAAACTAGTTATCGTCCATGTTTCACTTCCATACAAGACTACAATCCATACAAATACTTTCAGAAACGATTTACTGACACTTTAATCTATACTCGATGTTAAAAAATTTCTCTTCTTCAGAAATGATTTCTTGCCATTGCCAATCTACATTTTATATCCTCTCTACTTCGACCATCATCAGTTATTTTGCTCCCCAAATAGCAAAACTCCTTTACTACTTTAAGTGTCTCATTTCCTAATCTAATTCTCTCAGCATCACCCGACTTAATTCCTTTATCCTCGTTTTGCTTTTGTTGATGTTCATCTTATACCCTCCTTTTAAGACACTATTCATTCCGTTCAACTGCTCTTCCAAGTCCTTTGCTGTCTCTGACAGAATTACAATGTCATCGGCGAACCTCAAAGTTTTTATTTCTTCTCCATGGGTTTTAATACCTACTCCGAATTTTACTTTCGTTGCCTTCACTGCTTGCTCAATATAAAGATTGAATACATCGGGGAGAAGCTACAACTCTGTCTCACTCCCACGCAACCACTGCTTACCTTTCATGCCCCTCGACTCTTATAACTGCCATCTGGTTTCTGTACAAATTGTAAATAGCCTTACCCCTGCCACCTTCAGAATTTGAAAGAGAGTATTCCAGTTAACGTTGTCAAAAGCTTTCTCTAAGTCTACAAATGCTAGAAACATAGGTTTGCCTTTTCTTAATCTTTCTTCTAAGATAAGTCGTAAGGTTAGTATTGCCTCATTTGTTCAACATTTCTACGGAATCCAAACTGATCTTCCCCGAGGTTCGCTTCTACCAGTTTTTCCATTCGTCTGTAAAGAATTCGCGTTAGTATTTTGCAGCTGTGACTTATTAAACTGATAGTTCGGTAATTTTCACATCTGTAAACACCTGCTTTCTTTGGGATTGGAATTATTATATTCTTCCTGAAATCTGAGGGTATTTCGCCTGTCTCATACATCTTACTCACCAGACGGAAGAGTTTTGTCATGACTGGCTCTCCCAAGGCCGTCAGTAGTTCTAATGGAATGTTGTCTACTCCGGGGGCCTTGTTTCGACTCAGGTCTTTCAGTGCCCTGTCAAACTCTTCACGCAGTATCTTATCTCCCATTTCGTCTTCATCTACATCCTCTTCCATTTCCATAATATTGTCCTCAAGTACATCGCCCATGTATAAACCCTATATATACTCCTTCCAACTTTCCGCCTTCCCTTCTTTGCTTAGAACTGGGTTTCCATCTGAGCTCTTGATATTCATACAAGTGGTTCTCTTCTCTCCAAAGGTCTCTTTAATTTTCCTGTAGGCAGTATCTATCTTACCCCTAGTGAGATAAGCCTCTACATCCTTACATTTGTCCTCCAGCCATCCCTGCTTAGCCATTTTGCACTTCCGGTCGATCACATTTTTGAGACGTTTGTATTCCTTTTTGCCTGCTTCGTTTACTGCATTTTTGTATTTTCTCCTTTCATCAATTAACTTCAATATTTCTTCTGTTACTGAAGGATTTCTAGTAGCCCTCGTCTTTTTACCTACATTATCCTCTGCTGCCTTCACTACCTCATCCCTCAAAACTACCCATGCTTCTTCTACTGTATTTCTTTCATCCATTCCTGTCAATTGTTTCCTTATGCTCTCCCTGAAACTCTGTACAATCTCTGGTTTAGTCAGTTTATCCAGTTCCCATCTCCTTAAATTTCCACCTTTTTGTAGTTTCTTCAGTTTTAATCTACAGTTCATAACCAATAGATTGTGGTCAGAGTCCACATCTGCCACTGGAAATGTCTTACAATTTAAAACTTGATTCCGAAATCTCTGTCTTACCATTATGTAATCTATCTGATACTTTTTAGTATCTCCAGGATTCTTCCATGTATACAACCTTCTTTTATGACTCTTGAACCAAGTATTAGCTATGATTAAGTTATGCTCTGTGCAAAATTCTACTAGACGGCTTCCTCTTTCATTTCTCCCCCCCCCCCCCCCCAAATCCATATTTAGCTACTATGTTTCCTTCTCTCCCTTTTCCTACTGACGAATTCCAGTCACCCACGACTATTAAATTTTCGTCTCCCTTCACTACCTGAATTATTTCTTTTATCTCATCATACATTTCATCAATTTCTTCATCATCTGCAGAGCTAGTTGGCATATAAACTTGTACTACTGTAGTAGGTGTCTGCTTCGTATCTACACTCCTGGAAATTGAAATAAGAACACCGTGAATTCATTGTCCCAGGAAGGGGAAACATTATTGACACATTCCTGGGGTCAGATACATCACATGATCACACTGACAGAACCACAGACACATAGACACAGGCAACAGAGCATGCACAATGTCGGCACTAGTACAGTGTATATCCACCTTTCGCAGCAATGCAGGCTGCTATTCTTCCATGGATACGATCGTAGAGATGCTGGATGTAGTCCTGTGGAACGGCCTGCCATGCCATTTCCACCTGGCGCCTCAGTTGGACCAGCGTTCGTGCTGGACGTGCAGACCGCGTGAGACGACGCTTCATCCAGTCCCAAACATGCTCAATGGGGGACAGATCCGGAGATCTTGCTGGCCAGGGTAGTTGACTTACACCTTCTAGAGCACGTTGGGTGGCACGGGATACATGTGGACGTGCATTGTCCTGTTGGAACAGCAAGTTCCCTTGCCGGTCTAGGAATGGTAGAACGATGGGTTCGATGACGGTTTGGATGTACCGTGCACTATTCAGTGTCCCCTCGACGATCACCAGAGGTGTACGGCCAGTGTAGGAGATCGCTCCCCACACCATGATGCCGGGTGTTGGCCCTGTGTGCCTCGGTCGTATGCAGTCCTGATTGTGGCGCTCACCTGCACGGCGCCAAACACGCATACGACCATCATTGGCACCAAGGCAGAAGCGACTCTCAGCGCTGAAGACACGTCTCCATTCGTCCCTCCATTCACGCCTGTCGCGACACCACTGGAGGCGGGCTGCACGATGTTGGGGCGTTAGTGGAAGACGGCCTAACGGTGTGCGCGACCGTAGCCCAGCTTCATGGAGACGGTTGTGAATGGTCCTCGCCGATACCCCAGGAGCAACAGTGTCCCTAATTTGCTGGGAAGTGGCAGTGCGGTCCCCTACGGCACTGCGTAGGAGCCTACGGTCTTGGCGTTCATCTGTGCGTCGGTGCGGTCCAGTCCCAGGTCGACGGGCACGTGCACCTTCCGCCGACCACTGGCGACAACATCGATGTACTGTGGAGACCTCACGCCCCACGTGTTGAGCAATTCGGCGGTACGTCCACCCGGCCTCCCGCATGCCCACTATACGCCCTCGCTCAAAGTCCGTCAACTGCACATACGGTTCACGTCCACGCTGTCGCGGCATGCTACCATTGTTAAAGACTGCGATGGAGCTCCGTATGCCACGGCAAACTGACTGACACTGACGGCGGCGGTGCACAAATGCTGCGCAGCTAGCGCCATTCCACGACCAAGACCGCGGTTCCTGGTGTGTCCGCTGTGCAGTGCGTGTGATCATTCCTTGTACAGCCCTCTCGCAGTGTCCGGAGCAAGTATGGTGGGTCTGACACACCGGTGTCAATGTGTTCTTTTTTCTATTTCCAGGAGTGTATCTTGGCCAAAATAATGCGTTCGCTATGCTGTTTGTAGTAGCTTACCCGCATTCCAATTTTCCTATTCATTATTAAACCTACTCCTGCATTACCCCTATTTGATTTTGTGTTTATAACCCTGTAGTCACCTGACCAGAAGTCTTGTTCGTCCTGCCACCGAACTTCACTAATTCCCACTATATCTAACTTTAACCTATCCATTTCCCTTTTTAAATTTTCTAACCTACCTGCCCGATTAAGGGATCTGACATTCCACGCTCCGATCCGTAGAACGCCAGTTTTTTCTCCTGATAACGACGTCCTCTTGAGTAGTCCATGCCCGGAGATCCGAATGGGGGACTATTTTACCTCCAGAATATTTTACCCAGGAGGACGCCATCATCGTTTAATCATACAGTAAAGCTGCATGCCCTCGGGAATAATTACGGCTGTAGTTTCCCCTTGCTTTCAGCCGTTCGCAGTACCAGCACAGCAAGGCCATTTTGGTTAATGTTACAAGGCCAGATCAGTCAATCATCCAGACTGTTGCCCCTGCAACTATTGAAAAGGCTGCTGCCCCTTTTCAGGAACCACACGTTTTTCTGGCCTCTCAACGGATACCCCTCCGTTGTGGTTGCACCTACGGTACGGCCATCTGTATCGCTGAGGCACGCAAGCCTCCCCACCAACGGCAAGGTCCATAGTTCATGGGGGGAGTATAGCCTGGGTAATACTAATATGTGCCGCATTTTAAGCAAAGGCTAGGTTTTCACACATCTCAGTGATTGTGATGTCTTATGAACTAACGAAAAGTAAACAGCATCCGAACAGGCCTTGAAGACCTAACGGTACCGACCGGCTGCCGTATGATCCGCAATCCTTAGACGTCACCATATGCGGATGGACATGTGGTTAGTTCACTGCGCTCCCATTCGTTGTCAGTTTTCGTGACGGGTGCCACTAATTCTGGCTCAAGTAGCTCCTCAACTGGCCTCAAGAGACCTAAGTGTACCCAGCTTGCGAACAGCACTCGGCAGACCCCTATGGTAAGCCATCCAAATGCTAGCCAAACCCGACAGCGCTTAACATCGTGATCTGACGGGATAAGGTGTTACGACTGCAGCCAGGCTATTGGTTCCTATAAACTAACTGTCATAAAATTACGTAGTTTTGAAGGTCATTCAGTGATATATATGCTGATGCTGTCTGCAAAATTTGTTGCTAATACAGTTAGTATTCTCAAATACTGGAAAAATATGATGAGGATATTTACACGTGGGTGATTTACGCTGCCGCAAGAATGTACACATTTTCTAACTGTAGTACTTGATTTATTGTGTTAAATCTTCAGCATCAGATTATACCTTTTAATGAGCAGTTTATGACTGCATTTTAAATTCATCCAGTGACTATACGAAATACTGAAAATAAAATTTTTTTTGCCGCTGGAAGCTGTTACAAAGGCAACCTGCATACGCAACTGTGATCTATGAATCGGTGTTGGCGTTAAGATATATAGATTTGACTAGTATCGCGAGCATCCACAGATATTCATTGCCCTTTTGACTTCATGTTGGAGTATGCTGCTCCATCTCGTGCACCCAATGACTAGGACTAGCAGTTAACGCTGGAACAACCGCCTTTCGGTTATATCGTTTTTTTAGGCTAGTTTTACTTCACTATTTAAAACTCTCAAAATAACCGGTTTCTGAAATAAACGATTTTCCGCTTTTTATTCCGATTGTTTCCTGTAATAAACGAAGAAATCAAGCAAAGATTGAAATATTTTGACTCACTAGGTTTCAAAATATATAGAATCAAAAATATTAAATTAAATTTGCGAAAAAAGGAACTTAGTCTGTCAATGGTTTACTGCTTTCCTCGAAAAGTGGAAGGCGGCTACAAAAAATCACTTGTATTCTCCTATTGACTACAATTTTTTTGAAACTTTGCTCAAAAATCATGTTGTAATTGGGGGTCTCAATTGGTCATTACAAATAGTCAGTGCTGAAGGGTGGAAACTGAGGTTGAAGAGTTATAAGCAAATAAAGGCATATTATGTAGACACAGGCAGCAGATAAGCCACTTTCTGTGTACTAAGAATAAATTTATGTTAAGTTTTTAATTCATCACTATTACCATAATATCCTTGCTCTCTTATTTCATAGAAATGGCAGACGAAACATTAATTTTTTAAAGCAAGTGAAGCATTGCACTTCATTGCTACATCACTTGGTAAAAATATTAGCAGACTATGTACTATGTTAGATGCCGTTGCCGGGCAACGATAGCAAGAAACTACCGTTAGACTAGACGGGCGCAAGTCTTGCATACTGAACATACACACGTAACTTTAGCTATGACACACGGCAACTGGGACATTATTGTCTCAGCAATGTTGTGCAAATTCTTATGTCATGTGTTTGTCGCTCGTTTCTGTCGGCACTGTTATTAAAATAGCACTGACTCATTTTCACATTTCCTGCAAACTGCAGTATTTCAAACCATTGCAAATTTTACGAATAAACATTAATCCTTTGTTAAAAACGGTTTACTTGAAAAGTAAATGTTTTACCGCTGTTGCTGTGGCCAATTGATATTTCGGTTTTTTACTCAGCTGTTAATAACAAGTAAAAAAAAAATGCATTCAAGCACAACTAATATAGGCTACCCGCCAGGCGACCGTGTTACAGGCATTCCGCGCAGGCACTAACCATTTGGCGAACAAATACGGCACGCGTTCGACCGGTGCTTATTGTCGCCCAGGCTTCTGCCTGTGACTGCCCATGCGGCAGTCTTTTGTCGACCCCTGCCCACGTGCGCTTATAGGCGCCCTGTCGCCCGATGGCGAGAGAGATGGGAAAAACCGACCGGTTACAACCGACACTGGTATTTTTGTTCTTAATAACCGCTAATTTACGGTATATGTTTAGTCTTGGTTTTTTACTCAGCTATTAATAACAAGTAAAAACCGAGACCATACACTATGCGAATACATGAAATGTATTGCATTTTCGAATATGTGCAATCGTCAACTCTGGGATGATATGACAACAATAAAAAATTTTGATGGACCGGGACTCGAATCCGGATTTCCTACTTTTCGCGCACATGCGTGTACGTCCGAAGGAACTTTGCACAGTACTTCTGAACAACATAAACTCTGCAATATTGTATCGCTGTAATTACGCGAGTGGACTACGGCGGCTAACCAAACGTAGGGTAAAGGGAATCAAAGATCGCCAAGTAAACATTTAAGAGATGCAATGATGGAGTTTAGGATTTACTGTAAAAAGTTAAAACACGGACGACGACAGGAAAGAAAGGTGACACCTTGAAGAAACAAGAGGATACCGGCAACAGCTGATCCAGAAGGAGATCAACATGTGTGAGAGAAGACATCAACTGGCAATTATTGCAAATCAAGAGATAAAACCAGAAATGAGAACTGCAAGGTAGATGTGCAAGTAGAAGTAGAGTCTGATGTAGATAGAAAAGTTAATGTAGAAACAAACGAGGTCGAGACACAAAGAGAGGAAAACCAAAAAATTGTAACCAATAATTTTTATAGAAAAACGTAACTGTTCAGGTAGAGACTGACCCAAATATAAACTATAGTAACACCAAGCTGGCACAAGACACATATAAAGCAGCAGACCCCCAAAATATATAAACAATTTGTGATGATTCAGTAGAACTAACGAGACTAGAAGAACAGCACTTCTCACCGCTGCTCTAAAACAGGCTGTAAGAGGGGCACGCATATACTCACACCAAATCACTTTCATTCCCAACTCTGGAGCATGTCGCCCGTGTTCATCTGGCATCCAACAACATACAAATCACGCATGCAGAACTAATGGGAACACTATCCAAATTGTATCACAGAAGAGGACATATTTTCAAACTCGATGAGATACACAATCCGATGGTCAAAATGTATGGCCGACTAGATTTCGACAGTACTAAAAATTCACTTCAAAGTCAGTTGAACAGATATCATCCTTAGACATGGATATTAAGGTTCAAATAAACACAATGAGAAGTCCACATGTACTAAACGAGGTTCGCAAATTACACTAGTCCCCATTACAATTGTTCCACAAAGAAGAAATTCAGATGATAAACGGGTATTCATTGGACAAATACAATATACTAGAACAGACATGTGATCATATTTTCACGGAATTTGGGTGCATAGATCCTGAGAAACCGGCACCCAGTACAACCACCTCTGGCCACAAGAAAGACCTTGATACGCCTGGGCATTAATTCAAACAGGGCTTGAATGGCGTGTACAGGTACAGCTCCCCATGCAGCTTCAACACGATACCACAGTTCATCAACAGTAATGACTGGCGTATTGTGAAGAGCCAGTTGCTCGTCCACGATTGACCAGACGTTTCCAGTTGGTGAGAGATCTGGAGAAGGTGTTGGCCAGGGCAGCAGTCGAACATTTTCTGTGTCCAGAAAAGCCCGTACAGGACCTGCAACTTGCGGTCGTGCATTATCCTGCTGAAACATAGGGCTTCGCAGGGATCGAATGAAGGGTTGAGCCACGGGTCGTAACATATCTGAAATGTAACGTCCACTGCCGTCAATGCGAACAAGAGGTGACCGAGACGTGTAAACAGTGGCACCCCATACCATCAAGCCCGGTGATACGCCAGTATGGCGATGACGAATACACGCTTTCAATGTGCGTTCACCGCGATGTCGCGAAACACGGATGCAACCATCATGATGCTGTACACAGAACCTGGATTAATCCGAAAAAATGACGTTTTGCCACCCAGGTTCGTCGTTGAGTACACCATCGCAGGCGCTCCTGTCTGTGATGCAGCGTCAAGGGTAACCGCAGCCACGGTCACGAGCTGATTGTCCATGATGCTGCAAACGTCGTCGAACTGTCCGTGCAGATGGTTGTTGTCTTACAAACGTCCTCATCTGTTGACTCAGAGATCGAGACGTGGCTGCACGATCCGTTACAGCCATGCGGATAAGATGCCTGTCATCTCGACTGCTACAGATACGAGGCAGTTGCGACCCAGCACGGCGTTCCGTATTACCCTCCTGAACCCATCGATTCCATATTCTGCTAACAGTCATTGGATCTCGACCAACGAGAGCAGCAATGTCGCGATACGATAAACTTCATCGCGGCAGGCTACAATCCGACCTTTATCAAAGTCGGAAACGTAATGGTACGCATTTCTCCTCCTTACACGAGGCATCACAGCAGCGTGTCACTAGGCAACGGCGGTCAACTGCTGTTTGTGTATGAGAAATCGGTTGGAAACTTTCCTTATGTCAGCACGTTGTAGGTGTCGCTACCGGCGCCCACCTTGTGTAAATGCTCTGGAAAGCTAATCATTTGCATATCACAGCATCGTCTTCCTGTCGGTTAAATTTCGCGTCTGTAGGACGTCATCTTTGTGGTGTAGCAATTTTTATGCACAGTAGTGTATTACAAGAACATGTGGATGGCGTATGCATACAGGAACGACGCTCACAAAGGGGGACAAGTTTCCTGGCTTGCCAAAGTGTTATTACAGTTATAGGGGATAACCTGATGTGAGCGTTTGTAATTCTAAATAAAAGGTATAGAACAGCTGTACTATACCAGTATAAGAATTAACATATACTGAGGTGATAAAAGTCATGGGATACATCCTAATATCGCGTCGGATCTCCTTTTCCCTGGCGCAGTGCAGGAGGTCGATGTGGCGTAGACTCCACAAATCATTGGAAGTCCCCTGCAGAAATGATGAGCCATGACGCCTCGATAGCCGTCCGTGAGTGCGAAAGTGTTGCCGGTGCAGGATTTTGTGCACGAATGATAGCATCCCACAAATATTCGATGGGTGGACAAATAGTTTGCTCGAATTGTTCAGAATGTTCTTCAAATCAATGGCGAACAAGTGTGGCCTGGTGACATGGCGCATTGTCATGCACAAAAATTCCATTGTTGTTTAGGAACGTGGAATACTGGAATGGCTGCAAATGGTCTCCAAATTCTACAACATAACCATTTCCAGTCAATGATCAGTTCAGCTGGACTACAGAACCCAGGCCATCCCATGTAAACACAGCTCTGACCATTACAGAGCGCCGGCCGGTGTAGCCAAGCGGTTCTAGGGGCTTCAGTCTGGAATCTCGCTACTGTCACGGTCGCAGGTTCGAATCCTGCCTCGGGCATGGATCTGTGTGATGTCCTTAGAACTACTTAAACCTAACTAACCTAAGTTCTAGGGGACTGATGACCTCAGATGTTAAGTCCCATACTGGACAGAGCCATTTGAACCATTGTGGAGCCACCACCAGCTTCCACAGCACCTTGTTGACAAATTGAGACCATGGTTTCGTGGGGTCTGCGCCTCAATCGAACCGTACTACCAATTCTCATCAACTGAAATCGAGACTCACGTGACCAAGTAGGGTCATGAGCCCAGCAGAAGTGCTGCAATCGATGTTGTGCTGTTATCAAAGTCACTCTGCTGTCCATAAACGCCAAATTTCACATCCTATCCTAGCGGATAAGTTTGTCGTATGTCTCACGTTGATTTCTGCGGTTACTTCGCGCTTTTCTGCTAGCGCTGTCAACTCTAAGTAAACGTCACTGCTCTCTGTCGTTACGCGAACGTCGTCGGGCACTTCGTTATCTGTGGTGAAAGGTAATGCCTGAAATATCGTATTCTTGGTACTTTCTTGACGGTGCGGATCTCGAAATATCGAATTACCTAACGATTTCCGAAATGGAATGTTCAATGCGTCTAGCTCCAACTACCATTCCGCATCCAAAGTCTGTTAATTCACGTAGTGCGGCCGTAATCACGTTGGATACCTTTTCAGATGAATCACTTAAGTAAAAATGACAGCTCCGTCAATGTACTACCCTTTTATACGGTGAAAAGCCGAAGAAACTGGTTCACCAGCCTAATACCATGTAGGGCCCCCCGTGAGTACGCAAAAGCCCCATAACTCGACGTGGCATGGCCTCGACTAATGTCTGAAATAGTGCTGGAGGGAACTGACACCATTAATCCTGCAGAGCTGTCCATAAATCCGTAAGAATACGAGGGGGTGCAGATAGCTTCTGAACCACGCATTGAAAGCCATCTCAGATATACCGAATAATGTTCATGTCTGGGGGGTTTGGTGGCCAGCGGAAGTGCTTAAACTCAGAAGAATGTTCCTGGAGCCATTCTGGACGAGCGGGGTGTCGCATTGTCCTGCTGGAATTGCCGTAGTCCGTCGGAATACACAATAGACATGAATGGATACAGGTGATGAGACAGGATGCTATGTCACTTGTCAGGTTTGTATATAGACGTATCAGGGATCCCGTATCACACCAACTGCACTCTTCCCACAACATTACAGAGCCTCCACCAGCTTGAACAGTCCCCTGCTGACATGCAATGTCCATGAATTCACGAAGTTGTCTCCATACCGTACACATCTAACCGCTCGATACAATTTGAAACGAGCCTCGTCCGACCAGTCAACATGTTTCCAGTCATCAACAGTCCAATGTCGGTGTTGACGGGTCCAGGTCCAGCGTAAAGCTTTGTGTTGTGAAGTCATCAAGGATACACGAGTGGGCCTTCGGCTTCAAAAGCCCACATCGATGACGTATCGTTGAATGGTTCGCACGCTGACACTTGTTGATGACCCAGCATTGAAATGTGCAGTAATTTGCGGAAGGGTTGCACTTCTGTCACGCTGAACGATTTTCTTCAGTCGTCGTTAGTCCCGTTCTTACAGGACCTTTTTCCGGATGCAGCGATGTCGGAGATCCGATGGTTTACCGGATCCCTGATATACACGGTACACTCGTGAAATGGTTGTACGGGAAAATCTCCACTTCATCGCTATCTCGGATGTGCTCTATCCCATCGCTCGCGCGCCGACTATAACACCACGTTCAAACTGACTTAAATCTTGATACCCTGCCATTGTAGCAGCAGTAACCAATCTAAAAACTGCGCCAGACACTTGTTGTCTTTATCAAGGGACCGGAATAGTAGGAAGGAGAGCTTCCGCTCCACCGTCGCCTTTGTTGTTCGCCTCGTTAGCCTGGTTACCACGGGCTGTCTTGGACAGGACGCGGCTAGCTGGAGAGGTCCTGCTACGAGTAGATGGTAGCCTCATATCCATATACCCACAAAGACAGATGTAGGTGCCGGCCGGAGTGGCCAAGCGGTTCTAGGTACTACAGTCTGGAACCGCGCGACCGCTAGGTCGCAGGTTCGAATCCTGCCTCGTGCATGGATGTGTGTGATGTCCTTAGGTTAGTTAGGTTTAAGTAGTTCTAAGTTCTAGGGGACTGATGACCCCAGAAGTTAAGTCCCATAGTGCTCAGAGCCATTTGAACAGATGTAGGTCCAGAAGTAGATAGCGGCGATTAGTAGGTAGTAGGACAGTACAGTAGCAGTAGGTATACGAATAGAAGAGTAGAGTAATGAAATCAAAAATGGAATAACTAGTAGCTTAGAGCAGTGGCTTGGATAGCAGCCCGCTAGGGGCTTCACTCCTATAGAAGGTAACCTGCTGGGATTAGGCCGCAGGGCTAATTAAGACAGGACATTATTGTTCTAGTTATCAGTGAATTTTTTATGGAAGTCTGGTAATAAACTAATCACTGTAAAAAGCAATCTCTGTAGTAAATTTAAATTGTAATGTAACAAATAATATGATGCAGTACGGTCCATTATTTTTTGAGAATGAACCTTTATGTAATTAACCATAAATTAAAAGTAGTAGCGTCAGCGGACATTAATTGGAATCAGCGGCGACGAGCGATAATTTGTACTGAACCGGGATTCGAACCCGGCGTCTCCTGGTTACTTCTTTTTTTTTTTTTAAGTCTGGCTTTTAGCGAGTCTCGAAAGGCGAACAAATGCAGCGTATACCTGACAGGCAAGCACGTTACCTTTTTTGTTTCTTCGTCTTCTTCTTTTTTTGTTAAAAATAAAATAAAAATAAAAACGCAGTTCATCCGCTTTATGGTCCAACAACGTTACCACTTTTTAAGGCAGGGTAAACAAACAATCTTCATTCGTACAACTGCGCTTTACTAGGGATAAGAAAAGTATCGAGACACCGAAAACAATTTGGAAACCATAAAATCAACGTAAAGGCCACCCTCTTTTTTTTTTTTTTGTTGCATGAATCAAGATAATGACAGTCCAGTCACGGGCGGGAGTGAAAATGAAGATTATCATCTGCATCACGATCCGTGCAGCACGCTGTGTCGCGTCATAAATCTGGCAGAAAGCCATATAATCTTGACCATTTCTGCCATTGTGGGCGGCATGTATTTCTCCTGCGTCGACCATTCGAAGGACCATTATCTGAGGCGGTTTCGATGTTTACCATTGTTGTGTGTGTTTTTTTCTTTTCTTTTCACGTTAACATAATCCAGTCATAACTGGCGCCAATACTAGGTATGTGTGGTAAACACTGCGCCATCCGGGACACAGCTTTATCGCAACTGCATGGACTATCTCGGTACGCCTCAAGACCGATCCACACTCCCATAGAGAACCACCTATTTGCAGACTCTGTCCATTATACTAGTGTTCGCTATTTACAGATCGGACGTATTTGTACATTCGCACTGGAGAAAGCGGATCCATTCCCCAGCCAGGCTTTTCAGTTATTTCAATGTGCAGTGTCTGTCCCTTCGACAGAGCAACACCACGCAGATCATGCACCCGTGAAACACTATATGTAAATTGAAAGGGGATCACTACTGTCAGCTGCAGCGGGACATTAAGCGGAATCAGCGACGACGAGCAGTGGTTTCCGCACCTGCCTAGTAAACAGGAGATCCTGGGTTCGAGTCCCGATCCGGTACACATTTTCGCTGGTCGCCGCTGATTCCGAGTAATGTCCCGCTGCAGCTGATAGGAGTGATCCCTCTTCAGTTTACATACAGTGTTTCACAGCTGCTGGATCTGTGTGGTGTTTGTTCTTTCGAAGGAACAGACACTTCGCATTCAAAAAAAATTAAAGGAAAATGTTGCCATGTGCCACACAGGCCGACATAAATTTTCACTCTGTTAAACAAAGCTCAGCTAATAATCATTGGATGTTGTAGCCTCGCACGAAAGGACACGGTGCGCTAACCGCAACGGTCGAACAATCAGAATTCACTTAAAACTTCCGGGCTGATAGGACGTGCTCGATGTATAAAACTCTCCCCTGACGTTTCGTCTCCGACTGCGGGAGACATCCTCCGAGGTAAAGCGCCGCTTTAACTTCAGCCAGTTTATCTTTACAGTTTGTTTGTTAACCAGTTTTCATCACATTACTGTGCGGTATACATACGCGCTTTAATCTGTTCAGATATGCCGGTCTGCTCATTTTCTCCCACTGAACGCCCCAGTGGCAGGTTCCGGGCTTACACCGCTAAGCAATGTGAAGGTCAGGTCTGGCGGCACACAGTACTTTTCTCTGTAGCAGTGTGGTAAGGTTTGTTACATCTAGAGCTCTATATTTTACGAGCTTATAACTTTGTAGTGTCAACTCTAATCAATTGGAAGACAGTGTGGAACACGTTAGTGCAAAAATGGCGGTCGACTATCATCACCTCTGCCTCTCGATAATTTTGTCGATTGTAAAATACTGGAACAGTACTTCCTGTTCACACATAGTGAAAACAAGAACATCCTAGTCACCTGGTCAGTTTCAGTGCACAGACGACCTTCGTAGGTACTGGCCCAAAAGTTTCATTTCAGCCCTGTGATGGAGAACCTTGCTATACGTAAAAGGCGAGCTAGTGGTCAAATTCCCCGGGCAAAGAATATAAAACAATAAGGGCTGGAGAAGTACCAAACACACTTCTGACCTTCTATGTACACACTTGGGCGAGTTTTCCCTCAAGAACGAATGTCTTTTATATCTTGTACAGTGTAGCCTCGCGATGTGTTGCGGTAGATCAGAAAAATATGAGGCCAAAGGCTAGAGCTAAGCTACCTCTCTCCAATTCCATCAAGGGGAAGGAAGAGCTTAACATACACATCTACCAGATTATCATCAAGAGTGTCACATGCCTTCACCCCACGAGACACAGTGGACAGGAACGGCAAGTTATCCCGGGCCGCCGCACAGTGGGCCAGAATCTTGGAAACGTGGCCAAAAAGGAAAAAAAGTTTAAAGATGGGGATTTTGGACTATCAGGTTGGCAGCAGCAATGCTGGGACAACTGAATGCCGGCTGTGCGGACGACCAGATGTTCATTTGTTCGGTAATATCTCAGGTCAAATGCGGCAGTTCATTGTTAGCTTGCGCGCAGCTGGCGAGGCTACAAAAACAGTCGTGTGTTGAAGGAAGTTATTTATGTTTTGTGCAAGTGAAACCAATACTTTCAATATGGAATGTATTCCAGGAGGTATGTACTAGTGAAAAAACACTTATATCACTATTAAATCATCAATTATGCACGTTTACGTTTCAATTAACGTACTACAGGAAAATGAATGACAAAATCGTAAAATGCGCTTAAAAATAGATATAAGTTACGAATTCCACGACATTCCGCTTTCTTTTGCGCTGTGTACGCAAGTATACGTTATTACCTTTGTAAATTAAGCTTCAAATCCTGCCACTAGTTGCGACTCTGGCTTTGAGCCACGTTTTAAGCGACACTTGCAAAATGTCATTGTTCAGACATCTTCAAAAATGACGGTAGAATCAATTAATTATGAGTTTTATTTGTACAATTTAAATTACAATCGACACGTAGAAGCATTGTAAAGAATAAAATAATTAGAAAAATGACGAAATATGTAACACAGATTTTTTAAATTTCAGTTTCATCTGATCCAGCGTATTCCACAATCGGATTTTCGAGGAAAGATATTTTTCTAATAACAAAAGAGTATTTGTCAAATGATTTGGAAGGGGTCATAGAACATTTGGAAAGGTCGTTGACAGAAAAAAAGTGGACATTCAATTAAAATTCCCTATGATATGAGGGCTACCATTTCGATTTTGTTAACAAAGTTAAGAAGCAAGTATAAGGAAGCAACTCGGCGACAAGGATATTTTTTCAAGAAGAACGAAACCTGGTTAAATACAATAGTATATATTCCGACTGATTCGAAACCTGCAAGTGTGACTAAATCAACAGGCCGACTTGCCACAAAATTTGAAACATTATCTGATTGGTCTAAAAGAAGGAGAACTGAGGATATTCGTACGAAGTTCAGTCCTGTCGTCTTGCGGTAGCGTTCTCGCTTCCCACGCCCGGGTTCCCGGGTTCGATTCCAGGCGGGGTCAGGGATTCTCTCTGCCTCGTGATGGCTGGGTGTTGTGTGATGTCCTTAGGTTAGTTAGGTTTAAGTACTTCTAAGTTCTAGGGGACTGATGACCATAGATCTTAAATCCCGTAGTGCTCAGAGCCATTTGAACCTTTTTTTTTTTTTTTTTTTTTTTTAACCAGTCCTGTCGAATTATCGTTCGCCGCGCAAATGATTCTTCGATCTTCGAGGCACCCAGATGCTACAGAGATTGTGAAAGACGTCACACTCTCAAGTCCATCCATGGTGAAAAAATACAAGGCAGGCTTGCGATTTTCAACATCATTGCCATCCTCATATGATGCAAATGAAGGTCTAGCACTCCTTTTCGACTTGAAATTGTCAAAAGAATCTTACCAGCATTTGAGAAATGGGGCTAAAGGAAAAGGTTTAAATACACTATATCCACCGTATTCCGCTGTTTTGGTAGCAAAAAAAGCTTGCTGCCCTCCAGACGTAACCCTCACTTTTACCGAATCAGTAGCTGAGGTACGGTTGAAAGTTTTGTTAGACCACACTGTTCAACGTGTTCTGCTGCTGAAACGAAACGATATTTTACATATGAGTGATTCGGAAATGTCTAATATGGCCCTTATTTGTAAGTGGGGCTTTGACGGAACCTCCGGGCAAAGCATGTATAAAATGAAGTTTTCAGATTCGAGTATTTCAGATGCAACTTTATTTTTCACTTCGCTTGTTCCACTGAAACTTGAAGGTGTAAATGAAGAAACTAAAGAAGAAAAGATCTTATGGATTAATCCGAAGCTGTCTTCAACCCTCTTTTGCAGACCACTGAAGTTAGAATTTACAAAGGAAACAGGGCAAACGTCTTTAAATGAGAAAGTGGATTACGACAAACAGATCGAACAACTCCAGTCATTCGAAACAGTTATTCATGGGAAAGACATTTCCATTAAATACAATTTAAGCATGACCATGGTAGATGGTAAAGTGTGCAATGCTATCAGCAAAACGAAATCTGCGCAACGGTAGAGATATCTGAAAGGCTACGTCTGCCCAATTTAATAACATTGACGATGTTTTGAAAAAACACGTTACCGCCGATTATCTGCAGTACGGACTATCAACTCTTCACGCCTGGATTCGATGTTTTGAATGTTGTATTCATTTGGCATACCAAATGAAAACAAAAAAGTGGCAGGCACGTAAAGCAGAAGACAAAGAGGAAAAAGCAATACTGAAAGCCAACATTCAAAAAGCTTTCAAAGAGCAGCCTGGAATTGTAATTGACATGCCGAAACAAGGGTTTGGCAGTACGAATGACGGAAACACCGCTCGACGTTTTTTTGAAAACACTCCAACATCAGCGCTGATAACTGGAGTTTCCGAAGAACTAATCCACAGTTTCCATACAATTTTGCAGACGATTTCGAGCGGACGTGAGATCGACGTAGAAAAGTTTCGGACATACGCCTTAGCAACTGCCAGGCACTACGTGAAAGAATACCCCTGGTACAACATGCCAACAGCAGTCCATAGATTGTTGATTCACGATCCAGATGGTCTTCGCCCATTTTACCCATCGGTCAACTATCGGAGGATGCTCA